>NC_054545.1:11186046-11786046 GCF_017654505.1 Polyodon spathula
CCATATTGAGTTGCTGTGACTTAAATTGAACGGCCACTTTAGATTGCATTGAGATTTAAGCTCTTAACATTTAATAGCAAAATAATTTTGTACAGATGTCCAGTATTGGTTAGTTGTTTTGTGTCTGCATTTTTGTCTGCACTTCATTTTTATTTAATTAATTATCAAACTAAATTATATACTTGCCACCTTTAGAAATATTTTAATTTTTCCAGATTTTTCTTCTGGTACATTGTGCTTCTCAAGAAACTGTAATTTGAACATTGAGTACCTGCAATGTCCCTCATTCCCAAATTACTTTAGTAGCTGCTATTCCTGATGATAAATCACTGAATCAGGAAAGCTCAGGAAATTGTCTGTCTGAAATGTCTGGTATTGTCCTGAAACCAACTGGGAATGATTTTGTAGTGGAAACCTAAAAAATAAGCATTTTAAATATTCAAATCCGTCAGAAGGCTGAAGGAATGCAGTAGATGGACACCAAGTTAAACAATATAGCAGCTAACTGACAACGTTTTATTTCAACATGTTAATTGACCTTTATTGCTACATCTCTGAAACGTGAAGAGGGAGAACTGTAGATATTTTAAGTTGTCTTGGGTTTCTTTAAAATATATTAAGCTGTCTTTATTGTTATCATTTCTTTTTTGTATTCATTTTGCGTTTCAGTGATAGTTATGCACGCGTGCGAGCAGTGGTGATGACCCGAGATGACTCAAGTGGTGGATGGCTGCCGTGGGGAGGGGGTGGACTCAGCTGTGTTACGGTCTACAAAGTCAGTCGTCAGGAAGAAAATGGCTGCACCGACTTTCTTATCCATGGAGAGAGACTAAAGGACAAAACAGTAAGACTTCAGTTCTCAAATACAATTTACATATGGTAAGCCAATTATCATTTAAAGAAAACTCATTAATTTATAGCTATCTCTAAATATTTGAAGATATCTAAAATACATTGAGATCTCAGTGATTTCTAGATATCTTTTAAATGGAGCTTTTAATGAGAGCTCTAAAATGCATTTTCAGATACCATTAAATCATTACGATATCTTGAAATAACTTCCTGTTCATTTTGAGATATTTCTAAATGATTGATCTCAAGTGAACAAGAAGTTATTTACAGATATCTTAAAATGGTTTAGAGAGAACTCTAAATGAAGGGGAAGTTGTTTCAAGATATCTCTAAATGACTGTTTTTGTTTTCTTACCATACTAGTAAAACCATTAAAGATATCCTGTAAATCAATTTGAGCTCTTTGTTTTATTTTTCAATATCTTCAAAAGGCTGTATTTACAGAGATCACCTAAAACATTTCAAGCTATCTTAAAATGCAATTTGAGATGTGTCTAAATGATTATTTGGCTGCCATATTTATAAATGGTGCCTATAGAAACCCCCTTGAACTTTTTTCACATTTTATTGTCAGTGCCTCAGTTTCATGCATTTAAATGAGGATTTTTTTCCACTTCTCTACACACCATACTCCACACTGTTAAGGGTGGGAATTTTTATTGAGAAAAAAGTCTATATTAAATACAAAACTGAGAGATCATAATTGGATAAGTCTTCACCCCCCAGAGTTAATACTTGGTGGAAGCATCTTTGCCAGCGATTACAGCCGTGAGTCTGTTGGGATAGGTCTCTATCAACTTTGCACACCTAGATTTAGCAATATTTGACCATTCTTTACAAAACTGTTCAAGCTCTGTCAGGTGCTCATGGTTGAGTCTTTGCTTTTTAAAAGCACTTCCCAGCAGAGGGAACCTACAGGAACTGCTGAATTTATCTTGAAAACATGTGACTCACTACAATTTAACACAGGTGGAGGCCACTTAACTTGGTGTGTGATTTTTGAAGGCGATTTTGGTTACACCTGAGCTAATTTAGGATCGTTATTACAATGGGATGGACACTTATCCAACCAAGCTATTTCAGTTTTTATTTAATTAATTTTCTACAAATTTCCAGAATATTGATTTTTTCACTTGGAAGTTGTGGGGTATAAGGAAACAAAAGGTGAACATTTTTAAAGGGGTTGTAGACTTTCTATAGACACTGTAATATGCATTCAGTGCCTGGTTACAACTGGGCTCAATACCTGTAATCAACATTTTCATTTAGAACAGGAGGATTTGTTACATACACATTTATTATAGATAGAGATGGAAGGAAATTGCAGCAACACTGTGATGCATTGAGCTTCCTAACAAACAGTGTTACAAGGAAGATTAAATACTTTTTTTTTTTTTTTGAGGGATAAATTGTGGATGTAAAGGTTATTCTGCAATTCTGATGTGGTGTAAGCTCTGAATAATGAACAATTGACTTTTAAGCAGTATAGTGTTTGGTGAAAATAGTTACTGTAGTATACAGTTGTAGTAATTTGATCTGTGGCTTTTTATTTTTGTAACACGATAAATGTCATACAGTTTATTCAATTTTTTGAAACTACATAAATGCAGCAATACAATGAAAGGTTTGTATGCAAGCAGCATTCAGTCTAAGGCTAAAATGCACACATTTTTCTCAATAACTGGCAACAGCCTTCGCACTCAGTTTACCAACTTCCACAAATTATCATAAATATCAACCTTAAGAGACTCCAACATCTCAAGGTAAACCTATCATTTTGAGAGCATTCGTGCAAAGCATTAATATAAGCATATTTGCGTCCGTCTTGCAG
The DNA here is from genome assembly GCF_017654505.1 of Polyodon spathula. Lineage (NCBI taxonomy): Eukaryota > Metazoa > Chordata > Actinopteri > Acipenseriformes > Polyodontidae > Polyodon > Polyodon spathula. The sequence continues at coordinate 11,188,730 of NC_054545.1, forward strand.
CTAATTCTCTAATTTCCCTCGGTAAAAATGCATGTCACATTCCTGTACAGGGTGGGCGAAGCAGGTGTCTGCTCATGAACTTTGCTGTTTTTAACTTGTTGCATAATTGAATACTAAGCAGTAAAGCAAAATCTTTCTGCATTATTTAGAAGTATAAATACTCCAGTAAACACACTGCTCATAATTCTTTTTTTGCTTTATTTTCCTTTTATAAAAAATATCAACCATTTCAGAAATATCATCTCAAGCGTTTTGAAACGTGGTAAAAATGTAATCAAAATATGAATTGTCAAATACACATTTTAAATGTATTATATAGTAATTGAATAAGACATACCATGTGCATTTTTTTATTTATTTTTTGCAAGTTGAGTTTCTTTGTCATGTGACTTCACTTGCGTGCCTCTGCTGAAACTCAGCGTGGCAGCTGCACCAATGAAGAAAAAAAATGCAGTAAAAGACAGGGCTTAAAATTTTTTTTAAAAAAATCTGATTTATCTATGAGTTTTGCTGTCATTCCATTGATCGTGTGGGTGTCAATACCATTAAAATATCACATTGCCAGCAGTGGGTTAGTCGACCCAGAAAAGCACTGGTACTTTTTTCAATAGGTAGAAACTTGACTTAACATGACTTAATCTTTAATTATGTTTGTGTTTTGTGTTTTTTTTTTAATGAAAACTGTACTGCGCTCAGGCGGGGCTTTTCCAAAGTAAGCAAAATTTAATTGCAAGTTTTGATTATTGTTTAGTTTTATTTCTTTACATGCTTCGTGCCTTTTAATAATGCTATAATTATCAATATTAAACCGTGGCTGTTAATTTACGTTATATTTCCTGACAGTGTTTCTAGCTGTACATTCAAAGGAAATGCATCGCTTTACTGTGCAAGTCATGAGGTCACTACACTACACACGGTTTGTTTCATAAAGACATTCCGGAGACATCCCTCTTGTTTCGCTAAATTTAACAAGGCAGAATCGGCAAAGAAACAATTGGGAGGATTAATTATGCACTTACATTAAAGAGGGGCGCTATTTAAAATACAATCGGGTGATACACAACACTGAACCTGTGTAGAGGAACAAGTCAATTAATGGTATGCCTTTTATCAGTTTCATATTTTATCCTGGTTATTATAATGCCAGTAAAACTTAATTTGTACTGTACATAGGATTGCTCTCACATCACTGTTATTAAATATTTTTTATTGTTATAATGCCAGCAATAAAATAAACAGGTAGTTTTAAAACACCTTCATTTGTAGACTGAACTACAGTGTTAGTGTAAGACTGTAAATATGGTTCTCACAACGCTGCTGAACATTTGTTTTCTGAACTGTTGTAATATAATTCCTAGATTTTCTGCTTATTTTAATGCCAGCAATGAGCCATGTCTATAAACATTGACAGGTATGAAGTATCTTCAGGTGCTTTACTTACAGCAACAGTTATTGAAAATCTTGGCTTTAATAAAAATAAAGAATTGTCGTAATATTTATTAATTTACTTTAACTGTCAACGTTATATTTATGTTCAATGCCATGTTTAATTATTAATACGTTGATTTAAAAGTGTGGGGGAGAAACGACTGGCCATTTTTTTCCAAAAACAGAACTTGCTATTCCCAAAAATGGAAAATTAGTAGCCTTAAAGATGGTTACAATTAAAGGCTGTGCAGACAACAGTGTTTTATACAGTAGTATAAAGCAATTAGATGCATGCTACCAATTAAGCATGCAGTCTATATCCACGATAACAACGGCCAGGGCTTCATAAAGGTAAATATACACCTCATAAAAATTCTAGGTTTATTTTATATAGGTAAATCGGAGGATGATTCAGAGTCCAAGGTAGTGCCACAATAAATGTCTTTTTAAAATTGAAAGTAAATTTTATAATTGTTGAGATACTTATTGTGGAATATTGTTTCAAAATTGTGTAATGCATCAACAATGATATATTAAAAGGGTTAATGCGTGACAAAGTTTTTCACTGGTAATTTACACTTTCTCTAAAAAGCACAGAGGGAAAAAGCTTTCTACCCTTTCTCTATCTAAAAAGCTTAGAGGGAATGCTGTATGCAAGACATGTGGAAAAGTAGTTTTAAAATGTGATTAGTATTTTAATATTTTACATCACTAATAAATTAAATGTGCCTGCTCAAGAACTTGCCTGTATTACTTTCATATTTTATCATTTTAAATAATTTCAAAAGGGATTCCTACTGTGACTTTGGCTCTGATAAACATGGTTGTGACTCATGCTGTTGTAATCAAACTTCGCCTTGGAGACCAAACCTAATTGGCAGTTTGGCTTTAAATACTTTCTGCATTTTAATTGAAACCTCATTTCATATACTTTTCTACATTGAAAGTTTTGTTCCTTTTTTCATTGTTTTAAGTTACAGATGTAGCTTTTTATCTTTTTTTTTTTTTTTTTTTTTTAAAGCCGCTTACAGATGCAGTCAGGATACATTTACAGTACATTGGCTCCATGAGAAGTATCTGTTACTGTAGTGTGTAAAACCAGTCCAAATTTAAAAAAGGATAATGTCCAGTTAGTCAACAGATAACCAATTGCTGATCGAAATATTCTTTATTTTATGAAAAAAAGCTCAAGACATTCTCTATGTCCTTGTTTTAGACCAAGCTATCCAAGTGGTCAACAAGGTAGAGACAAAGTATTCCTTGTTTTATATAAAAGGCTGTTTGTGAATGGCCAAGGATGAAATGTGCAAGATATATAGAGGAAGTGTTCTAGTCTGTGGAGATTTCCAAAGTGATCTGCATCAAAGGACTGGGGTCATTTCGGAAGGAGCTTAAAGCCACCTCATTCCTGTTATAGCCTTAAGACAGGAAGCACATCTTGAAGATTCACTGTATTCCTACAGGACCAGCTGTGAGATGGACATTAGGAATATAAAATAACTAGTCCTTGCACACTCAGGCTGATTTTAATAAAGGTACTGCAACTCCACTGGTGCATGAAGCCTTGAATTTCAAAACTGGTCATTCTAATTGGATACATTTTAAAATACCCATATACATGTGTTACAGAATGTAAAGAAGTTTTTGTTTTGAAATTTCCTGAAAGATTATAGAATTTCCCTGTTAGCCTTAGGTTAGAGCAAGCAATATATAGCCCATTAAATGTCTGTAACCTTTTATGGCCCAGAAAAAGAAGTTCAGATATTCAGTTCCTGTATCTAGCTGTCTGTAACAGTCTGTTCTTTTAGCAAACCGTTGTGCTTAGGTGTTGAACGCTCCTTCTGTGCTGTAAATGTCTAGAGTCCATTAAGGATTCAGGAGGGGGAAACAAAGCACTGTGACGCTTTACTGTCATGGTGTCAGTCTGTTATTTCTATCACTGTAGAGTGTGCCCCTGCAGTTTCTGACATGATCGATCACGACTAACCACTCCCTTGTCTCCAAACCCACATTGCTTTTGCCTAAACAGTCCTTGCGTGGTTCACTTCTGCTTAGAGGCATTTTATACTGTGGCTCTGAATGCGGTTATTTCTGTCTTCACTTTGACAAAACAATGCTGCATGTTTTTGATCATTGTGTAATGTAATCTAAAGTGCAGTACTTATGGTAGTAGAGTATGCAGAACTACAGTATGTGCTGACATAAATTACTGAAGTTATAGCCAGCATAGAAAATGTACACACCTTTTTATTTAGACCTGGAATAATTGTATTTATTTTGAATAAAAGCTGGAAGAACTTGAATCCAAAAATAATTTCTCGCTGCTTTCATTGTACCGGTATTTTGCATTTATTTTCTTTTAATATTTTACTGTGTATTTACTGTGTAATTTATTGTAAGATAAAAAATATTTATTTAATAAACACTAGTGCATGGATTTGTTGTAAGTACCACACGCTATCATTACCTGTATTGTGTTTTATATATATATTTTTTAAGCACCTCCCGGTTACATGCTGTACAGTGCTGTTGTTTTTTGAAAATGTTATCTTTGCTGTTCCCATGTGTTTATTCAGAATGCATTTTTGACTGATAGAATAAAACATTTTTAAAAAATGCCATGCAGTTTGGTACTATATACTGTTGTTTTGAATGCAATCCAAAGTGGTGTCCGCCACACCAGAATTCTGTATTTCCATAGTGTAATATAATTGAACTATTGAATGCAACTCTCTAAAATGTATTGAATAACTACCTCTATTTCTCAAAGAAAATACAATCAATTTTTTTGGAGTGGGGTGGTTGCATTCCAGCATGCCTTTAGTACTGGTTAATCTTGTTTACCTGCAGGTTGTATTTATATTTTAGCTACAGTAAAGACCAAGTATCAGTTACTGCACACGCTCTACCAATAGTCATCTTTTTCTTTTTTCTCACTGCGTGTTGTTTAGCTTGAACTGAATTTGGTGTAAATTCAACTTACTTGTTTTTTGTGCCCTTAAATAAATTCTCTCCAACAGTGGTTCAAGGCTAGAGACAAAACTACAGAATGACCAAATAAAAAACAATTGAACCATTTTACTTGTTCAGCATTTTTTTAAATGCTTTAAAACCCAAGAAATCTAAAACAAGAAACTAACACAGTCAAAGTAAATGTTGACTATATATATAATATATAGATATATATATAATAATATATATATATATATATATATAGATATATATAATTATTAATATATTATATTTTAATGTATGTAACTACAGTTTTTGTGTGTCGCATTTTTTCTTTCACAAATACAATGCAATATGTGGAACTGATTACTTGTTTGCTTTGTCTTTAGTTAAAATAAAAAATAAATAATAATCTGAGTTTTTCTGATGGTGTCCTTTTAGTTGGAAGCGGAATTCCTTTTCTGTTTTTTTGTATCTGTTTTGGACTGCAGTGTAGACACATTCTTCCTTGAAATGCTTACTTCCTCTTTTACTGCACTCTCCTTAGCGTTGGCACCAACCAGTCTAGCCGCAACAATAACTCTGTGCTCCAGCCTACTCGTGGCAACTGGATTGTGTAAACAAAACGTTATGTTGTCTAGTGGTGGATGTTATGGAAATTTACTGCTAAGGATTCATGAAGATTTGAGGCAATTTCCTATGAATGGCGAGACTTAAGTAAAACAATAAAAAAAAAAAAAAGAATCACTTGTTTGTTTAGTTCAAAATTCTTTAAGCTCACTTTAGGCTCATTTCTCAGTATCATTCTGCCCTACACTGACTTACTGTACACTGATACATTGAACTGAACACAGACTGAACTTCCTCAAAACTGCAGTCGCACTCCGCTCCCTCAGTACTCTGGCATGATGCTTTATATAAATTTGGTAGTCCAAAAGATTACATAACAATGTCACTAAATAAGAGTGCATACAATGTGAAAGTAGTGTGATTCCCGCCACCACCACGTTGCTTTCCTTCTACACTTGCACTACTTTTCATGCTGGTCTCCTGCACTTTTCCTTTTAAGCCTTTTCTTTTTAAAATTAAATGTGATCAGATTAAAAACAGATTAAATGCGAGCTTCACAGATATACAAGTGGTTAGTCAAAAGCAAAAGAAACTCCCTATACCGCTTGACACAGACAGCATCAATAACAAATATTTTTGATGTGTTTTGATTTATTTTTTTGTTTACTAGTGATGGTGCTTAAAACCTAAATATGATGTATTTTTATAAATGCAAGTCTTTATTCACAAAGGCATGTTACCAGCATAGAATTTGTGTTCTCTCTAATTCCCCCCATGCATTTTCAACCTTTGATTCATTAAATTGCCAACACAGTAGTTTCGCAAAGTAAATGCTGTGGCATTTCACCTTTTTGCCAGTTTATAATACATTGTAAAGTACCATAACCAATTGTAAAATGTAACCATCTACCATTTTTTACATTACTTTAATTATAGCTTACTGACACTTAAAACCTACTTTGAGTCCATAGGAACATTCTCAAAAAAGCTAGTGAATTTTAGTAGTGGTTTTACTCTAGTCACTGGTGTGACAATACATTTCTTTTGTGCAGTAATACTAAACATCTTCAAATATAATCAACTAATTTAAAACTAATGTTTTCTACTCCTTCAAAAAAACAAAACAAACCCATTACAGTGTAGGGAGGGGTGGGGGTGTTAAAGCTGTTCTAAATTAAAATATTTACCCAATCAAGAAATAATAATGAAACGTGTACTAAAATAAATGTATATTAAAACTATGCAAAATAGTTTAACATCTGTCTATACTTATGTACTTTTTTACCTTTTAAAAAAAAAAAAAATTATATATATATATATATATATATATATATATATATATATATATATATATATATATATATATATAAAAATACAGTACTGTGCAAAAGTTTTAGGCAGGTGTGAAAAATGCTGTAAAGTAAGAATGCTTTCAAAAATAGGCATGTTAATAGATTATAATGATCTATTAACTAAATGCAAAGTGAGTGAACAGAAGAAAAATCTACATCAAATCCATATTTGGTGTGACCACCCTTTGCCTTCAAAACAGCATCAATTCTTCTAGGTACACTTGCACAAAGTCAGGGATTTTGTAGGCATATAGTCAGGTGTATGATTAAACAATTATACCAAACAGGTGCTAATGATCATCAATTCAATATGTAGGTTGAAACACAATCATTAACTGAAACAGAAACAGCTGTGTAGGAGGAATAAAACTGGATGAGGAACAGCCAAACTCAGCTAACTAGGTGAGGTTGCTGAAGGCAGTTTACTGTCAAAAGTCATACACCATGGCAAGACTGTGCACAGCATCAAGACACAAGGTAGTTATACTGCATCAGCAAGGTCTCTCCCAGGCAGAAATTTCAAGGCAGACAGGGGTTTCCAGATGTGCTGTCCAAGCTCTTTTGAAGAAGCACAAAGAAACGGGCAACGTTGAGGACCGTAGACGCAGTGGTCGGCCAAGGAAACTTACTGCAGCAGATGAAAGACACATCATGCTTACTTCCCTTCGCAATCAGAAGATGTCCAGCAATGCCATCAGCTCAGAATTGGCAGAAAACAGTGGGACCCTGGTACACCCATCTACTGTCCGGAGAAGTCTGGTCAGAAGTGGCCTTCATGGAAGACTTGCGGCCAAAAAGCCATACCTTCGACGTGGAAACAAGGCCAAACGACTCAACTATGCACAAAAACACAGGAACTGGGGTGCAGAAAAATGGCAGCAGGTGCTCTGGACTGATGAGTCAAAATTTGAAATATTTGGCTGTAGCAGAAGGCAGTTTGTTCGCCGAAGGGCTGGAGAGCGGTACACGAATGAGTGTCTGCAGGCAACAGTGAAGCATGGTGGAGGTTCCTTGCAAGTTTGGGGCTGCATTTCTGCAAATGGAGTTGGGGATTTGGTCAGAATTAATGGTCTCCTCAATGCTGAGAAGTACAGGCAGATACTTATCCATCATGCAATACCATCAGGGAGGCATCTGATTGGCCCCAAATTTATTCTGCAGCATGACAACGACCCCAAACATACAGCAAAAGTCATTAAGAACTATCTTCAGCGTAAAGAAGAACAAGGAGTCCTGGAAGTGATGGTATGGCCCCCACAGAGCCCTGATCTCAACATCATCGAGTCTGTCTGGGATTACATGAAGAGAGAGAAGCAACTGAGGCTGCCTAAATCCACAGAAGAACTGTGGTTAGTTCTCCAAGATGTTTGGGCCAACCTACCTGCCGAGTTCCTTCAAAAACTGTGTGCAAGTGTACCTAGAAGAATTGATGCTGTTTTGAAGGCAAAGGGTGGTCACACCAAATATGGATTTGATGTAGATTTTTCTTCTGTTCACTCACTTTGCATTTTGTTAATTGATAAATATAAACTATTAACATGTCTATTTTTGAAAGCATTCTTACTTTACAGCATTTTTTCACACCTGCCTAAAACTTTTGCACAGTACTGTGTGTGTGTGTGTGTATATATATATATATTATATATATATATATATATATATATATATATATATATTATAAATCAGTTTTGGATATATATTAAAATTTCAGTAATTAAAATACGTCAGTTTGGAGCATTTTTAAAGCAGTAATGGTAGACTACAGTTACATTGCAACATAATTGATTTTAGAACATGGTTTATAAAAAAAATAAAATGAAATCTTAATACAACTTTACTGGTTGAATTGGTCCACTAGTGAGTAGGTTACAGTATAAATGGCAGACAATCCATCAGTAAAAATAAAGAACCCTTCTCTGTGACTATAGCTGCACATCTGTTTATATTTACAGACGTAAGTGATAACTGAATATAATGTTAGTACAATTACTGATTTTGGAATCTTTTTGACACTACATCTCTTTTTACAACATAACCTATACAGTCATTTTAGATGTTACTGATTTAAGGAACAGTCACAAATACATCGTGGAGAGAGATCTACTAAACAATTTAAAACCATGTGGACAACCCTTTTTTAATCTGTGAAGAAAAAAAAAAACTGAAATTCATTGTTTTTGTAACCTGCATTTTTATGCTAAGCCTTCTAAGATGCATTGCTTTGTGTGATATTAAGCATAAATCATCTTTAGTTTATATATTTTGAACTGGAGCATGTATGTGCAAGTATGCAATTGGTTTAAAAAAGATAAAAATGGAAAAAACCTGGACAGCTGAAGAGACACTGTGAAGACTAAAGAATTTTGTTTGCTGCGCCAGCACCACAGCACCCCTCTCAATGCCCTCCCACGCTCAACCTTAATGCATCCTTCACTCAAGCTTCTCGCTACCTTCATGCTACAAACACTGACCATTCCTTTCTTGTACTCAACAATAATACAATGTGGGTATTGCATTTCAATTCATGATGAGACCGTGTTACAAACCATTTGGTTGTACTGACGTAGCTACATTGTTTGGAATCCTTTTCAGCCAATCGGGGCACTTTTTTTTTTTTTTTTTTTTTTTTTTTTTTTTTTTACCCCAAGCCATATTATAATACAGAATAAATGAAAATAGTACCTTATTCACTACAGATAAAGAAACAAAAACAAAAAAAAAACTGAAAAATTACACATGTGTTTTGACTTGTTGTAATACGAAGTTTATTTTTCATACTCTAGCTTAATCCAATTTTTTTTAAATCTAGCTTGTCATAATCATGTAAGATGACTCTTATTTCTGAATTGATACATTAGAACTGTTTTATTAATCTGTTGCAAAATACAACCCAACTGGAAGACAAACCTAGTCCCAGAGCATACCATTGTACTTGTTGGCGCTTGCTTGTTATTTGATATAAAAGCCTGCCTTATTTTCATTAGTGCAGAGAGACACAAAAAGGACTTCCAGTTGCTTCACAAATAGCACAAAGCCCGTCTCCCATTTCATTTAATCTACTAGGAAGCTGTGTTGCAGTTAACTCAAAGTTCTGATTTAATAATGGGCTTTGTGAAACTGTTACTACTGTACAATATAGTGTTCTTCATTGCTGCCAGTCTGTGTAGCAGTTTCAACTCTGTCTGCTTAAACCTACTGTACAGTACTACATAGAAAATGTTTTCACATTATCCATATCTGAAGAACGCTTAATGTTTTTGGCTATGTTGACTTTATTTCCACAGCCAGGCATACAGATGTACTTTAATTTGTCATTTATATTTTTTGGGGTAAACTCCATTATTGGAAGGTGAGAAATCGTGCAAACTATATCAAACCCTATACAGTTTTAATTATTTTTTAATTAGCCAAATCTGCTAATACCTGTGCAATGCTAAAGGCTTTTTGATATTCTTTTGGGCTAAGTACGGTGTCTGAAGTTACAACCTTACTGAATTGATTATATTTACATTTTTGAAAAGATACTTGGAGCAAATGTAAACGCTGCAACAATTATTGGGATTAAATGTGAAAAAATATATATTCTCTGAAATTGTATAGGGGATGCTTGAGGAGAATTTTTCAAGCTTGCAATATACAAACCTCAAACTAGCTTATTTTGTCAATTACATCAAAGAAGTGCTGTATTCCACATGCTTGTACTAAACCCTGATTATGAGACCAAATTACAAGACCTTTTTCAGAGGGATCGGAAAACGTTCAGCCCAATTATGTCCCATACAGTACTCTGGGTTCTCACCAGGAGTTTAACAGCAAGGTAGTGGGAGGGGCAGGAGTGGAGTGGGACACAGCGAAAGAAACAGAGATCCTTGCAACCCCCTGTTGGCGAGGCAGGACAAGTCATGCACATGCTTACACTTTGTGGAAGTATTTCTTGGCATATATAATCTATATCTATGGTTGTCAGTAAGTGTAGTCTGTGTCATTGGGTGATGTACTCCCTAGCAACGCATTGATAATTCATGTTCTGCATGTGAGTTATATTTGTAGTTAAAATAATATAGGCTACTTCTGATTACTAATATACTAAATGTGCATCATCTCACATTTTAAATATTCTAAACTTTGCTGTGATTGTGGAGTTTTACTTTTGTTGTCGTCGTTCTGATATATATGGTTGTTGCACCATTAAAAGACGTAACTTACACTTGATCACGTGTGCTTGCAAGAATAAGTGGAAAACCCATTTGTCACTGTTGTTCCATAGTTAAGGAATATACAACATAAACGTTTTTGCCACTTATCGCATGTAAAACTGGACATGTACTATGTCCCACATTTTATATTTTAAAACCTACATATTATATGAAAATCTACTGTATCTATGGGGAAACTGAAGTCATACAAAAGGATTATTGTGGAACTGGATTTTTTTTTCTAAAGACCTTGAAACAAAAAAGATTGAATATCTCAAAACCGTTTGGAATACACATTACTGTTCTTCATCGGAACAATTTATTTATTTAACCCAGCTTGTTATGGTATCATAAAAGATTTGCAGCGGTGTTGGTTGATACAGAGCTGTGTATCAGGGTGTGGGGGTGTGCTAATAAAGTTCAGTGAAGTTCAGTCTGGTCTCCGTGTTGCATACATAACACGCACCAAACTAAAGAACATGCTGCTTGCAACCAACCCATTGAAGAGTATTGAGAGCTGAAGCAAGTATTTTAATTTCTCACATAAAGGAATAATCTACAGTGTTTCACAGGATTATTATCTTCTGACCGTTATGCAAACTGAAAATACAGTGTAATGGCCTGATTACAGCATCATTTTTCCAGGTAACAACGTAACAGCTGTTATGCTCGATAGCGCTGGCGACAACCCTGGTACTATATCCAAATAACTTTTAATTTATGCATCATTAAGTTTTTTAAATGTTTAGAAAGCCCTTGACCATGACTAAAGTACCATTTCGGAGCATCGGGTTCACTGGACAAAAAATGTATGAAATGCAGTTTGAGTGACTAATTTCCCAGATCTCCAAGTGTTGTACGTGCAGTTTATCCATGCAGTGCATTTTCGTTTAATATTTCTTTTAAATGTTCAGTGAATAGGTTTAGTAATAATACTTCATCAATATAGCTTCAAGATAACTTCAACAGTAGCTTTCACTTCTGTTTTGTTTAAATATGTATTTATTTTTTGGAATAACTACTTTTCTGTTGATCACTTTACACTACTTCTCTGGCTTACTGGAAAACTGCTTTACTTGGAGACGTATTGATAAGAATAATCTAAAAGAAATGCAATAGAGATTTGTTGTACGGTATGCTGTAGTTTACTAATGTTTCATAGTTTTCATAACGGTTACATCTTGTTTTTGGTTTTTCTTGTTTTACTTAGTTATTTTAAATGTTTCCATTTATTGTTTTTTACAGGTGGTTTTGGAGTGTATATTGAAGAAGGACCTGGTATACAACAAGGTGACTCCAATATTTCACCACTGGAGGATCAGTGACAAAAAGTTTGGACTCACTTTTCAGAGTCCTGCTGATGCAAGAGCGTTCGACAGAGGCATTCGCAGAGCCATCGAGGATATCCACCAAGGTACATTCCTCCCCAGATTACTCAGGATGTGTGGAGATAATTGAGATTCAGGAAGGTTCTCTTGATTTGAAGCAGGACAGCCAGCACATATTTGCTTAAAGTGATTAACAAGCCAAGTAATTCCTGAAGTCTCACTTCTGTTCATTATGTAGGTATCAAATATCCAATTTTAAAAGATACACAGTATAGTAAACATGATTTTTTTTTGGCAGTATACATGATATATGGTAATGCACTTGGTTTAAAGGAATCTGTTTGCAAGTGATGTTTTTATGTATCGTTGCACTTGCCTGGTCATTTTACCTAGTCTCTACCATGTCAAGGTCTTCTTTCTTTTCATTAGCCAGCTGTTTCCCCTATTGAAAAGCTCTCTGCCATTAACATTATCACCCAGAAAACTGCTGAATTGAAATGACCCAGATAGTGCAAATGTTACAGATATTCTGCGAACAAGACAAAACTAAGAAATTTCTTTAACCGAAAGTAATACGCATTACCATGTTGAAAATACATGTTTACTGTAACATGTTTTTCAAAACTGCATACGTTTGTTTATTTGTTATCTACCTTTTAAACAAAGTTATCATGTGATTTTTATGCCAAGGATTTGAAGAAAGGTATTTGTATTAAAAAAGCATTGGTCCTGAATTGGGATGTAAAATACCATGTGTTGACTTCATGCCATTCGAGACATTCAATGTTGTAACAAGGGTGGAGAGTGTTTACACAAGATAGATGTGACTAAATAGAGCAGTATAATGCTTTAAACACATTTTCAAATTGTGTCATATTTAGTTGTCATCTGCTTTATGGTCTATATTAAACCCTAATAAATCCACTGCATGTGTTGTAAAAGTTGGTGTTATTGCTAGGTAACACTCGATGTATGAGAGTTAAACATGGACCTGTAAGAACGACGTTATCCAGTTGGTAAAGTTAAATGTTTTCTTTATTAACAGGTGTTGGCATGAAAATTCAAGGGGTTGTGCATAATTTTATTTTATTTGTTTGACTTAAGTGGCAGCACTGTTTCAGTGGGTAATTGACCTTGCAGCTGAAACTCCCTTTTGTAAACCAGTGTAAACGAAGCTTGTCCTCCTAAAGGTTAAACTACAAGAATGTAATCAGGACTTCCCGTTACATTTAAGAGATGGATTTTGGTATATTGAAGATTTGTCATAATTAAAAGTTCTATAGGTTGTTTTTTTTTTTGTTGTTTTTTTTTCTATTCACCACCTCCCAGACGACTTTACTCTCCATTCTGTCTACTTGGTAGATCTCCTGGGCTTGTAATTATTTGGAAGATGTACAAGGGCAAAGACCATTTTTTTTTTGTCCTGAAAAGTCTTACAAATTACTGCCCATCTTTCCATGTCTTGTATTTTGAATCAGTTTGCAATAGCAGCTGACGCTAACGTTTTCTTCATCTTTTTTCCCCCCAAACTTTGTTTTTTAAAGAAATGTACTCTTATTCTAATTGTTAAACTATTTCAAGACCATAATCGTTCTTATCACTGGCATTCCACTGCAATGTTTCACTGTGTACTGACCTGTGCCAGCCCTTTTTGTTTATCTTATCACTAAGCGTGAATGAGATAGTGTTACTTCCTGTGAAGCTACCATTTAAAGCACAGCATTTAATGCAGCAGTTTTCAAGATCTGATCACATGTTTTCTTGAACTAAGTAAAATAGCAAAAGTTTTTACATCAGGCAATTACAAATTCTCTGTAAATGCACATAATTCAAAAATGTAAATCTTTCATAAACCATAATGTCAATTCTGTTTTTAAAAGTAAGGAGAATATTTTTTTGTATATTGGTACTGTTCAGAGTCTTCTACGCTTCATGTGAGAGAGAGAGAGTTTTTTTATACAAACGTATCACAAAAGCACTGTACAGTACATAGCAGGAAAAAAAGAACAAGGCATAATACATTTTCATAGCATGTCACACGACTGTCAATCAGACCATTTAAATAACAGAATACATGTAATACAAAAGCAACAATTTTAGTTAATTAAAACCCACTAAAATAAGAGCCATTTTTATAGAAATGCATTTTTTGGTCTTGACAAACTGTAACAGTCCCAGCTTCCCTTACAAACAAAGGCATAGCATTCCATCATTTTTAGGAGCTCTACAAGAAAAACCCTACCTCCAGTGTTGCTTTTGTTGACCCTCATATGTTGTTTAGAATTTTTAGATTGCAATTGTTTCCTTGAAAAACAAAACAAACTGGCTGCTGTGACAAAACCAAATGACTTTCAGCATCTGATTGTGTATACCCAGCCCAATCAAGATCCTTCCCAATTCTGGAAAAGTGACATTTCTGCATTGGGATATCAAACCCAATTTGATAATGACTATCCAAGCAGATGAGGTTTGATTTTGACATATACATAATGATTTGAAACAAATTAACTTACAAAAATCTGACAATCTAAAACTTGTGCTCCAAATTGAACCCCAGTTCAGTAATGTACAGTTGATCTAATAGTGATCTCTTTTTTTTTTCATATTGCTATCCACTGCTGTATGACTGCAGAGTGTAAACTTAATGTCACCAGTAACCATGACAACTCATCACTACCATTCTTCCACCTCTGCAATTACAAATTTGTACCTCAGAATAGATTGTGCAAACTAAAAGAACTTTAACAATTGGCCACAGTATTACCACTCCAGAAAAATTTGCATTGTGCTTGCTACTGAGTATACCTAGCACTGGCAAACACCATTTTAAGAGCAGTGTGCATGATAGGTGGCATGTAGGCAGCAGCACAAAAATACAGTGAAACCAGTTCAATATACATTTTGTAATGTCGCCCTGTGCCTATCAAAATGAAATTTCCTTGTAATGTCATGCAACTTATTTCCAATGTGCTTAGATGTGAAGTTGCGTTCAAGTTGTATTTATTTCCAGAATTCTGTTCACCTAGTTAACCTGCTATTTTTTCTTGCTTATATATAGCATATGATGAGTCCTGGTTCACTGTCAATAATTAGGGCTGCTTGCTGCTGCTTCCCAGAATCTTACTGGTGGTTGATGTCGCTTCTTAACACATGCATAGTACATTCATAACCCCAAACTGAGACCTACAACGTGCAGCATTTGAGAGACAAATGCTAAACTGAATGAATCCCATTGGTTTGAGCTCCATTTTAGCACCCCTGCAGCTGTTGGATTGGAAAAAAAATAACATCTTGCGCCTTAGGATATAATGGCCCATTGAGAAGTAATAGATCTCCACGTAGTTGCAATGATAAAAATCTGATTCATGGCTCATCACCAGCTCAATTTATTTTATCAAGCTAAAAAAAGATCAAACTAGTTGGTTGATCACAAAGAGAAAATATCTGCTTGCTTTACTATGGAGGCATCCTAATTTCTTGTGCATCACAAGAGGTCCAGGGCAATAAATCCCTCACCCCCCACCCCCCTTTTTTGGTTACATTAAAATACAATGAATATTCTGTGTTATAAAAATGAAAGTTATTTCCTGCACCAAAGAACCCAACAAAAAGAATCCTGCTGTTTGAGATACTTTAGGTTTGGCTTGTGTTTTATTGTGTTCTTAAGATGAGTTTTTGAGTGAACTGTGCCGATACATAAATTCTAACTCTGATTACTAAACAGTATATACATTTTATAGGTTGCCCAACATCATACGATGAACCAGAAACTGATGAAGATGGCTTACAAGTAAGTACATTTATATTGTTAAAGTGTGTGTTTCTTCCTAATATATGTAAAATGACAAACACCATTACTACATAATTTTGAAGGTGAGCAACGCCCAGCCAAACAAGTGTACTCAGACTTTTTGTTGTCTTTGTGTGCTTAACTGTAAGGCTTTCTCAGTATATTTGAAAAACGTCCACTTTGTGTTAGTTTAATCAGAAATACTTTTATATGTGTATGGCAGTAGTGCACCTAAAATTGTTATCTTTTTTATTGTTTTATTTATTTATTTATTTTTAGAAAGATAATGTCATCTTAGATCTATGTGGTGGTTTATTTTAAATGATTGGTCTTATTTGACAATGGCAATTTAACATTATTTTGACAGGTGGTTACAGTAGACATAGAAATACTAAGAAACTTAATAAACTCAATGGCAAATGTTTTTCTCTGTTTTACAGTGGACCACTCTAAATTACTGATTTAAAGTTAGGTAGAACAAAGTTGCTTAGTTATGTGGATTTGGTAATGAAACTCCTTTTTTAAACTTGGTGTTTTGAAGTCTCAAATATCAGATGATCCTTGTAGAAATTGCTGACAGGTCTTTTAGGGATCACAAGTGTCTAGCCAGTTAACCACACAAAGTTCAAGAGATTGAACCGGTCTCTTTAGAAACTGAGCTTCCTTTATTGAAAAGGTATGGGGAAATGGAGAACCTTAAGGTGCTGTTTGAAGTTTGTATACTAGAAATAGTGATGGGTGCATACATGCCAGATGATAAATCAAGAGTATCAATGCCTCCTAGCTAGAAAAAGCAGTACAAGCTGAATTTGAGGTGCTCCTGTTTTGAAAATATTACACATTTTGTTTGTAATAGCCATACAAGCACCTTACTTCTGGATCCTTAATTGGAAAATGTTGCTTCACAATGCTGTATTTTAAGGAATTAAGTTTGTGCAGCATTTACAATTTGTATTTAAAAAAAAAAAGAAAGCAAAAAGTGAAAGTCAAAGTGTAATCTGTCTGGAAAAATAAAGTAAATTAATCCAATAAGAATCTTCAGTCACATTTTATTAATGAGTGTTTTTAATCAGACACTTTGTTCATTAAAAGCTACCTGTGTTATTAAAGCAGACAATCCCTTACCTGTGATTTATGAGGAATGTGTTCAAAGTGAACACCAGGTTCATACTTTACAAGGCTTGACAGGTAATGAATAATTTCCAGGCAGGTGTTTTGGCATGATTAGCCAGCCACAAAACCATTTTTTATTGTCAGGTTGTGAGGAACATCTCCCCTTACTGGCCTGAGGCAAAGGAAAGATGAGTAATACAATTGGCAAGAAAAACCAAAAGATGTCAGTTCTCTTCAGTGGCTTCGGGCATGTGCTTGACTGTTCTTTGGGACCAGGCAATCCAGCTTTATGCCAAACTGATTAGAAAAAAAGGGGACTGTCATTTACACACATTGTCTGAAGTGGTTTTGCTTTAGGCAGGCAGGATGTGGATTTTTTTTTTTTTTTTAATATGCTGCATAGCAAAGGTAACTTCTGATAGGAGGTGATTTTGCTTTTACATTGGTAAATACGTTTTATACGGTTTGATACACAATTTACCAGAGGGGCAAAGTGGTACATCTTTGTACACCTAATTTGTATTACATGTGTCAGAATAATTTGCACCTGTTTATTCCATTTAAAGGTAAATCAACTTAACAAAAAAAAATCAATGCCTTCTATTGTCTTGCTTGTGGTTCCACACTATTCATTTACAGTATTCTAATAATAGATGGCCTTCCTCTTATTTAAGTGTGCTGTAAGCCATTAGTGAGACATGAAATATTCATACACCATGAATTTGGTCATTTTCAGGGTTCTTGAAAAAGCAAAATAATTGGCTATAAAACAGAATTCTTCATCAGGATATTTGTTCAAAATTAAACTGCTTTTGACACTTTGGAGGCCAGGATTTTTGCACATCTTTACACCCTTTTTCCACAGTTCCTCCTTGTCTGCACACACCTTCTATTTAATGCAATGTATCTGTAATGGAAATATTTTTTTGTTCTTATTTTTATTGTGCATCTCCCCAAAATGTTTTAAATATGTTGACAAACAAAAACATTTTGTACAACAGATTGTAATTAAGCTGTTAGATCAAATATGGCATCTAAAAATGGTATATATTATAATTTTACCAATGGCTTCTCCTTTAAACCACATACCATTTTTTAAAGCCAAATGGAGGCTTTGTTGTGTTGCTTCAGAACAATTGCATGAGCCCTATATTTTTCTGTTTTATTTTTAAATACAATTATATGCCTTTTTTCTGATCCAATACCTTAAGCCAAGGGATTAAGTAATTCAGTGTTTAGTAGTACTGAAATTGCCTTTATTCAAGCTGCCTTTTCTCGCAAATACTGGTAACACTGTAACCTACCCCCCGCTTCCTGACCACTAGCCCCCAGCATCTACTTTCCACCCATACAATGTACCAACCACTCGTTTCCGTCAGACTACAACTAGACAACTCATTCGTATCGCATCATACCCTGTTCAAATTAGAAACTTTTCCTAAACCCTTCACAATAGTACTGCTGGTGCTGTGTGCAGGGTCCAAGCAGCAGTGATTGCTTAGAATTGTGCTTTTTATAACAAGTGTATTATCGTAAAAAACAGTGTATACATCACACCCGTGTATAAGTCAACCCCACCTCCCTTTTGAGACAACAATTTCAGCAAAAAGCCTATAGGTCACACCAGTGTATAAGTTGCTCCCCCCTTTTTTAGGACCCCTTACAAATACCTAGAAAATGGACTTCTACAAAGATTTTTACAGTATACAGTATACACAGTCATCCATAGTGTTGATTTTGAACAATTTGGTGTAATAAGCTAACAGATCATGTAGTCAGCTTCCAGACTAAGACCTACAAATATAGATTATGGAAGGCATTCCAAATTTGAAAGCGGAAAGTTGCTGACATGCACTGGAGCCTGCAGTTCTGTAGTTAATTGCACTTGTGTTGGTGTGGAGAAGCCCAAGCAGCAACTTAAGGTCTTGTGGGAATTACAGTGCCATGAGGGAAAGCGCTTATGGGAAGTATAGTCTTTTTTAAATCCATGCTTCTGTTTATGTAGCCATTTTAGCTGGAACTGAGCTGAAGAAAAGTGTTTTTATACATCAGTGAATCCTGAGTGGGTGACCAGATTCAATGAGAAACTACTTAAAAATATTTGTTTTTGTAAACTAACTTTAATCATCCATAAGATTAATGGAATCCTTGTTATAATATGGAAAATAAACCCTTTTTTTGTATCTTGCAGAAGGGAAAACTCCATAACAACTAGAAACAGACGAAGGTGAACTAGAATTATGCAAGAGCCAAGCAACAGCTGCTTGTACAATAAGCAGCTGTATGCTAAATGAGAAAGATTCTACCACTTAAATTACTGGATTCTGTGATAAAAAGGGATGATTTA
Source organism: Polyodon spathula (assembly GCF_017654505.1). NCBI lineage: Eukaryota > Metazoa > Chordata > Actinopteri > Acipenseriformes > Polyodontidae > Polyodon > Polyodon spathula. The sequence continues at coordinate 11,207,806 of NC_054545.1, forward strand.
ATGTGTTTTAAACACAAACATTAAATTTAAAAGAACCTTGAATTCTATTAAGATGTATAATTTTCTCTAAACAGTGTGTTGCAGCAGTTTGTTAGGAGGAGGGAGGAGGAGAGGAGGGGGCGGGGGCACATACTCATCCTTCCCTGGGGCCCATGATGGCTCTTGTTGGCCCTGTGTGTGTGTAAATGTATGTGTGCTGTATATCTCCAGTGCTGAGAGCGAGAGAGATGGAGACTTTGAAGAAGAGGGAAGCTCGTCTGGATCTCATTTTCCCTGCAGCTGTCATCTGGCTTTAAGTTCTGCTGGATGTCTACAGCTGGAGCTGTTTTATTACTTTACCCATCATCCTGTATTGGCCGAGCCTACAGAACTGTTTTAGTAGTCTTGAGAGAGACACACACAAAAAAAAGTCAAAGGAAGCATCTCTTAGCAACCATAAGACAGTAATTACTATACCAGCAGCTGGGAGCAAACCAGATTTCCGTTGTGCATTAAAAAGCTGCCGTGGGTTACTTTACAAACGACACAGACTAACCAGTGCCAGCACTGTACTTCAGACTGGTTGGAGGATTTTGGACATAGGCGGTGTGTATGTGTTTGCTAGCTTATGCATTTTAATGTTCGCACAGGATTTTGTACCAATGAGTAGCTTTATTATTTCTACAATTTGAGTTAGAAGTCAGTGTACAGGTGCAAAAAAAAAATCATTGCATCGTATTTTTTTTATATATTGACCTTTGCAGTGTTTATGGGGAAAACAGCAAGAGTTGCTGGTGGAGTTAAGTGTTGACACTTCTAAATGCCCATTCAGGGTTTTGGCAATTGAGCAGTTGTCCAAGTTACATAGAACCACCAAGTGTCTAATGGGTGATCATTTTTACCATGCACCAATAAAAGAATATTTTACTGCTCTTTCCTTAATTTACATTAATTTTCAGTGCCTTATTGTATCACCAACCACACTGCTACAAGTGTGGAATGACCCGTTATACCAACAAACAAAAGTGTTTCTGATCATTAAATTAAAATCTTATACACGTTACATTAATCATTATCTAGAAGTCTTTTCTGAATGCTTGGTAATACTGTGTTGTACATTATAAGAAAGACTCAGCCTTGTGTGGGTGTGCTTTTCATGCACCCTCTGGTGGACAAAGTATGAATTAATCGGCATGTTCACTTTGTTTCTTTGCATATAGAAATAACAAATACCCTTCCTATATTTTTTTTTTTTTTTTTGTTTGTTTGTTTTGTTTTTTTTAGGCAAACCAAGAATATACTTCTAACAATACCCCAACAAAAGAGCCATTCTCTCGACACAACAGTGTAGTGACCAGTGAGCCCTGTAGAAGCTGCTATGTCAGAGCCCAGCCATTTGAGGAGTTTAATTCTTCCCGGAGACTTTATTTTCCTCCCCATCAAAACCAGGTAATTTAGTTTTATTGATGTATTTTAACTTTTTCTATTATCTCCTTTTGTAATTATGTATGTACTGCGGCTGTATGTATGTTAGTTTCTACATGATGAATAGTTTTAATATGACCTTAATCAATTGCTTGTGTAATCATTGAAGTTAAAGTACAAACAGTATCCATTAATAACTGTTTATTGCTAGCATTTATATACAATCCTGAATTTTTTGTTTGTTTTAAGTGTGTCTGTAATTTTGTAAAGGATGACTGACTGACTGACATAAAATTAAAGAAAAAAAAAAAAGAAACCTTTGCAGACCACCTCTGTTCATTCCTTTCATTTTGTACCCTTGCAGGTCTTATTCAAGTCGACGCGACACGTTAGCTTTCAAGATGAAGATGAAATAGTTCGAATAAACCCTCGAAAGGATGTTTTAATTCGAGGCTACGAGGATTATCGTCATCCTATTATGTGTAAAAATGACTTGGAAAGGGAGGACACAGATTCTAGTATTCCGTTTTCCAAACCAGACTCTAAAAATTCTGAATACCTTTATCCCTGCAGTGATGGAACTGAATCCAACCCAGTCAAAGACTCCAAGAGTTCGGTGGTGTTTAAAACCCAGCCTTCTCCACTACTGAAACCGAAGAAGTCAAGACGGAGGAAGGAGGACGGGGAGCGCTCACGCTGTATATACTGCAGAGAAATGTTTAACCATGAGGATAACTGGAGAGGACAGTGCCAGGATGCCCCAGATCCCATAAAGAGATGCATTTATAAAGTGAGCTGCATGCTTTGTGCGGAGAGCATGCTCTACCACTGCATGTCGGATTCAGAGGGTGATTTCTCAGACCCTTGCTCATGCGACACTAGTGATGACAAATTCTGCCTGCGATGGCTAGCACTTCTAGCCTTGTCTTTTATTGCACCCTGTATGTGCTGCTACCTTCCCCTAAGGGTATGTCACCACTGCGGTGAGGCATGTAGGTGCTGTGGAGGGAAGCACAAAGCAGCTGGATGAAAGAAAAGCCTGCATAAAAGGAAGCGGAGCTTAACATCTTTTTATCTCCAGGAAGCATCTATCTTGGGTCTTTTGGAGATTTGTTTTGGCCAGCAGAACCGGATTACCGTCTGCGCAAGGAGCCGTGTTATAAAGCTTGATCAGAGGAAGCAGTTGAGATTTCAGACGTGGAGATTACTAAACAAGGCCACCATGCTTAACTTCGTTCAAACGCATAGTGTAACTTGCGAAGGAGGTTTTGGGTTTTTTTTTTGTGAAGAAAGCAATTTATTGCTTTCTCAGCTACATGCGGGGAGTATACAGTATGATTTATGCTAAAGGGATTGTTCTTGCTTAATTTTTTTTTTTGTATATTTGCAATTGGGTAACTGGGGCCACCTTTCATTACTAAAGCATTTACTGACAATGTAATTATTAGACCTAAAATACACTTTGACGGTGGGTTTCATTTTAAAGATCAACTAACAGTGGTGAGTGCAACTTAATCTCTTGCTTTGCAGTGAGATGTTCTATGGTGGACTTTTTTTTGTGTCAAAAGAACGACGCCATATAATTTAACAAAAATCAAGGATAGATTTTGATATTGTTTTTCTGTAAGCCACTTCATTTTATTTATTTATTTTTACTGTCCCCTCCACATTCCATATCAGTATATTTTATTCCACTTGTAGAATAAAACATTCTTATTTATGTTACTTTCCATTTTTGGTGAAAATATATATATATATATATATACACACACACACATTGAAGTATTGTTATTGTTATATTCTAAAAAGGTGATGACCAATATTTTCTTCACACACATGTAGACTAAATCCAACTCCTTTATTTCTGTTAAGAAAAACTGTATTAAGATTTAAGATATTCATCAGTTGTGACAAACTGACTGAAAACGAGTTCCAACCAGCAAGTTTTTTTTTTTTTTTTTTTTTTTAAAGTTCAACAAAAGTTGTTGTTATATGTACAACATGTTGACGACATGTGATATATTATTATTATAATATTATGATATATTATATGATATATAAATATAATATTATATATATATGAATATAGTTCTCATTAGAGTCAAGAGTCGAAGGGAATAAATTCAAGATTTAAGTATTCAATGCCAAGCTTTGATTACATAAAGGCGACCAAATGTAGGTACTGTAAATATTCCGTATTTATTTCAAAATTGGATGGTGTAAGGTGTATCTGACGACCTTATTCATATATAATACATTTTCACTAGACAGACATTTTATTTAATGATGGGACGTGTCCCAAGCATTTTTTTTTTCTATTGGTCACTTTAATAGTAATTATAACAATGATCATATTAAGTATTAATTTAAGATGACCATGTGGTAATCCCTTTAAAACCACAGTAGTATTTCTTTTTTTTTAACAAGTATTCACAATGTTTTTTTTTGTTTTTTTTTAATGTAATGCATACATTTTAAAGTTTGCACCTGAAAGAAAAAAAAAAGTGCTGATTTTGTGACTCTTGAAAGTGTAGTTTTTTGGGGTAAGGTTTGTAAAACAAGTCATTCATGCTATAGAACTTGGTGGTAAATACCACTTTATGGTTAGTATGGCTTAGGAATTTTACATGTTGGAATAGATTTCTCCTACAAGCCAGAATCAATAAATCTTGGTCAGGAAACCTACACAGACTGTATTTACTGTCATTTTGGTATGTTTTGGGAATTTCAGTAAGCCTCCAGTGAGCTCTTGCTTTAGGGCTTCATGCATAACCTAGTAATTCATACATAAAAACACATGACAGCTGGCATCCAGGGGCATTATGCTTCCAAACCTAATTCTACATAGGTGGTGACACTAAGTATTTCTTTCCTTTTTCTATGCAACTTTTAACTTGGGGAAATACTAAACATTTTTTCTGTCTAATTTAATTAAAAGATTTGACACTTTAATATTTGTAGATGTTAACCCAGGTACAAAATGCTAAAAAATTGTAAATAAATGACACTATTTAAAGAAAGTAAATTCCCAACATAGGTTAAAAAAAAAAAACATTTATCAGTAGCTGTGAGTATATAGCTTGAACTGACAGCATTATGTACATAAGTCATCTTTTGAGTATTATTTCACATTGAAAAGCAGAGGGGTTGAATAACAAAAATGACTGCAGAGGTTTAAATGAAGAGTTTTGTTATAGTTTTGTATTGAAGAAAAACTGCTTAAAGAAAAGTAGTGCGGTACAGTAATGACAGTCCACTTATTACTTTTACAGGTTTAATATCTAAGCTGCTAAAAACAATCACTAATTTCATTATGTAAAATTTCAGCTTTTTGATTACAAAAGACTGTTAACACATTCTCAGATGGTTTAAACCAAGGAATAGAAAGATTTTTGTTGTTGATTTATTATTATTATTATTATTATTATTATTATTATTTATATATTTCACTTCTATTTTTAGTGTCAGGAATTTAATTGCTTGGTATATTGTGAGCTGAACCAAGGTTTGAATAATAAAATAATAAAACTTGCTGGCTGTAAAGCAAAATCTTTTACGGTTTGTATATATTTTGGGGAGAGATTCAGACTAACAAGTTTCTCTCTATAAGACATTAACCAGCACAGTGCAACTCCTGGTTATGTACTGTATTTTAGTGTGTGTGTGTGTGTGTGTGTGTGTGTGTGTGTGTGTGTGTGTGTGTGTGTGTGTGTGTGTGTGTGTGTGTGTGTGTGTGTGTGTGTGTGTGTGTGTGTGTGTGTGTGTGTGTGTGTGTGTGTGTGTGTGTGTGTGTGTGTGTGTGTGTGTGTGTGTGTGTGTGTGTGTGTGTTAAACCAGTCTGTTAACTTCTGTATGTATAATTTCATACTGTAACCACTTTGCTGCTAGTGTTTTATTTTCATTACAAAAGCCAGTACGTATTTTTCGGATGTATAAAGCTGTACAGTCTTGACATTGTCAAGGTTAAGAAAATGCCTGAGTTCTATTGTAATTGATAGGTACTTTTATCCAGCGGCCAAGTGGTTATACTAATTATCTGTATGCTTTGGTGCACTGATTTATAGATGTTGTTTTTTTTAATTATTATTCTTAACTGCTTTTGATGATGTAACCTTTCCGTGATAAGTTTTGAGAGTGCTAAAGCATTAAATAGTGGGAAAACATTTGTGTTTGAAGCTGCAGTATAATTGGTACTCAGATTCATTTTTTCTCTTGTAAACACTGCTTTTTTTTTTTTTTTTTTTTGCTCTTAATGCCATTCGCTTCACACCCTGACGACCTCAAAGTGCCTCAGGTATATATTATAGTTTCCATTAAAACCTTAACAGCTGTTCTGGTTATTTTGTGTTTTATACGTTTTAGGTATTTTTATTATGTGTTTAAAAAATACCAAGTATATGATGTACAATTTTTAGTTGAATAACTCATGTTATAGTTGTATTTTCTTTATACATACAGATGTAGCTTGTTACGTTTCATAAGTATATAATGTAAATATGCATATATATAAGTTTGTAACTGTTTTTATGTTACATCATACACTTGTAATTTGACATATCAAATAACATAATAATAAAACAGTGAGTTTTAATCTCTTGTGTGTGGTGCTGGTTTGTGACAATTTTACAAAAAATGTGGAGACCATGAAGCTCAGCAACACTTTCCACTTATCTATTTTGAATTTCATTCCTACACTCTTTTTTTTAAGTGCATAAAAGCTAATAGACAGACAGGGATCCCACAAGCTGATTTTGAAGCTGCTGTATCTCAGGTACGTAAAGCTCAACAATTTGTTTTAATGCTAGGTTTGGATCAGAACAGACGCATGCAATATATGATAACACCTTAAACTGTAGCCTGTATGTTAAGTTGTTGAACGGTAACACTTTCATGACTAACAACCAGCATTCACACACATCAAAATTACAATGTGCATATTTCAGATATTTATTCTCTTAAGAGTTTTGGTCTTTTATTAGTCGTTCAAATAACATAACACCATCACTTGATTTTTAGATAATATAAGTAAATAAATTGGATAATAAAGAAAAAATGTGTTCATGATTCTCAAGGTCATGACAACTTTCACCAATGTGAAAATAAAAGCTGGGAAATCTACAGTAAAAATAAGGGACTTGTGGAAGGTGTTTTTTTTTTGTTTTTTTTTTCCTAAATCCTTGTCTAATACCACTTTAACATCTAATATAAAATAAACTGGTTCATCTTTGTAAAGTAATGCATTAAAAACTACCCAAGAACTTGTGTTTTTGTTCTGCATGTGGCATGAGTTGCATTTGTGTTCGCTTTTGTTCCATTTCAATATAGCTTTTTTTTTGTACAGCCGGTTGTTCTCGGACTCAGTTGAAATGGTTTGTGGTATTTTTCTCTGAATCCTACAGTGTTTTCTAGTAGGGTAACATTATGGGTCCCAAGCCCCAAAATGGTCAGTGTAGGAGAAAAGAAAATCAGTAAGGGAGTGTCCTCATTAAACAACTACCATCTTTTTAGCATTGAGATGTGGTAAATAACACTATGTAACACAATTTTTGTTCCTGGGTAGTAAGTGTTATTCCTAATTGCTTATGCCTCAAAAGTATAGAAAATGGCTGCTATTCCACACAAACTTTGCTTTTGTGACCAGGACAGTGATATTTCAAAATATCACTATTTCCAATGGGAAAACAGGCAAATGTGTGTCTTTTCGTTCACATAAAGTCAGAAAAAACAACATATGAATCCAAATTAACATGTATTTATACTAAAGTAATACAAAAATGACTACAAAAGATTTAGAAGTGAGTAGTTTTTCGAGATTTACCATTATACTGTAAATACAGCATGTGAACGAAAAGACACACATTTGCCCGTTTTCCCATTGGAAATAGTGATATTTTGAAATATCACTGTTCTGGTCACAAAAGCAAAGTTTGTGGGGAATAATAGCCATTTTCTATACTTTTGAGGCAGAAGCAATTAGGAAATAACACTTACTACCCAGGAACAAAAGAAATAAATATATAATTGTTACATGGTGTAATAGAAGATTATAGTGTTTTAAAGGTTTTACCTTTGTCCTTTCACATAGAACCATACATTTGAACAAAAATTACCCACATGCATTACTATTCTATAGTTCTGTTTTAAGAAGAAGCTTTGTCATAGAAATATTCAGACTTTTAATTTTCATCTTTATTTCGGGGGGGCATACAATTGTATTGGTGGTTTCAGCTCTATTCCTGGTGGCAGTATTGCTGCCTTCATTAAACCAGTGTAACCACCATGCAAAACTACATAGCTTATAAACTTAGATAATACAGGTAGGTCTTGAATTTCATGACCCTCTTTCTATATAGAGAAACACATTTTTTTGTTTTGAAGTAATGTGTAATGTACATTTTGGGATTCGTTCATTTTAAACAGCAACATGATCAAAATGCAACATATTAAGAAAATCCCAGAGTCTCATAACCCTGGCATACAGTCAGTCATTTTTTGATTACCTAAACAACTGTTTGGTACACCATAGCTCTGCTGCTGTTTGTATGAGTTGACTAGACTTTATTGTCTTCTTCAGTGCCGTATTGTGCACACAACAGGACTATCTAAAACCCACAAAGCCAGCTACAACAAAATGTTTCTTGGCGATAAAAGGTGAGCTTTTAGGGTATGGTGATTATGGGTATGGGTTGTATTATAGTACAGTACATATTTACTGTGCTATTTGCACTTATTCTGCTGTCCTTCATAAATACCCATTGCTCTAGATGGAACCATTCTAATGGGATAAAGGAGCAGTTCAGTGGCCATAGTCATCCTAAAGTTCCCATGCACTGCAAATACAGCAGAATAGTGTTTTTGAATGATGTGTGTACCAGGTATGCCTAACTTATGTGAAAGCGAGCACAATGATAGCGAGATCCATTCAGTGAGCTACTAGGTGTACGATGTCCAAGCAGCACATTTGACCTGTATACAAGATGATTTATGATTTCACCTCTGTTCCCACTTAAATCTAAAGAAAACGTTAAACACGCATGCATTAACTTTAACAGTGAAGTTCATTTTACACTATAATATAATACTGGTGTCTGTTAACAACATTTTTACATAGTTAAGCTTTTGACCAGCCGTGCGTTTTAGAAATCAGACCTAGTTTGTACAGTATGTAATTTTAGCCTTGGGGGTTGACGCAGCCTGTGGGCCATACAGTAACATTTATTCTGCATTTTAAACATTCTGATTTTTAAACATGCATGTTCTGCCTTGTATATAATACACCACCAAATACTTGAGATTCAGTTTTCCTGCTTCTTTACTGTCGACAGTCAGTGAATGTAACCGCTGCATCACTTCAAGAAAGCCTTCGTTGTGTAGGAACTGTTGTTCCTGTGCGTAAAAGTTTCATCCCGAGTCATTTCCGTTGTAACACCATGGCGTTTTACCGCACAGTGTTACTTTAATTTAAAAAGTGTAGATATGGAGATGTTCGCTTGAAAATAAAAACTTAATTTGCAGTAAAAACTAACAAACAAAAAAGCTAATAACAATGGAATACGATATTCTAGATATACTAGACGATCTTGGGTAAGTATGTAATTGTCGAAAAATGTGATGCATTTTGGAACTGTGAACGTTGCATTTATATTCTCAAACTCTCTTTATATGTTGTACGTTATCAGTAATATTACTTAGGCATGTCAAGAATATACATTATCAAACTCTGTCTTTAACAAAAATCCAATGTAATTATATATTTTGATTATTGCTGCGAGCACCAAAACCGAAAGATGTAACTGTATTAAATATTTAGATTTAATTTACGCTATGTAATGGAATTGGTCGTACACGCTTATATGAGTGCAGTGACAATATTTCACCGTGAATGGTATGAATTTGTTGGGCTTTACCTATTTTATAGATTCTAAAGCGTCAGCTGTTAACAGTAATATATATTACATGTACAACTGCTGAACACTTCAGGTATATGTGTGTGTGTATGTATATAGCTAGATAGAGAGCGAGCACTATTTCTGATAAAGTAATTGAAATTAGTCAGAAAGTGCGAGTTTTTCATACCATGACATTAGATGTAATTTGCTTCGTTATGTCATAAGCGTAATAACCAGCCTGCACTCCTCTCAAGAATATTTCACTCTGATGTGTATTTACAGGTACACAGGGCCTCTGCTGGAAGAAGACGCACTTGCAAAAGCTGCAGAACATGGTTTGTTTTCTCCCGAGTACATGAACCTCTGTCTGTGGTTAACTTCACAGCTGAAACATCTGACTCTGTTGGAAGAGAGCATCAGTGCCTCTGCAGGTAATCGCTTGTCTTCAGTGCCTTGGCTAAAGAAAATAGTTTTTTGTTTGTTTGTTTTTTACTTTTTATATTGTATTTTTAGTGGCTTATGATTTTGTTTCTTACTGTTAGCCACACACACGCGCACGCGCATATATGTATATACACACACACAATACTGTGCAAAAGTTTTAGGCAGGTGTGAACAAATGCTGTAAAGTAAGAATGTTTTCAAAAATACATGTTAATAGATTATATTTATCAATTAACTAAATGCAAAGTGAGTGAACAGAAGAAAAATCTACATCAAATCCATATTTGGTGTGACCACCCTTTGCCTTCAAAACAGCATCAGTTCTTCTAGGTACACTTCCACAAAGTCAGGGATTTTGTAGGCATATAGTCAGGTGTATGATTAAACAATTATACCAAACAGGTGCTAATGATCATCAATTCAATATGTAGGTTGAAACACAATCATTAACTGAAACAGAAACAGCTGTGTAGGAGGAATAAAACTGGGTGAGGAACAGCCAAACTCAGCTAACAAGGTGAGGTTGCTGAAGACAGTTTACTGTCAAAAGTCATACACCATGGCAAGACTGAGCACAGCAACAAGACACAAGGTAGTTATACTGCATCAACAAGGTCTCTCCCAGGCAGAAATTTCAAGGCAGACAGGGTTTGGGGCTGCATTTCTGCAAATGGAGTTGGGGATTTGGTCAGAATTAATGGTCTCCTCAATGCTGAGAAGATACTTATCCATCATGCAGTACCATCAGGGAGGCATCTGATTGGCCCCAAATTTATTCTGCAGCATGACAACGACCCCAAACATACAGCAAAAGTCATTAAGATCTATCTTCAACGTAAAGAACAAGGAGTCCTGGAAGTGATGGTATGGCTCCCACAGAGCCCTGATCTCAACATCATCGAGTCTGTCTGGGATTACATGAAGAGAGAGAAGCAACTGAGGCTGCCTAAATCCACAGAAGAACTGTGGTTAGTTCTCCAAGATGTTTGGGCCAACCTACCTGCTGAGTTCCTTCAAAAACTGTGTGCAAGTGTACCTAGAAGAATTGATGCTGTTTTGAAGGCAAGGGGTGGTCACACCAAATATGGATTTGATGTAGATTTTTCTTCTGTTCACTCACTTTGCATTTTGTTAATATATAAATATAAACTATTAACATGTCTATTTTTGAAAGCATTCTTACTTTACAGCATTTTTTCACACCTGCCTAAAACTTTTGCACAGTACTGTATATATTATTATTATTATTATTATTATTATTATTATTATTATTATTATTACAAGTAGATTACAGTGGATGAGTTGACGATTCATTTTATTTGTTACTTCAGGCTATTATTCCAGACTTGGGTGGGCTATTCAAGTTTGTGTATAAGCACCACAGCTATTTTAATCATTGTGTTATTGGACCCTCCCTCACATTTCACACAGACCAAAAAATACTTGAGGTATAATAAAAATCAAACCCTTTGTGTACCAAGCACAAAAAAACATCAGTGCTCTCTCTAACATTGCATACATGTGACATACTTTAGAATTGAATATACTTTGAATGGTTCTTATTGCAAAACTTTGGATAATTTTGTTTTGAAGTAATACTAAAGTAGAGACCCCTTGGCTGATCTAGCCAACCAGAACTGAAGAGCACTGAAGAAAGTATAATTTGAAGTTACTCTCTTTAAATGTGCTGTTTGTCAGTCTCTGAAATGCCATGCCTGTGTTAATGCATAGATGATCCAGAGAGTTTCCAGTTGGAGGTCAGTGGCCTCCTCAAAGAGATGGACTGTCCGTATCCAACACTAATCTCTGGAGATATAAAGGACAGACTGAAGAAAAAAGAAGACTGTCTGAAACTGATTTGTAAGTTTGACTTTTGTAAAAATGAGCTAAATGAAGTAAATATCAATGCTTTACTTGTAATATAAACTATTGTGTAAATTCACGTTGTTGTTATTTTGGCAGTATATTTAAGCTCAGAGCTTCAAGCTGCAAGAGTTCTTCAGGGCAAGCTTTCGCAAGTCCACTCAGCTGAGGGGAAAAGTGAAGTGAATCTGGATTTAAAAGCCATCTGTAAAACCCTGAAGCTGTCTGAACCCAGTAGCATGACATCATCTCAGTTATTTCCAAATATAGAAACAAAGGTATAGTAGGCTATGGACACTATTATTACAGTTGCTATTCTCTGAAAATGTTTTTAAAATCCAATACATTATATAATTTTTTATATAATATTTCGTAAGTGCTAGCAAAACTGACTTCTGCAGCAGTCGACACCAAAGCTCACTGTAGATTCTACAGAACAGTTCTGGAAAGGTACCCACTGTAATGACAGAATACTTCATTTTTACACACTTCACATCCAAGGGCGTGGGAACTAGGGGTGCTTGGGGTGCTGCAGCACCCTCTTGGCTTTGCATGGCTTCCATCATTTACAGGGGTTACAGTTTTATTGAGTGTCTTTTAGCACCCCCACTTTAAAAATTGTTTCAGTGCACTGTTCACATCTACATCTTGTGGGGGCCATAAAATACCTAAATCTACTGCATTTCTCAGTAAGGGTGTGCAAATATACTTCAGTTGTATCAGTAAATTCCCTTTAACTTTTGTCTGCCAGTTTTAAATAACATTTAATTGAATTAAACCTGTTAAAGTGTGTAATTACACAACAACAAATAACATCTAAAATATAAGTTGTTGTAATCATTGTCTGAGAAGCTACTTTTTGATTGTTGTTGATTGGTACTGTTGAATTAATCATATTTAACTGACCTCTGTTGAAATTGGTAGAGATACTTATCTGCTAGCTGTTTCTTAAAAGCATTGCTTTTTACTTTAGATAAAGGATATCCTTGCAAAAGTCCCAAACAGCTGTGTGGGAAAGCCAATATTGAAGCAGACGCTAACCATGGATCAGTGGGTAAGACATTGTTTCATATTTTACATGAAAGTGTTTTTGTAATGGAGAATTTTAGCCTGACAATACATACAGGCATGTACGTTCAAAACAACCTCATTAAAACAGAAATCCATCAGACTTTAATCTAAAAGGCTTTGATTTCAGAGTGGCATTGACTAAATGGATGATGTTAGCAAAGTTGTTAACACAAATTGCCCTTTGATGGGTTCACACTTTTCTATGACACATTGGTATTTTAAACACTGCTTGTGAGGAGTCTAACTGCTTGTGGTGAGTTTTGTACTCCTGTTTTTTGTTTGTTTGGTTTAATCTACAGGTGAAACTGGAGAAGATTAATGCAGTGCTTTCTGGAGAGTATGAATGTCGCAGAAGGATGCTGATAAAACGGCTGGATGTCACAGTGCAGTCGTTCAGCTGGTCTGAGAGAGCGAAAGTAGGTGTTCAGGACTAAAGCACTTGGATTCAAATTAATGAAATAATTCATTCAGTTGGTTTCAACAGTGGACATCACAAATCCACCTCACAATTTGGCACAAATGTCAGTCTCTCCTTCAGCAGGGCCCAGAACTGATTGGCAGAGGGTGTTCTGGTCATGCCTAAGGTACACTTGCAGAGATGTGAAGGATTGCTCTCATGGGACCTGCTTGCTCTGGGTCTGCCTTTAGCCTATGCTATTGCCCTTCATTTTCATCTGAACACTAAAGTGTTGATATTGTTTAGAATTAGTCCAGTCTTGCTTGTATTTTTGTAATTTCCTACATTTTTGTTGCTTGTATTTTGCATTTAGTCCAAGTATTTCATGTTACGTTTATCGTAAAAAGATCACCTTGTTCTAACTTCTCATCAGGCTAGGTGGACCTATGTTACATACTTAATGCTGGAAAAGTGCATAATAACGAGAAGCTATGCACTAAATTAATCTGTGTTTATCCGCCTTAAAGTGACAAAGTGAAACTTAGTGGATTGCTGTACGAGCTTATAATACATCGAGTTGCATTTCTGCTTTCAGAAAATACAGTCCTGAGGATTGTTACGTGTTGTTTTCTAACTGCTTCATGGATAGACTGTTGCTTGGTTTTAGCTATGTATAAACCAGTACTTTAGAACGTTTAGGCTTGTTTTGTTAACATTACAGGCACAGACCGACAACACGGCGAAAGCATATCAGCCCAAAAGACACGCACTGTCTATCCAGTCCCTCATCAGTGTTGCACATCTGCTGGCAGCACGAGAAGACCTTTCCAATATCATAAAGACAAGTAGTGGATCTACTCGAGAAAGGACAGCATGTCCTATTAACAAGGTATCCTCTTTTAGCACTTTAATCCTTTCACGGTCTGATACACAATTTATGAGATAGTAATGGAACCTAGGAAGAGGGAAATACACTTCCTGGCCACTTTATTAAGACCTGTACCTAATAACATGTTTGGCTGAAGTTTGCCTGATCACAGCATTTATGTTACATGGCATAGGTGACACAAGGTGCTTGAAGGTGTTTTGAGGGGGAGGTGGAAGGGGGATATGAAAAATGCTTGAAGTCTTGCTATTAAAACAATTTGCACAATACTGGCCTAGTGGATGGGTGAATTATCATCTTGAAAGTAGCCATTAATTTCAGGGAACAAGTACAGTATTGTTGGGTGGACGTGATAAGCAGAAGGGGGTCACATTTCTCATCACATGATCAACCTCTAGTTGAGGGTGTTGCCAAATCCGATTGGGTAGACTGTGTATGTTACAGCCAGGATTTAAGTATCCTAAGGATTACCTAGGCAAGTCTGTGTCTTCATTATAGGATAGTATAACATATGTTCATATGATTTTGCACAATTGCCTGGCTATAAGATCATTTGAGAAGTCATTCTTGTGTTTGGTGTTCTGTTTCACCTTTTAAGGCTTAATTGTTTACCGTTGATTGTAATAGATTTTTATGCAGTGGGGAATGTAAACAAATGCAAGTTCCTGTTTTTTCTTCTGCAGATTCTTATGGGCAAAGTCCCGGATCGAGGAGGCCGACCGTCTGAGATTGATGCCCCTCCTCCAGAAATGCCCCCCTGGCAGAAGAGGCAAGATGGGGGAGGCAGAGGAGGGTGGGGTGGAAGAGGAGGAGGAGGAGGAGGGGGGTTTAGAGGGAGAGGGGGCCACGGTGGGGGGTTTAGAGGGAGAGGGGGCCAAGGTGAGGGTTATAGAGGAGGAAGGCAAGGGTACAGTCGTCACTGGGTATAGAAATTGTACAGGTGTTTCATTGGACACTTGAACAGACCCGAATCACAGTGAAGTTGGGTGCCTCTTTTGCTGCAAAAATTCATAGGGATAAGTGAATTATTCAGTTCACACCTCTAATTAAGATGTTCACCCTGTACTGTGGGAAGAGTAGCTGTAGGTAAGAACATTTGATGGTTTATTTATAAAGAAATGTAGTTTGGAGATGTATTGGCCAGGTATTCTCCATAATTGTGTCAAAAGGTGGCGCACTTTGAGTTGGATTCTAAAAGGAAAATTAGTTTGGAGTTTATTGTTTCTTAAATTAAACCATTTGTATTTTAAAATGATTCTGGACTATTTTAATCAAAGGGATACCACTGTGTTTAATCTGATTGTTTGAGACGGATGAATCCAATGTGAGATGTTACAGAACATAATATAAAATCTTGCCAGTCTGTGGTGTACATGCTACATAAGGTAAAAGACAGTTAAATGATATTGTAAATGGTACAAAGCAAGCAACAAACAACTGATATATATATATAATTATATATATATATTATATGTATATATATATAATATAATATATATGAATATATATGATATATATAATATATATATATATATATATATATATATATATATATATGTATACATACAATATATCACATATATTGTGTGTGTGTGTGTGTATATATATATATATATATATATATATATGTGTATATATATATATATATATATGTATATATATATATATATATATATATTTATATTATATATAGACCAATATCGTATATATACTGGTTCTGCCAAAACTATGAGCTTACATTTTGGTGTAAAGACTGGTCATTTAACCATGAGGCCTACAATCTATATTAAATAGCTGATGCAAGTAAGGCATTTTGCAACACTGGTGTAAATTCAAATTAATCCAAACTGATTTAAATTATATATTTGTCCAATTCTAGCCTGTGACCAGCAGGGGGCACACACAATAGGTTTTAATGTAATTGCATGAAAACCTTCATCCATCCCTGTTTAATAGCTAGGCAATGCTTTATTCAGTCACTCTCTTTTTATGCTTTTTAGTTCCAAGTAATTTCCTAACGTAGGGGCATTCACGTGAGAGATTAGCATACAGATCTCCCTTCTTTAAAAAAAAAAAAAGTGTTTTTGCCTAAAGTGATAGCTTTGTTCTGCTAATGTACTGTAAAAGCCTGTGACTTTGTATGGGTCACTTGGACAGAAAAAGTAGTGCTGATTTTTTTTTTTTTTCCATAGCCTAGAGTGCCAAAGCTCAGTGCAGATTTAATTGTTTGAAACCATCTGGTAAGTCCCTGTTGTCTCCTCATTTAATATACAGGCTATTTAAGCATGGTATGACATGTAAGATGTACCCAAGCTACAGTGCAGGGCACCAGCTGGAAAACCAGAAATACCACATGGAATTGTGTTATCTGTTAGTGTCAAGTGAGCAGTGAGTGACGTTTTGAGATAGGCACCGTATTAACTTGTATCATATAGTACAGGTAGTGACAAAAATGGAAACACCTGGGTAAATGAGGGACACCAAGTATATTAAAAGCAAGGCCTTCCACACAGGTGTGGCTCATGAGTTAATTAAGCAGATAACATCCCAGCATGCTTAGAGTCATGCATAAAATGCTGGACAGGCCTGTTTGCCTATAATTATGGCTGCAAGAGGAGACTTCAGTGACTTTGAAAGAGGGGTGATGGTTGGAGAGCTCAGTAACCAAGACAGCTCAACTTGCTGATGTTTCATGAGCAACGGTGTCTAAGGTGATGTTGGCATGGAACTCAGAGGAAAAGACATCATCAGCAAAGGGCAACAGTGGGTGGAAGCAAGGTCAGTGCTAATCGCTACTTGGTACTGAGTGATCATCTTCACCCCATGTTGCAGCATTTCTTTCCTGCCGGGGCGGGTGTCTTCCAGGATGACAATGCCCCCATCCACAGAGCGCGTGTGGTCGCCCAGTGGTTTGATGATCATGGCACTGATGTTATCCGTATGTCATGGACTTCTCAGTCACCAGCTCTGAACCCAATTGAGCATTTATGGGATATTCTGGAACGACGCCTGAGAACATTTTCCATCTTCGTCAACCAAGCGTGAGATGATTGACTTTCTCGTGGAAGAATGGTGCCGCATCCCTCCTGCACAATTCCAGAGGCTGGTAGACACAATGCCACGGTGCATACAGGCCGTACTGGCCACATGTGGTGGCCCAACGTCCTATTATGTGACTTTGGTGTTTCAATTTTTTTGTCTGCTACCTGTATATACAATATTCTATATACATGCATACATTAATACATGGTAACTTTACTAGAAACCAAAAAGTACAAATCTGAACACTATTGTTTACTGCAACAAGTTGTCTCATGCAAAGGGCAGTGTTCTGTAATAACAATAGTAATCACTGTATCAATCCGTTCAAGGTAAGCATGGATGTGCCTTTCTTGATGTGGACAGTATTGTCATCAACCAAAATTAAGTTTGATCCAACTGCACTAATATAAGCTGTCACAAGCGTATGCAGGATCTCATCTAAGTACCTAACAACAGTGAGGGGACGTTCTGGGAGACCTGGAGGTCCATCCTTCCCTCTGTGTTGGTTCTAGTTCTAACTTGTGGTCATTTATCAGTTGGATAGCGTTTGTGAAAGGTCACCATGTGACTCTTTTTTTTTTAGGCCGTCTTCCCATGGGATTGTGGTTCTTGTGCGTTCCCCACCATGTCTGACAAAACGGTGTTTGGTGGGTGTGGCACTTTCAGTTATCAGGGTCTAATAAATTACTTTATGAACCATCTTCTGTTATTCCTCTTTTTCCACTGGTAAATGGTATCAAATCAGCCATTAAATAAATTAATAGCACAGTATGGAACTCCACTGTTGAAAATCCTAAACAAACCTTTATTATATGTATTTTTATGACAAAATATCTCCTATTTATCAACCAACCTTGTGTGAAATAATGTTATGCTCTACAATTTGCAAAGATAAAGTTGGTTGTGCTTTTTGTTGTTTGTGTTCATTTGAAAAGTGTATCGCAACATGCATTTTAACTAAGGGTTAAGCTGAACTGCACAGCTTCCATCACTTTTGTTCAAAAACATCACAAAACGAATTAGTTAGAAATGGTAAATAAATGCTGATTTGCTCATAGTGTTACTTTATAGAGTTAATTGCCTTTTTGAAAAATACAGACCTGTGTGTATCTTTAAGCTTATATCACCTGATTGTCTTTTTTTTCTGAATACTACTGTGAAAATAATCTATTTTGTTTGCATTTTCAACAAATGCAGGAGACCAAACCTCAATTGAATTTCCTGTTTATGGTTATTTCCAGCCCATGTAGTATTGGCAGAAAATCAAGGTTAAGTCACAAATGATGTTTAAAGCACCTACACTATAGGCTGTGAAGAAACTGTCCAGAAGATGACTAGATGATGGCTGTTTTTTACCTTTTGCTATTGCAGTACTTTGCTGTTCTGTAATAATACACAGCAGGTATAGACAATGGACACTTTTACATTGGCAATTATTGTCGGATTAAAATGCTTTAAGTAGAAAGTGTGTGTTTTAACAATATAGCCTCAGCTTAGTTTCTATTTGTATTCAAAAGCCAAAGGAAGACATTTCTTTCTTTGCTTTACTGTAGACAGCAAACTGAGGATGCAGCTAAACCAGTAGACAACAGTTGACCTAATCTGGAATTCTGCCTTACTGATGTAGTAGGAGAAACATTACATTCCAATCTGTAACTCTGTTGACAAACTCTGTTTTTGTGCCATTTGTTAAATACACCCCTGAACCTATTGGCCAAAATTTTATGTTCACTAAGCTATACCAACAGGTGTTTTTAAATAGTTTAATTGTTGAATATTTAACATGGTAAAAACACTGTATACCACAACGTTGCAGACAGGCAGTATATAAACAAAGGTCAGTAATACAATACATTAAAACAACTGTACAATATATTTATATATTTGCATATTTACACATTTTTCTAAATGACAACAAATACTGGTAATAAAAGTCAGTCTTGGTTCCAATTAAATTAATAGGATCCTGGAGGATCCAGGCAAAAACATTACATTAACTTCACTTTTTACAAATACACACCTATAAGCGTACAGTGTCATTGGTAGAATTATTTAGAA
The DNA here is from genome assembly GCF_017654505.1 of Polyodon spathula. Lineage (NCBI taxonomy): Eukaryota > Metazoa > Chordata > Actinopteri > Acipenseriformes > Polyodontidae > Polyodon > Polyodon spathula. Next base: position 11,226,860 of record NC_054545.1, read on the forward strand.
TATTTTACATTTTATACAGATATTAATAAATGAAGATTAAAATGGTTTGATACGTTTGAAGTTTTCACAAGACTACAAAATTGAGACATGTAAGGATTTAACTGTTGATTTTAGTTGTAAGGACAGAGACTGTTGTGCTCTATATATTTGGTATCAAATAGCTGTGCAATGTCTGTGTTCTTGTAAGGATATGTTTAATAAAACTATAGCTCTAATACAATTGGTACATTCTTGACCTAAATAATTATACTTCTAATACCAATAATAGTATTTTTTCTGTAATAAGACATTCAGTTACTGACAGTGAGAAATCACAAGTAAATTGTAGATAATGAATAAATTACCTGATACCAAATGTGACATTGTTAATGTTAAAAAAACAAAAAAAACACACACACACAGCTGCTTGTAAATGTGATGATTGTTACATATGTGAATATACAGAGGCCAAGTAAACAACACCACTGGCTTGTTACAAAAGCAGCGAGTCCTACAAACAGCATTTTGAATGTCCATTAGTTGGTTGACCTTTGAAAAGGTTTTGTCTGTGCCTGAGCAAGCTCACTAGCGTCACTGTGAGACGGCAGCAGCTTGTTGGGCTCTTGCTGAAAGTTCTCTGCATTACGAGGAATCTTCTGGGTCCAGGGGGTGGAGGGTGTGTCTTTTGAGGAGGGTTTGCAGCACCTCCACGTCTCGTTCCGATGCCTTTAACTTCCGCCGCAGGGTCTCGTTGGACTTCTGAAGCGTCTGTTTTTCCTAAGTAATTGTTAACAAGATAAATGTTAGTGTGTTTATCTTTTCACTTCCTCCAGCTCACCATTTAGTAAGGCTTTGGAGACGAGGAAGACGGAGTGATAGAAGGATTTTGTTACGTATCCTGTAAAGGGAGCTAGTCTTAGTTTTTCAGCCCTCCACTGCCACACTGATCACAGCTAAACCATTTAAGCTGGCAACTTCACATTTTCAGTGTTGTAAACACTCAGAATCTAATGGCACCCTTCACTTTGACCTGTGACCCAAGGTGGCTGCCTTATTGAGGTCATGCGACTTTGGTTTCCGGATGATAAAGTCCTGTCACTTTGAGATATTGGCTTTATACTCGGTACATCTGTGATTCTATGGGTCAAGTTCGATCCAGAAAAATGAACCCTTTCCAGCCTATTTTTTCGCATAGCTGCTACAGTTTGTACTTTATACCAACTTGGAGTTATGTGTCCCTTTTTACATAGAAAGTGACACCAGCCTAAGCATGCAGAATATTTTACCCAATTTAAGGCATGACAGAATCTGTTTTTTGTAAATATGTATGTTTGTTGTATGTATCATTATTGCTGATATGCATTTGTCCCTATACATAATTTATTTCACGCTTTATTTGTATTAAAAAAAAAAAAAAAAAAAGTCAATGAATGTCCAGTTCCTGTCAAGCTTGTTGCTATGAAGTTGTTCCTGCCTTGTTAGCATGTTAGTGATTATTTTATCTGTATGCAGTACAAGAAGTGACCACAGTTTTTCTAGGATGTACTTTAGACCGGGCTGTCTGACAGGTGGCTCTGAGATCCACAATGGCTCTTTTCAAGTATCCCATTTAGTAGTTTTAATTGGTTGTCTTTGGGAGTGTCTCTCTCTCTCTCTCTCTCTCTCTCTCTCTCTCGAGAGAGAGAGAGAGAGAGAGAGAGAGAGAGAGAGAGAGAGAGAGAGAGAGAGAGAGAGAGAGAGAGAGAGAGAGAGAGAGGAAAAGTGCTGAAGTTGTGTCTTAGAGCAGTTGCTACAACCTATAGCTATGGCAAAAAGTTTTGCATCACCTTACAGAATTAACTAATTTTGCTAAATAAAGTGGAATGAAACCTGCTGAATAATGTTAAGTTAACATATTGAATTACATATGGCATTGTAGTTTTCCCCTTTGTCACAAAAAACTGACAAATCTCAAAAATGTGACATTTCGAAATCTAAAATGAAATATTGTACTACTAGTATGGCTTCCATTATACTTTTGCAATATCATTTTGTAGTTTCTTTGATTATATGATGTTAAATAAACTATCAAAATGGTGTTCATAAACTTTTGGCCATAGCTGTAGACAGGTCGTTAGTGGTAATAATTATGGTCTAAGCAAAATCAACAATAGGGAATGATAAAGAACACGGTATGGCACACGTAAGAAATTAAATCCTGTTAACACTGTAACATACATGATACAAAGGGTCTGTTTAAGACTGCAATTACAATAAAAGAGAACAAAATCACCATTTCTAACTGCTCATAGGTTGGCTTCACAGTCGAGGCTCTGTTCTCCCACTTTGCGTAGGCTCTTTTGCGGACTGGCACAGGGCTTGGGCAGGGAGTAAGAGGTGACGGGCAGGGGGAGAGTGGAGCAGGTAGTAAAAACACAGATTCTGGGGACTGGGGCCATTCAGTCTGGGTGCTTTTGTTCACTGCCCATGCTTTCAGTTCTCCTGAGTGTGACTGTTCTGATACGCTTGCAAGAGTTGACTCCCATTCCTTGCTTTTGTCTGAATGCTCTGCTCCTTCACCGTTAGGGTATGTGAACTGGCCATCCTCAGAACCTGCAAGCAATAACAGCACAGTTTTTACCAATTGTACTTTAAGGCAAACCAAAGCTTGTATATTCCATGATTTCCTATGAAATTCAGAAGAAAGCACCACTGCTATCTATGACATAGATTATTATATTACAGGTTTTAAGTCTATTTTCTTTTTGGTGGAAGGAGGAAAAGTGAAAAGGTTGGTCATCCGTATCTTTTCAGTTATTAAATGGCACACAATATATTGCATGTAGAGTCTCTTATTATCATTAGTCAACTCATACAGTTTGAGGGATAGGACTGTACTAGACATCACAAATTAACAGTATAGTCTATATTACTGTGACTTTTAGTAAGGAACTATGTTTAAACATATATACGTACTTTAGAATTATGTCAGATGTTCTATGCATGGGTATTTCTACACCCGAGACAAATCTTTAACAGTGACTGGTTCAGCTCCTCATATCTGATTTATAACCGAGCATATACTGTATATGGGAATATAGTCTGTAATAGAATGTGTATTTTTTGGTAACTGAAATAGTTTGCTAGTTCCAGTGAAGATCTATTAAAATATTTCTCTGGGCTTTTAACACCAGCGATTTTTGTGACCTTTACTGCACTCCTACACTGGGAAATTACAGAGTGAGCCTCTCAATTATGAATGATCAGTTACAGTAACTCAGAGGCAAAGCTTGTTTTTGTTTTTCCTGGTAGGTGTTTATAATGGAATAATAAAAAAAATAAAAAAAAAAACTTAAGGCAAATCATATCTTGAATTTGCTTAACTGTCCAACATGTTTGCTTTGTCAAATTCCTTATCTGAAATCCTAGCGTAAGCCATTGGCTACCTGTTCTAAACTAAACAAAGTTTACTTTGTGCGTGGTCCTTTCTTGGTAAGAGAGGGCAATATATTTTTTCACCTGTAAAGTTACACATACCATGCTCGTAACCTCTGACCCCTGGAGTACAGAGTGCTGTTGGAGTGGAGCTTGATGTGGGGCTGTTGTCTACTCCTGTGCTCTTTGCATTCTTTTTGCATTCAAACGCCACCAATTCTTTGCATTGCTTGTGGCAGTTCATTCCGCAGTCTGTAAACAGGTTATCAAAAGAAGATATGGATACGTCACTGTGGTTTTATCGTGCTGTCTGAAACGCAAGCTCTCAAACTGATTTGCACTTTGAAAACCACTTTCATGCGCGTTGCAGAGCTCAGCTTGCAGTCTCTACTACAAAAACCACAGGCTGTGAATCTTTCACCATGCTTACCTTTGTAACATTCAGGATAAAGGTACACAACAGCTAGGTTTATAAGCCATTAAGGATTTTGCAAGGAAAAAATCATCTCTGAATCACATTAATTGTTTATTTGTATTTTATTTATTTTCCAATAAACAGGGCATTACTGAGATAGTTAATACAGACACAAATGCAAAAATGTAATGCACTTCAGGACAACAGGGCTTAGCTAATTTTCAGACAGGTTATGGATAGGATCAACATGTAAAACAATAAAGGTTGAGTGTTACTTATTTTTATTTTTTAAATCCATATCAATTAACAAATACATAAAATAAAAGTTACCTCTGCATCTGTATCCTTGCTTGATAACACCCCAGAGCTAGAAGAGAAGAGAGACCCGGAAGACAATCAGAACAAGACAAAAGTTTGATAAACCTGTACAATATTTTAAGGTTAATTTTGTGCCACAAGCTTTATATGGTACTGAAATTAATTGTGCTTCCTTTTAACGTGTTTACAATTGTTGTGTTTAATTGTTTTTGATAGATTGGGTCACATGGCATATACATGTAATGGATAGTAAATCACACATGTTTTATGTTTAAGTCATGCAGTTAAGTAAGGACAATGGTGCTTTCAGTTAGCCTTTAAGTTCATTCCAAAACAGCATGCTATGCAACTTAAAGCTACAAACCAGCAGAAGGAGTTCAGCTCTGTATTTGCTAGGTATTTGCTGCTTCTTTGCTAGGTGTGACTACATTGAAAAATATTTTAATAACTCTATGTTAATGTAAACAAGCAAGCACTAGACAAATGCTTGTTTTTAAAAAAAAAAAAAAAAAAAAAAAAAAAAAAAAAAGCTTTTTGGTTAGCTGCATCTGCACTGTAAATTTAAAATGGGTTTAATATGCAAGAAAAGAATAAAGGGAAGGTTTTAAGCACAGATTTAGAGATGCACATGGTCGTTCATTGTATAGTGGGGTGGCAGATAGGTAACACAAGCTATTACTGAATGTCTATCCGAGGGATTATGCACTTACAAATCCAGCACAGTTGTCACAGAAAGTGGGTTTCATGTAGGTGGTCTCCTGGAAGTTGTGGATAAACCCCAAGCCCAGTTTGGAACAGATCACACTGGCCCTCATGAAGTAGGCAGTGATTTCTTCCCTACTGATCAGTCCTTCCCTGCACAACAGGAGAACGTTATGAGAAATACTTCAGGATGACAAGATGCTTTGACATGTGGTATGTATAGGTGTGTCAGAACACAAATTACAAACAAGTACGCATCAAAAAAATTGTGTATTTAATGGTCCTGTCTGAATCAGGCTAAGGGCTGGTTCATAGTGTGTCGATTGATGACTTCAGAATGTGGCAAGACCTTAGGTGACTGAAGGTACAGTTCAGATACCAAAAACATTTTGGCTTTCATGGACCAGACTAGAACTAGCTGTAACTTAACTAGCCTGTTTGTAATTAAACTTGTCCTGACAACAATTATGATTATAAGAAATGGGATCCATGTGAAATATTGCACACTAGTACGTAACCAACAAATAATTATTCCAGTTTTAATTTTACCTATCCAACCAGTGACTTGTGTGCTGTCCCACAAGTCTATAGGAACATAAGCTGATATTTAGCTTCACACTTGTAACTGCATCTACATTTTAAAACAGGCTTGGATACATAAAACATGGAACAAAATAAAAGCTGATTTTAAGCTACAAAAAATGTATGCAAGCCTTAGACATATAAGGGATTCTAAATTAGCAAAAAAGTTCAATAAAACTTTCTTTATGGAAATTGCTATGAAAACAAGAAAGATTTATTTGGTTTCACCTTGCTGTGTTTGTGAGCAGGGGTGAAACGGGCAAAATGCACTTAAATTCCACTTCCTCAGAAAACGTTACATTTGAAAATAGGAGGCTGTTAAATACCATGTTGCCATGGTATTTTGTTTTTTTGTTTTCATTAACTTTACTGATCGTTAACAAATTGCATAGATTTTGGTTCAATGTGTTAGGCAGTGTTATGGAAATAAATATTGCACAGAAAAGTTTTTGGTATTCCTTACTTTTCTTTGTCCATTACACAGAAGGAAAATGGGAAGCTAGCAGCAATCTTCTCAAAGTCCTCTTGAGAAATGTAGCCATTCTGGTCATGGTCGTAATTTTTAAATACTGACTGCAAAATAATAAAAAATAGAGAGCTTTAAAAAGGCCCAATTCCCTCATTATAAAGAGGTCCTTCATACTGCAGAACCATTTCTAAGGTGGTACGGTCAGAGCTCCTATTTGCCCCATTATAGATTTAGAGTAGCATCTTGCATCCAAAATATTGCATGGCTTCAAAATACGTTACACTTTTTTTTTTTTTAAGTAGAACTGTGGCTCCTGACCACAGTGTTATAAAGAGGGAGCACTGTATTTTTTATATATATGTCTGTAGAGTTATTAGAAAATGCTTCTGAGGAACAGTAATCTATTTCATATTAAGGTTTACAGTATTGAAAAAAAACTAAAACTATATTTCCTTGTTAAATTATATCATTTCCTAGATTTATTTTTATTTTTTTATCACTTTGTGTTTTGAAAAGGGATGCACAACATAAAGTTATTTAATGCAATTTAATGGAAACACAGTATAATGTAAAGTATAAAAAAAGTGCAAAACATACATCCACCATCCTCTGGACATGTTTACTGATGGTCTTCGGATCCGGTTTGGGTGCCACCCCAGGGGCCCAGTCTGACACTACTGGGGGCCTGGCTGGAGTCCCTGGCTGTAGAAAACACGTACAAAATGTCATTTGCTCAGCAAGTCTGGAAAAGGGGCATGTTTAGACCCTAACACCAGATGGCCTTTTAAGAGAGTAAGCCTTAAATGCAAACAAACTTCCTGTCATGGTTTTAACGTAGTAAGAACGTTATTTATTTATTTATTTATTTATTATTATTCTAGTTTAGCAGAGCATTAAAGAAAAAAAAAACAATAATTAAACACATCCAGCTCAGTGTTAAAGAGTAGACGAATGGTTTCACAAAGTTGTTTTCAATGGGAAGTATATTAGGAAGATAACACGTTTATAAAAGCTATAGATGTACATACACCTTATTTTTGGATTATATCTATATATTGGTGTACACAGTTTTAGGAATGCAGAAATCACACAGACAGCAGTCTTTACACTGTTGTTTCTCTAAATTGATTACTTGGAAGAATTATTTAGAACGGATTAACTTGCAGTAAATGGCTCAAATATTTGTCTTTCATATCTAAACAGCCCAATGTCAATCTTGGTGGATTAGATGTACTACATATGCTTGAAGATATTGAAAAGAAAATATCCACTTAAATTATCCTCTTTAACAGAATAATTCAAATATATTGCTAAAACTTGCAACCAGCAGTCATACAGTATTCAAGTACGTCCTAAAAGATACAAACACTTAAGATAAATTTATTAAAAAGGTTGTGTGTGTATTTGTATGTACTGTTTGTTGGAAAGTTTATTTTTAGGTGTGCTTTTCACTTCTAATGTGCAAGTCATTTAAAGTGTTACTCATTCTAAGATTACTCACACAGACTGTTTAAATTGATCCGAAACCACTTTTTCCTAGCAATTCAATAATCAACAGCAGTTATGTACAGTATTAACTGGTTTGCTCTGTCATTTATTAATTAGCTAAACTAAAGCAAGTTCTGTTAAAACCTACCTTTTTGTCTTTTAAATATCCATTAAATCACATTTAAATGTCAATTGAGTACCATGCCTGTTACTTGTAAACCTGTGTTTTACTAGAACATTACAAAACAGATTAGCTAGATAATTCACTGGAGTGAATGCTTAAACACTTGCATGTATCCTGTGGAGGACTGATAAGATTACTGATAAAAACTTAAACCTGAAAGTTCCCCAGCTCGGTACCCTTGAGCTAAAATTCAAGCTCTAAAGACAGATAAACAGCAATAGTTTGAAAAAAGCATACAATAGAATCAAAAGAATGTCTGGGTAACTAAAAATAAAACACATCTGTATAACTTTTTTTTTTCTTTTTTTACAATCAATAAACCTTTTTCAGCTTTTCCCATTTTCTTTTCAACTGCTCCTTTATTGTACACCTGCATGTAAACATTCAGTGTCCCTCATCTGTGTTGCTGGGCCTATTTCTTGCTTGTCCCAGAGCACAGGTATGACATGTTTTCCACTCAGCAAAATGAAAGAGAGAGAGACTATTTTAACATACACAATATATACAGGTAAAACACTGAAGTAACCTTTTGAATACAATGAAAAAATTAATGAACTACTGGATCTCACCGGTGCTTTGCTGTTTCTGGGCTCACGTCCGTAGGACAGTTCGTATATCTCATCTTCGCTGTAGTAAAGGTCCAGTGACAGCTACAGGTAAAAAGAAAACAAAATCACACATGCAGGTCTAAAATTTTAACACATTAAACAAGGAAATGAGTAACTAAATGTGAAATCTGTGCAGGTTTAAGGTACGCAAGTGGCATCCCGTATTAGGGCATAATATTGACTGTGGTCTGTTTTTCTGTAAAAGTCAGGATACCGGTGGTTTTTATAAGTCACCAGTTATCAGTTATTAATAGTTACTTATTAAACCACGCACCACAGCTGCAATTTTTGGCCAGTTTACTCTGTGAGGTAGCAGCTGACTGCAACAATGGTGAATTACAGGCTCTGTTCTGATGCCTGCTTTTAGACACAGACTACATACAGTACCATATTGGGTTGTGCAATATGGGCTTTTTTTTAATACATCTGAGTTAGGTAATAGTGTTTTTATTTTTATTTTTTCCTCAACAACCAATAGAGTCACATTTTTATTTGTTGCAAAATGACCTGGAATGTGGTGAATATGCCCAATCAAGCACAATAAATAAAATAAACAGGTTACCAGATTAGAATCTCATTAAAAATGTTCATGCATAGTTTCATCTCCAAATGGTAGCCAAGATATACAGTACAGATAAAAGTAAGTCAAATAATTTCTTGTAACAAATGTTCATAGTAGAGTAAGCCAAGTTTCATCACAATTACTCTGGATGAGCTATACATGCGTGCAGCAAAGTACTGTATATGTTAGTGGATCCACTATTTCCATGCTAGTGACTATATCTACATTGGCGCTATAACCACTCTAGTGCACTGAACACCAAGACTGATTTTTTACTGTCGCTGCATTGCCAGTTGAACAGGGGAGCATAAACCAAGGCCACATGAGCCACATATCTGCCTACAAATGTCAGCTAGAAATTATTATTTTGTTTGTCTTTTGCAAAATGACACCCTATGCTTTTTTTAATGCTGGGGTTTGAATGCTAGTTTCCAAAGAGAAACATCTTAACATTGTTTTACTGTGTCTGTTTATGGTTTACTGGAGTCAGTTCTGAGGAACTGAAGCATAAGACATGGTATAAAATAGTCATCCATCGTCCCACCCCCAAACACACACAAATAAAGTTTTTAGATGTATCCATCTGTTTATTACCACGTACTGAATAAAATACAGTAATCCAAAACCGTGCTGTTCATATATGCGTGTCATAATTATTATTATTATTATTGTTATTATTATTAGTAGTAGTAGTAGTATATCCTTGAACACTCAGTGATACAGGGCCACCACCACACGTTGTACTATTGAGTTTCTTTCAATAGAAACAGACAGCATCCTTGACAAAAAAGGCAACAAGCCGCAAAACACATGTTTGTTTGTATTTTTTTGTGTTTTTCCTTTATTGGTTTTTTTTGTCTGTTTTTTTTTGTGTTGTGTTTTTCAAACGCTTCTGTGTTGGTAATTTCCCACTCACCGTTAGCAAGTGGACAAGGTCCTTGTTAGCATCCAGGCGAGGTGCCAGCTGCTGCAGCACTATCAGTTCATGGATATGGTTATAAAGTGTCTGAAGTTTCTGTACATTAATCTTCTTGTCTTCCACATAATCTGGCATTGCCTCGTGCACCGAGATTAGGTCTTTCAGGTGAACCCCCAGGATGGGGATCTTAAAGCCTGTGCACTCACTGTACACACGCCTGTAGTTGTCATAATTTCTACAGGAGGAGAGCAGCTCTGTCATCTCATTCAGTACCTGTGGGAGACAAAGAACAGCAAAAAAACAGTTTTCTATATATATATATATATATATATATATATATATATATATATATATATATATATATATATATATATATATACACACACACACACACACACACACACACACACACACACATACAGTGCCTATAGAAAGTCTACACCCCCTTTCAAATTTTTCACCTTTTGTTGCCTTATAGCCTGGAATTAAAATGCATTAAAATTGTTTTTTTTTTTTTTTTTTTTTATCTACACATCCTACCCCACAACTTCCAACTGAAAAAAAAATTCTAGAAATTTGTAGAAAATTAATTAAAAATAAAAACTAAAATAGCTTGGTTGGATAAGTGTCCACCCCCCTTGTAATAACAATCCTAAATTAGCTCAGGTGTAATTAAAATCAAACACCAAGTTAAGTTGCCTCCACCTGTGTTAAATTGTAGTGATTCACATGATTTCATGATACATTCAGCAGTTCCTGTAGGTTCCCTCTGCTGGGTATTACATTTCAAAGCAAAGACTCAACCATGAGCACCAAGGCACTTTCAAAAGAACTCCGGGACAAAGTTGTTGAAAGGCACAGATCAGTGGATGGGTATAAAAAAATATCAAAGGCCTTGAATATCCCTTGGAGCACGGTCAAGACGATTATTACGAAGTGGAAGGTGTATGGCACCACCAAGACCCTGCCTAGATCAGGCCGTCCCTCCAAACTGGATGACCGAGCAAGAAGGAGACTGATCAGAGAGGCTACCAAGAGGCCAATGGCAACTTAGTAAGAGCTACAGGCTTTTATGGCCAAGACTGGTCAAAGTGTGCATGTCACAACAATATCCCAAGCACTCCACAAATCTGGCCTGTATGGTAGGGTGGCAAGAATGAAGCCATTACTCAAGAAAGCCCACCTTGAATCCTGTTTGAAGTATGCACAAATACACTCAGGAGATTCTGTATCCATGTGGCAAAAAGTTTTGTGGTCTGACGAAACTAAAATGGAACTGTTTGCCATAAGTGTTATGCGCAAACCCAACACAGCACATCACCCAAAGAATACCATCCCAACTGTGAAGTATGGTGGTGGCAGCATCATGTTATGGGGATGTTTCTCATCGTCAGGGACTGGGGCACTTGTCAGGATAGAAGGGAAAATGAATGGAGCAAAGTACAGAGAAGTCCTTGAGAAAAACCTGCTGCCCTCTGCAAGAAAGCTGAAACTGGGACAAAAGTTCACCTTTCAGCATGACAACGATCCAAAGCACACAGCCAAAGATACACTGGAGTGCCTAAGGAATAAAAAGGTAAATGTTCTTGAGTGGCCCAGTCAGAGCCCCAACCAAAGTCCAGCTTAAAATCTGTGGCATGACTTGAAGATTGCTGTCCATCAACACTCCCCAAGGAACTTGACAGAGCTTGAACAGTTTTGTAAAGAGGAATGGTGAAATATTGCCAAATCTAGGTACGCAAAGTTGGTAGAGACCTATCCCAACAGACTCAGCCAAAGGTGCTTCCAACAAGTATTAACTCAGTTGGGTGAAGACTTAACCAATTATGATCTTTCAGTTTTGTATATTTATATATATATATATATATATATATATATATAATTTTTTTTTTTTCTCAATAAAAACTTTTTTTCCCTCAGCAGTGTAGAGTATGGTGTGTAGATGAGTGGAAAAAAATCATAATTTAAATGCATGAAACGCTAAGGCACTGGCACAACAAAATGTGAAAAAAGTTCAAGGGGGTGTAGACTTTCTATAGGCACTGTGTGTGTGTGTGTGTGTATATATATATGTATATATATATATGTATATATAAAACATATATATATATATTTGAATATGATTCAGTTTTTCAGCCAGTACAGTACATATTCAGTTCACGTATACAATTTAAATTAGAGAAACCGAAGAATCTGCTCCCTGTCTATCTAGATATTCTCAAGTGTCCTGCTCACTCTTTTGAATTCTCTTCTGATGAGTGTTCCTTTAGAAAAGACAGCATTTCAATTCCTTAAAAGGGCATGTATTCACTGTCGATATTTTATTTAAAAAAAATTGAATTCTTCCTTAGTTAGAACCATCCAAACTTCATGAGGTTACATATTTAATATTTTTTGTATTTTGTGAGTAACACATAGGAACAAATTGAGCTGAGAAAGCAACTGTCATACACAAGAAAAGTGTGTCTCTTGCAGTGCTTTATTTACCGTAACAAAACAGACTAACTACAGGCCTGGACTCGAACGGTTGAAGAGGAAGTGAGTTCCACTGTATTGGTGGATCAGGATTACATCACCTTACATACATGCTTGGAGGGCTACCTGGATACATTTCACAGATACAAGACGGATTACTAAAATTGAAAACGTGCTTTATGTTACCTTGTTGACCTCATTTGGTACATGTGAACTGGTTTCCTTGAGTCTGGAGATTGAGCTGTGGCATAAACCCCCGACCACCGCCATTAGTGTGTTAAAATTCTGGACTTCATGGAGTTTCTGTACAAAGAGAATGGAAAACATACAAGAAGAGAGTCATTAAGAGCACAGCTGTATTTCAGGGATGGTTACTGTACTGGGTCTAACTGCAACGCATGCTGCCGAACAAGTCAACGTCAGTAACATGACTAAATATAAAAGCATGTGCTGCTGCTGGTGATCACAATCAGGTCGACACAGCAACAGCATGATTCTGAAGTTAAGCTAAACTGGAAGGTCTTCCAGTATTCTGGATAGCTAAACAACTGGAGACTCATCATGATACAACCAAAGTAATAGGCAAATAATAATTTAAACCCTAACCCTAACCCTAACCCTAACCCTCAACATGAACAGAATTTTAAAGATGAATCCTACTACAACCACCACCACGACTAATAATAATAATAATAACAGTATATTTTTTAACTATCTTTGACAGCACAACAGCGCAGTTAACCATTGCAAGCACCACTGTCAAAAACATAGTTGTTAACATAATCTAAAGACCTCTTTGCTAGTGGTCAGCCGGTATACGAGTACAAATAGCATCCAGGCCTCTTACCTGAGCTACATTAATGAACTTGGTGAAGACTTCTGCCCGCAGCTGTGCTGTGGGTCTGCTCAACACCATCAGCTGGACCCACTGGGAGATGCCATTGCACAGCGCTATAGAGCGTTCCATTGCTGGGTTTTCCTTCACACACCCATTGACAATATAATTCTGATAGTCTGCAAACTGATTGAATGAAAGTGTAAGTACACCAAGCAAAAAAAAAAAAAAAAAGATTTCATCTCTGGTTTCTATTTATAGAGTATATCTAAGCAATATGAATTTTGATTTAAAAAAAAAAAAAAAAAAAGACCAGACTGATAGACCAAACTGTTCTGCAGTTTTATCATATGGAGCTGAGGTTTAGTTTAGAATGAACATAATATGACTCTCATTATAATACTTACTCTAGAGTATGTAGGCTGTATCAACAGTATCATCCACTATATTAAATGATTAAGATTCAAGTAGGTTGAGGTTAAATATCTGGGGCATTTATCACAGCATGATATCACCCACTTTTTATTATTATTATTTATTTTTACACAAAATTATGTTCAAAAGTTCCTAATAAATAACTCTGAAATTTAAGAGCTCCTACATTTACATGAGTCATTTCTTGCTAGTTCTGGGAAATCAGCAGTTAGTTTTTCATTTTTACAAAACATGGTGCAAACTGAACATGTTGGTTAATGTTTTGTGAATATTGGCCCTGGACAGTTTTGGTCTAGTAGTTTTCTGTGGACTTACTGTTATCCTACGAAAGGACTTGAACTCCAGATAGGTGAGGTGCTCTGCCAACTCCTCGGGCTCCAGGTGATCAAACAGCAGGGAAACTTTTCTCTTCTTACTGCTGTTAGCTTTTATTCTCTGGGTGATCTTCCGGGACCATTCTCTGGCATTTCTAAAAACAAGCAACCCAACAGGGGTGTGCAAGAAGCACATTAAACCATTTGGTTGATTTAGCTTACTGTACATGAATTGTTTTTGGATTAGCGTGCAGTAACACAAAGTGGTTTAAAATGGACTGTACAACATAAAGAGAAATGTCCTTTGTAGGGTTACTTCTGAGCTGTTCTGGTGCTTGAAAAAATGTTATAATGCCAAGTTAAATGCTCAGTGTCATATGCAGAAGTGCAGTATTTTTCAGCAACTAGACTTTGAAACACTATAAAGCCAAATATCATAGTAAGAAAAAAAAATGTTGATGACTCACAGTGATGACTATTCACAACCTATCTCTAATTACTGCCTCTGAATGCATCTGACAGCCCGTGCTAATGTGATATCACAAAAGGCTGTTATCTAAATGGCCAACTTTTTTTTTTTTTTTTTTTTTTTTTTTTTTTTTTTTATAGGAACATATTTCAAGTGAGGAAACTGAGTTGGGTTGTAACATTTTACTCTGACAAACAAGCTAACAGAATAAAACAAAAGAAAAGCCCTCTATTAGCAGATGTCTGTCTGTAAACCTAAATTGCACTGTGATTTCCACGGAAGGGTAGACTCCCCACCTCCAGATCGGAGGCGTACATTTTCAATTTCTCCATGACTCATTCCAAGTGGTACATTGTTAAACATGCAGTTACAAATGCCCAAATGTTCCTTTATGTACAAAGTTGAACAATTTAGTTATGATAGAGCAGATGAAACCAGCGTTAAGTCTCAGACAATGCCTAGTAATCAGGATTCTAGACAACACTGCATTAAAACTAGTAGACTAGTAGAAATATTACAAATGACTGCAAGCACTATAGGTAAGAGAATATTATTTAAGCTGTAACATCCTGATTAGAGGGCATTGCTGTCTGGTAGTTGACCACGGTGGGAAGGTTTCCATAGAGACAAGGTCAATTGTCAAGGTAATAACCAGGGTTTTACTGCGTTTAAAAACTGGTGCCTTTATTGTTATTTTAAAGATATTCAGTCTTTCATTTGCTGATTTATTTTCTTTTCAGTTTTTTTTTTTTTTTTGTTTCCAAAGCTAGACATTCCATCATCATACTCTGTGGTTATTGTGTGGTTGTGCCCTGCAATGGAGCTTGCTAGTTGAAAAAACTTGTTAATCTGTCCCCTAAACCTTTTTCTACTAAATGATCAAAAATAAAACTATGATCGCAAATTATTTCAAATACATCATCACATCACACATCCCTGGAGAAGTGGGCATATCAAAGCAATTTGTTATTCTATATATACTGTACACAGGGGAGTGAAATTTGTCAGTCTGAAATTGAAATCTTCAGCTCAATGAATCACTTCATGACAACCAAGTGAACAAAGTCTTGAAACTGAGATACATACATCTGCGTTGTATCAATCAGGCGGCAGTGTCTTTCTTCCCTGTTTTCTCGGACCAGTTCTTGAAACTGCTCCATCGTGTCAGTTAGGCTGGAATCCAATTGAAACATTATCCAAAACTCAGTGATCCAATACCTAAACCAAATTTAAAATAAACAAAAAATAAACCCTTTGTTCTCATGCTTTTAATTGTGTTTTCAGCAAACCGCTGGTGAAGAAAAATATTAGCTTACCTGATCACATAGCAGATTTTCAGACAATCTGTGGGACTCTGACTTCCAAAAGCATTTTTATAAGTAGAACGCTGTTAAGAAAAACCCTTTGATTGGCAAACCAGGCTCCAACAAAATACAAGTGGCTGAGATGTTAATTAGCTGACATTTTCTTTGTGAGCTTTGATGGAGATTCTTCTTTATCAACATCATTATAACTGATTATTATTCCATGTTTTTTTTTTTCATTTCTGTGCCTCTAAAAAATTCACAAATTAGACACATCTTAATGTAATTCTACTGTTTTTGTTCCACATCTCTAATGGCTGCATTCATAAATGCCAGATACACATGGTGCTGAAAGACTGATACTAAAGATTCTATAGATAATCATAAAACTAATTATGGGGTTAGTTTTGCTGTGCAGCAAGACCCACAACAAATGATGTATTGTCACCACTTGTCTTGCTCACATATACTGTAGTACTGTATGTTTTTTGCTTCACATTTTTAGATTTTGGTCACATTAGAATAAGGGGCTAGATTCTCAAAGCTATTAACTCTAAATTGTTAAACACAGTTGTTCTGAGTATGGCAACTTTATTGTTTTGGTTTTTCGCTTTTGATAACACTGTGTTTGATTACATTGCCGTGTAGTGTGAAACCGCTCTGAGGCTATACAGAGACGACTGTAGGGAAGAGGATTTTAAATCTGGGACCAGGAAGATACAGTGGCAGTACCCACCACTGAAAAGTTTCCTCAGAAGAAAAAATCTATAAAAGGGGGATTTCCAAAAAGAAAAAAAAACAAAACAAATAGCAGTAGGATGCAAATAAAGTCGTGGGTGGAAACGGACAAAAATAAACTACGCTGA
Organism: Polyodon spathula; assembly: GCF_017654505.1. Lineage (NCBI taxonomy): Eukaryota > Metazoa > Chordata > Actinopteri > Acipenseriformes > Polyodontidae > Polyodon > Polyodon spathula. The sequence continues at coordinate 11,243,198 of NC_054545.1, forward strand.
TAAGAATCGCTATCTGTTTATCAGTCGGGTTTGTCATTACAGGTATTCATCAGACAGACACCTTACTTTGAGGCCTGTGAAGCTCTCGCAGTGTTGTTGTTTCTTTTTTTGTCATTTTTGGAAAAACTTTGGTATGTTAGTAAATTGCAAACAACATTACTGATTTGTACTGCTTTAATTCAAACAGTTTTACTGGGTGTTACTTGAACATATTTTATTTCTTTTGTACAGTACAAATATGAAGTGAGCCACTACTTGTAGTTACAAGTACTTTGTTTTTGTAAATATCAGGGTTTATTCATTTCTGAGCTATTAATAGCAATGCACTTTATAAAAAGCTACAACCCCACAGCCTGCTACTGTAGCATTAAAAACGTAGAATGGAATATTTCCAGCACCTACAAGAGAACTTGAAAGGGACATGTTTTTAGTTTGTCGACATTAGCAGTAGTTCATTATACAAATGCAAATTCGATCCATCTTTTCTTAAATATAACTCCACTCTTTCTATTCTCAACAAAGACATGCTGCTAAATAAAGTTGCCCACAGATAGAAGGGCGTCATAAAGGCTGAAGTGGGTCCAGCTCACAGAATCCAGGGGAAGCTGGTATTAATAAGTTCAAGGTATTAATGAATATGCTGTTCTGTTGACCAAACTTTACAGTATTTGATGCTACACTTAATTTATAAGCATGATTCAAAATAGTCAAAGGAGACTAAAATAAGAAGGGCATATCTAGTGTAACTTGCAGTCCTAGCGAATGCCTCATTAGCACTCTGTATATTTAATTAAACTCAAATATCTTTTTTTACAGCTGACGATAATTAACACCTTGAATAGAGTTTTTCCTGAAAGGAATACACAGACATGGATGCTGATTATTTGGATTACATTGGTGAACTATTTCTTTCCACATACAGAGAAGGGTACCACTTGCACATAAAACATTCTGCACAGGCAGTACTGCATATACCCAGATTTGGCAAACACCGTCATTAGGAATGATTCTGTAATGTCAATGTCAGCTCCACTCTTTAGATGCAAGCAGTTAAAGGATATAGAGTGACAAGTTTCTCCAGCAGGTCAGATGATGACATGATCAGCCGGTGCATTGTCAGTGTTATCTGCAGCAGATGACCACTTCGACACAAGCTTCCGTCTGCATCTGAAATGAAACAGCAAAGCTTTAAGGCAAATATACAGCAAGCATTCCCTTTTAACTAGAACACAGTAGTTGTAATACAATACTATTGACACTAGCGGTGCAGGTGCTAGCATTCTATGCTGTTACTAAAGGAAAAGCGAAGCCCTGCATGTCTTTAATGGTGAGTCTAGCAAGAACTCCAAAGAAGACATTTTAGTGATCAAAAAGAGATTGGAATTTGTACACTTCTTACCACTCAAAGTTTGTATTGCACTTGGTGACATTAGTAAGGAGGTCTGGAAAACAACAACTGAGGGCACCGGTACTGAGATCAATTTTGGGACCTCACAGCTGATTTATATATGGTGGTTTCCTTATCAAAATTAAGAGTTCAGACTAAATTTTGTTTGTTTGACAGTGAATAATTATATTACACATCTTGTAACATCTTTTCAGTACAGTGCACACCACCCTGAATCTAGATTGTATGACCTCTGTTCAAAAATCTCGTTATGACCCTAGTCTAGGTGACTGTTTCTGTGCAATGGGATTAATTAGAATGCAACCAGTTAGTGCAGTTCATCCCATGATTAGAGTATGAGCCTTTTATAACAGTATTATCAATGCCGTTTCTTCTGACACATTTAAAAATAGGACCATAACACAAATTTTGATCTCCAAAACAGAATAATGCCTTAAAGCTGTAAATAAATTCGTATCATGTGATATTTTTCAGTTACACTTTCAGACAGCTTCATACAGAATACACACTGTCTTCATACAAAACCTCAAACACATAATTGTTACAGCAGACTTGGTTTTGTCTAAGCACATATACAACAGTGCTTGTTTGTTAACAGGGTCAAATTGGCACTGCAAAGTTATTGCATGTAACATAACAATCCATTCACTGTCCTACTATCTGCATACAACATCATTGCTTTGTAACCTACTTTATCTATGTGTCTCAGATCTTAATCTCTTAAAAATCAAACTGCACCAACTTAACAAAAAAAGGTTCAGTTTCCTGCGTCCTCAAAACTATTTTGTGTAATGTCTTGTGTGGTATTTGTCTAGGTATTCTTGGTATGTGATGTGACATATTGTCCTCAGTGTGTATGTGTTATATATATATATGAGAAAGAAGACAAGCGTTGACAACAAAACTGGCAGAAAGCACAGGTGTTGTCCATCAAATCAACAGTACAAAGGTCACTTTTGAAATCGGGAATTAAAGGATTTTTCAGTAAGAATACCTCTGTTAAGGAAGGGAAACAAGACTAAAAGGGTAAAATATGCACAAGAACACAGAAATTGGACTATGGAACAATGGTCAAAGGTGCTTTGGGCCTGTGCCTTCTGCCAGGTCTGTTGTCAATTCAACATTGTCTTTTATTTTTTAAGGATATTACCTTCAAGTATTTCTCATCCTTGTTAGATAGCTTATTTGGGTCTTCCAGTCCTGGGTTATGATGTTTCTCTGTACTTGTTGATTATACTTGTATACCGCACCTTGAAAATCAAGTGATGCGAGCTATTTCACTCAATGTTTTTCCTTCTTTATGCAAGTCAAGGTTTTTTAATAGTAGAAAACACGAGTGGAGGCTTTGAGTAAATTGTTGATGCTCATAATGCATCAGAATAGAAAAATGCAACATGTCGAATTAGTTTACTGAAAACGTGAGGAACGCAGTCAGGTGGGAATTTCATTATTGAAGTCAATTACCCCTGGAGGTAGTTCATTGAAAGCAGTAGGCCCAGCCTGCATGGGAGAGTGTGTAAGAGAGGTTGTTCTGTAAGGGAGTAGACACTACCAGGAAAAGGATGATGGTGTGGAGTTTGAAGAACTGAAACTTTAAGACAAAACAAAGGTATTTGCAAGATATGGGTTTGGTTTTACAGGGTAAAAGGAGCTAGCCTCCCCTGTCTTAGGTTTAGGTTTGTTTAAAGAAAAACTGTGTTAATTAGTGCTCCAAGGGAGCCAGGGCCGGTACTGGGGGGGCAAGGGATGCGACTGCACCCGGGCCCATACCAAAGACATTCTATAATATTGTAGCAATCTAGGTTCCTGCAGGCAGGCGCATCACACAGGCGAGGCAATCCACACACAGGTCAACTTTAATTCCCTGCACGAGCTCCTACATCACACCCCAATTTTCCATAACAGACGTGCCTGGTTTAAAAAAAATAAATAAAAAATGCGCTTGGTGGAAATAAGCTCACTTTTCCACAGTTGTGGTAATAAGTACATAACGTATGGTGTATCGAACATGTAATCAAACACAAGTCGGGTTCAAAACGAAATGCAGAAAAGAAATTTCCCAAAAAGAAACAGAAAATGCTAAAAAAAAATTTTTAAAGAGTATAGTAAATGGTTTAAAAGTGGGCCGACAACAGCAGATAGAAGTATAGTGTGGCAGCGGAACTGCCAACCTCCTCCTCACATGAAAAGTAAACAACAGTTGAGCAGAGGAAAGAAGTGAAATCAGAGAAATCGGATTGTATTGGATATCATGTATTGTAAATTTGGTACCCAGTCAGGCACCTTTGTGTGATTTTTATGATCCAGCTACTTGGCCTGACCTTTGTACTAATGACTTTTTTGGGGGTGGGGGGATGTCTACATCACACTCTTGCACCAGGGCCCATTAAATCCTACAACTGGCCCTGAAGGAAACTAGGATTTTGTTTGTTGTTTTGCTTTTGTTTTTTTCAAACCATGCTGAAATACGTACACTGACTCTGTGCACCCAACAAAAGAGGTGATAGAGTCCTGGGCCACCCTGACTAGAGGGGCTGTATCACTATATATTATGATATTTGTACAACCTGGAGGGAATGGATCTGTGCACTCCAGATCTAAGGAGTTAGAAACCAATACAAGCTCCTCTCAAGCGAATGCTTTACAGAGCTTAACCAAAAACAGAGCAAACGGAAAATATACAAGCTGGGATTCAACTATTTTTATTCTTGGGGTGCGTTTTTCTTAAATATGTTTCTGTCAATTAAGATAACTGCACAAATGAGGCTAACAACACCACAGTGAAGTTTGAAATTCACTTTTGCAATCCAGTACTTGAGTCTGCCAGCCTAACATGCACACCGTAACCTAGGATACGTCACGTTCACATTAACAGGCACCAGGTACAGCATTTCATACTATGTGGAATTCTCGGCTTCTTTTATGAGTTTGTTTTCTTTTAGTGGGCACTTCACCAGGGGATATTTTTTTACAGTTTTATAAACTCAAATGCCACAGAAAGCACCACAAATCTTAGAATGTACTCTTGAGTAACATCATTGCAACAGTACACTTAAAAAAAAAAAAAAAAAATGTATACATAAAAAAATAATCTGTTATTAACAGATAACCTTCAATTTTTCAGAGAAGCACTTTCCACGTTAGTTGTTGCCAAGGCTCCCGTCATACTGATGTGAGATCTTCATTTGCTCTCTGTTCTTACAGTGGTTTTGTCCACATGAATAGGAGGTGACTACTACTGTTTAACTGGATATGACAGGTTTAGAACAGATAGTACCACAATATTGATTTGGCTTATCTAAAAGGTCAAGAGTTTCTGAATAAAACTAAATGTTTATCAGTCATATCAAGCTGTACATCCTCTCTTGTGGTTTTAGTGACGATGACTTGCTAAATGGTTCTGCTTTACACTTTGAGGTTTTCAGAAAGTTGTTGTTTTGACCTGGGTGGGTGGGCGAGTGTGTGTGTGTGTATGTATGTATGTATGTATGTATGTATGTATGTATGTGTATATATATATATATATATATATATATATATATATATATATATATATATATATATATATATATATATATATATATATATATACACACACACACTCTGAGGTCCAAGTGCCAATCCAGTACCAACTACTTCACAGCACTGGCTCTAACCACTCCACTAACCTATCTGCCACCACAGAGGATAGGACGTCTATTTAAATGCAGATAAATGTACGAATTGATGCTAGTACAATATTCGATAAGCTATTATTATATATATTAATTAATTAAATAAAGTTTTATATTATTTAAAGTGTTATATATTGTTGCTGTTATATATATATATATATATAAAATCAAAGATTTTAAGTAAACTCACAAGTTAAAGCTTTGTGACTGTATAGTATGTACGTGATATGGACTACCTCTGATCACACTAATATGTGATGCTTATATTCCAAATAGATTACTTGTGATTAAGCTTTGATGGACATTTTTGATAGATTGCTCACCCACATGCTTTATTCACATTTTCTTGTAGTCACACTCATACAACTTATAACACATCATCTATTCTTAACGAGCAGGTAACATTGCTTATTCTTCAAAACAAAGGAAGGTATTAAAATTCAGGGAAACCATTAATCCCTTGTCAACCATTAATCACACATCATTAACAATAAGCTGAGCTAAGCTGATTTTGAAAATAGATTTATCAATGGCTAAAGTATTTCCGCAGTTTTCAAAGCACAAGCATAACATCAGTTCTGAAAAGTCAAGTCACAAACCAATGTTGATCCCATGTCTACTTTGAAAAACATACTAGAGGAGAGAATTGTTGCAATGTGTTGAGCGTGAATGCTGTCACAGTTGTTCATCAAACTTCAACAAAGTGCTCAAAAACTACAACGAATGTGAAGGAGCAGACCAGACTGGCAATACATGTTTTATACTTCCATAGGATTGTATCTCATAAGCAGATGTTTGTAATATTAAAGTTTAAAAGGTTAAACTGATATCTGTTCTTGACACAGCTGGGACACATCATAAATTCTTCGTAAAGAGGATGCATATTGTGGGAGTTTAAACGTTAACAAAAAGGTGTTTCCTGACCTGACCGGTTAGTGGTTGCGGAAAATTGCAAACTCATATTTCCTACTGTCTTACAATTTGAAATCTCCTTTAAAAGATATACGGAACTTAATTCAAATTCAAAGTCTTTTTTTTTTTTGCTCTCTGCAAACTCTTAGTCAAAAATGAAAAAGACAATCAAATTAATGTTGACTCGCAGAGTAAATTCAAATCCGTTTCTCTTACCTCCTCTAAAAGCATCAAATGTGAATAGGTCTGGGTCCCATGTGTATTTGTGGTGAAACAACCTGTTTTATTCTTCACACACTGGCAATGTGTCTCCAGATACAGTAATACACAAACCACATAATAAGTTCCTCTTGTGTGCAGCTTGCTGTAAGTAAATCTGTCCAGAGGTATAATCAGGTTGGGATTTAATTAGATTTAGATGCAAGGCTGTAAATAACAGTTACAAAGTATAAAACAATACTTTGTTTTAAATCCAAGACAAACAGCAAGCTGAGTGAAATGATCGGTCTTTTTTTAAAAAAGAGAATAAAACTTTTTTTTTTGGTTTGGAGTCTGGCGTTGTCCATACTATAGGTTGTGAATGCTGGGGTTCAATATAAACAAAAAAGAAGAAAGGTATTTTTTGCAATACATATTATCATGATAATACGTGTGTGCATTATACAATCCATTAAATTTCCTCTAAACTAACCAACGTTGCAGTCGTGAGTACTTTGAGAGTACAAGAAGCACTTGATGAGCAGCTTGGTATGGGTGGGAAATGTTATCTTAACTAATGTAAGGCTTATGAATTCAGACCACTGTTGGCTACACCTTGCTGTTCCAGACACATACTTGATTTACGACAGGTTCTTTATCTGAATCTGTCTATATATTTTGCGTATTTCCTTATAATTGTAGTGTTCTGAATTGCTGCGGTTTCTTGTTTGATGTCATCTTTGCACATTCCCGGGAAGTCCCTGTACTGTTGCTTCATAAATACACCCGGCTTCCAAGAAGATAAGTGAATGAGGGATGCTAAGAAATGTTGCTTGTATTTCACAATGCTGAACAATTGAAAAATGTTTAACCCTTTCAGTCCTGACAGGTGCTCAAGGCCCTGCCGTATCTTAGCACCTTTTAAAGTTCTTACAGTACTGACAAGACTTTAAAAGTTCAAGTTACCAAAATATATGTACACATTTTTTTCTTTTGTCCTACTCTCATGTATTCTTAATAAAGGAGTCCATTTTTTAAAATTGTTTAACTTCATTTCGCATTCTTCAGCTGGATAAAAATATCCGGGACTGGAAGGGTTAAAAGCCCCATCGTGCTTTTTGCACCCCTATAGCGAATCCTAACTATTGCGACAAAAACTGAGCCATGAAGTTATTTTAGAAATGTTGTTGTTGTGTTTCGAAATATAAAACCTGATACATCATGGAAGCATGCTATTTGAGACCCAATATATTTCCAAATAGTGTGTGAATGTGTGAGTGTGCAAAGAGCTTTAAAGAGATTGGGGAACAATAGAATATATAGGCAGGTATCTCTATCTGCCTGGCACCTTAAGAACACAACCTTTCTTTTTGATCAGTGACATAAAATCATGTGTGTTCCCGGTATTATAGAGGTAGGTTAGTGTGTGCCTTTTCATTTTATGAATTATTCCTTGTGTGTGAAAAGTAACATTTTGATATATATATATCTATATATCCTGTAAACTACCTTTTATTCATGAACAATTATTTTAGGTAATTTCACTTTACGTGGCTCCCAACAGGAAATTTTGAAAACAAAAGCCTGGGGATTCACAGTATAAAACTTTCAGGTTTGTGTTTGCATCTCTGGTCTCTAGTCTGTGCTATAACTGTAAAACCTGAAACTGTAAAATCTACATTGATTGGTACACCAGGGGAAACTGACAATGTAATAGAACATGATAACTGAACAGACAATCTAGAATGAAATGTAGTGGAGCAGTGCATACGCAATTTAATTCAACAAAAGTATCTTATAACCCTTGTTGTACCCTTATTCTGCCTAGTCTGTCAGTGTCTATGTGATAGCAGTGTGGGGGACAGACCATCCTGTACACTAAAGTCTCTGTTATAAACCTACACTAAGGCGTGCCTCGCCGAGGGCTGTTTTGCAAATTAATTTAGATAGAACACACCCTTCCTGTTTTCACATGAGATGTATAAATATACCAAGTGTGATCATCTGTACAAAATTGGTTCCGCTAATTTTGAAAAAAATCATGCAGTGCTAAGGGAGACAGCAGTAAAATAATAAATAAAACAATGTATCATTTTTTGCAGCAAATTTTGTCTAGTTATATGCTGTAAAATGGTAAGCAGAGAAACAAAAAAAAAAGTTATAAGGTTGAAAATATTTGTGGTGACCATTTAGAATCAGCCAAAGTACTGTATGAGTTTGAACTTGGCTTTGGTCTCACGATTGCTTCCAGATGTTTACACTGAACTAAAATAGCTACAAATGGATCTTGAACAAGTGCAATTAAAAATGAAATAATGCTTTGCCATCATCTTTGCTATTTATATCACAAATAAGTATCTATAATGGGAGCTTTGATAAGGTACAGTCATTTACAACTGTTTTTACTGACTTAGGTAACAGTCTTTGGTTTAGCCAGCTGTGCTCATAATGATTCATTTTCTGTCAGTCCACCTGTTTTCTCATAGCACAGGTCTCGGCAGTATTTCACATGCTCAGATACACCATAAAACCTAGAATAACCTCTGGGCACCCAGCTTCCAAATAATACTTCCCTAAAAACTGCGGTTGACTGGTCATCCAAGTAAAATGTGAAACATGACAACCCCTGTCACTTCAAAAAAAGTAAAAACATTTGTCATTGAATTTTACTTTCTTTTAGTATTTCTAAATTCAGTGTGTTTAACAGTTATGGATAAACAAAACATGCTACAAAATTAGATACATTTTCTTATTCAATGCAAAATGTGCACAATTCTCTGACAATCAATTCAAGTTATCGAACTCAGCAGCATAACTGCTGTCTTTCTTAGTTCTTATCATAAATGTAATCACTCGCTAGTTATTGGTCTACTTTCAAATTAGAGGCACCCATTTCAAACTCCTGAGTGTATGATTTTCCTGTAACTAAATATAGTACATGTGTTGCCTTGATGTCGTCTTCATCCCTCCACCTGGTATGCACCACATTCTCTGCAAAGTAAAAACCACCATCCTACTTAGAATAAAAAAAAAAACATATGCATGTGTGGTTTAAATGTGATCTCTCTTTCTCTCTCCTAAACAAACTTTAACATTCTCTGTACAACATACTGAGAAACCATCTTATTATTGATGACATTTTTTTCCTCTTATAAATTGAGCTACAAATATAATTCCTATGATAAAGCAGTTCCTTAAACTAAAGGTGAAGACTTGGTATGCACCACTGAATGTTGAAATAGCAGATAGGTACTACCTCTAATGGTAAATGCTGGGACTTGCAGTTATATGGAATTTATATTACCTGACACTGTAAGAAGCCTCTGCTTATCCAAGTCCAGTAAAATTAAAGCATTTTTATATTGGAATTCACAAGATATTACATTTTTTTAAAGAAATTACGCTGACAGGTAAGCCAATATAATAGCCAAGGTGGGAAAGATCAGAACAGCAGCAATGATGGTTTGTGATGTCACACTATATTGATCCACACCTCAGAGAATTTCACATTTCAAAGAGGAGCAATCTACTGAGATACCTCATTTGGAGACGTGACATTTTAGCTCTGTATGTATCGAACTAGGCACTGAATAATCCTTCAAATAGACTCTGCGCACATTTTAACATTTAAAAGCAACAAAACCACAGGACCTCTGTGGTACATCTCAGATGTACTGGACAGAAGCTGGAGAACTCTCCCTTTGCAGTCGTTTCATTGATCAGGTTCACTGACTGGGGTTCCATAATGCTGTCTTGTAAAGGTACCTGTACTTTATGGTTTCATCAGTGAAGCTGGTTATATGGGACCAAAATCATCACACTCAGGCAAGACGGTCAGTAAAAATAATAAAGGTCATTTCTCCTTTATGCATGGGACCAATTTCACCAATATTCTGTAAAATGGTACAATGCATACTGTAATAGCTTAAATATGCAATAAACGAACAATATAAATTTAAAGTTCCCATGTTATTACAGAATATCACAACACCAGAGCAAGACAACCTTAATTATCTTGATGTGTACAGTGGGCAGCGTGATATTACTCTATGTTCCGAAAATCATTTTCTATGCTTGGATTTTTCCTATATTTTTATACTGAATGTGCACAACATGTTTAATGATAAACCAATTAGTAACGTCTCCAAACACATTGCTACTACTCAATCTAATATTTTTTTTTTTGTTCAAAAAGTACTGTTAAAACTGAGGAGAAAAGGGGAGGTGAAGCATCTGCAAGCATGATAACACATTGCAGTCATAAACAGATTCCACTTCATCCTTGTCAAATCCAAGGCTAGATAATCAAATCAATCAATCAATTCCACTTCACTACTGGTATGTACACACTTAAAATATTGCAATGCATTGTCACTTCATTTTATTTGATCTTACCCTCTACATTTTATACATCAGCACTCAGACAAGACAATAATACCCATAGCAGTATGGTATAGATACCTTTTAAGTTGAACCGGAAAAGCAATGATGTGTGCTAATTATCTTCTATGAAGTGCAAAACTGCTAAACTCTCATTAGTAACACTTCTCTTTCCCATCTGAATAGACAGCCATTACCTGTATATTCTCCACTATAAGGGTAATTATAAAAGATTATTGTAAATTCACAGTGCATTAAACCTGTTTCTTTTGTGTTATTTTTTCATGTGTCTTTGCTCCATTTCTGTCTCCTAGCAACGCAAAACTTAATGCATCACTTTTGAAAGACTTAATCACCCTAAGTTTCAGAGCATTCTTAACACTTCAGATGATACATAATAGGCCCTTAAATAATACATTTGTCATTTATCCATTTATTCTTCCTCATAGTGTAAAATGGTTCTATGTAAAGCTACTTGTTTTATTGGTGCGCAAAAAGAACACAGCTTTCTATGCCCTGTTTTGGAGCCCTATGAAAAATTCAGTTTATCATTTGTGTTTTGGGGTGGGTGGGTAACTGCCCGCCCCCAACCCCCACCCCCCGGACCAAACTTGGCAACTGAAACATTCAAACACACAGACGTTTCCTGCAGTAAACCTGTAAAATGTATATGTCAGTAACAGTCATATGTGAACAAAACAATTTAAGCAATAGTCTATTAAATAACAATCAAGTGACAGCCTTATAACGGGTGTATCACATAGTAGAACGAACACAGGAGCCATCTATACTGGTTGCATCCAGAACCGGCAAGAGTTAATAAAGACTGCATTACAGGGGGTTTTAAAACACCTCTAATATGTAGTCTCTATGGACCTCCAGGTCAAAGTCACAACTGTTGGTTTTACTTACAATAGCTTTAAATGAGCCTAACCGTTCATTGCTATTTGACAACCAAATGTATATCTTCACTACATTTCTAAATCCTGTAAGGCAAGGCACAGTATAGTCACATCAGTTGTTGAAGCCTTTCCTACATTAACACAGGTGCAGTTTAAGACAGACCCTTTGTAGTACCAGGGTGTATTAAGCCTGCATTTTATTACACATAAAGTGCTAGGTTTGATTTCCCTTCATTGTTCAAAACGGAAATCAGCAGATGTACAACCATATGAAAATTGCAAACTAGTCTTATCAACTGAAAAATGGAACCAGTATGTGGAACAGGGAGTACTTTCAGTAGCATTTGAATAAATAATGTACATGCTTTAATTTAATATTTGCACAACTTAAAATATTGTGACTTCCTACTGCTCTATACGTCTACTGTAAGTGTAAAGTCAAATCATGTTACCAGACTGTAACAACAACACTGTCTTACTACAGGAAATATGTAGGTGTTTTTATTGTTTTTCCTTTAGAGTGGTTAAAATTTAGACTAAAAAACATGATTTCAGTTGTTTCTAACTTATAATAGACATAGTAACATATAAAATGGCTAGAATTGTACAGAATATTACTTGCATAACCGCTGTATTTCCAAACACCACAAAGTATAACATTTTTGTCTTACACAGTAAATACACTGTAAACATAATAACGTATAGGCTAACTTAAACGTCACAAAATGTACTTGCGCAAATATTTCTTTTCAGCGGCCACAAACGTAGGAAAAAAAAAAAAATCAACAGATAAATACAAATGTGTGCAGTACCTTAACGTTGGTGTCACAAAATAAGCAAGCTGAACCTTACAAAATTCAACTTTGACATTGCAATGCTTCATACCATGTAATATTTCTACGCAATAGAAAGCTGACTTACCAAATGACTGAATGCAAGCCTCGATAAGCTCGTCCAAACTGGCCCCCTTGGCTAAATGTCCAAGAGACATCATTACTTTCACCTGAGTGATCTGGGCAGGGCTCGGCCTGTTGATCCGGTGTCGGTTTGGCCTCAGATTAGGTGAAAATCGAGGGATAGCTGGGCATCCTTGCGAAAGCCTCCTGAAAGAGTAGCAGAAGGCAGGTCAGGGGAGAGAGAGCACTTCTTCATCTAAATCTCACACCAGTGTATCAGTGGGTCAGCATGAGGAGGGGGAGAGAGATGAAAGACCACAGGGCTGTGAGAGCTGGACTTGTGGGAACCATCACCCTCCCACTGCCAAATGAACCAAACAAGACCGTCACTGATGGAAGGACATTTCATATGCAAATTCAAACAGCAGGGGAAGTTCACAACCCCTATAAAGGGTAAAGGGAGTGAGTTATGTGACCTCAAGGTGTATTATCGTCACACACACACACACACACACACACACACACACACACACACACACACACACACACACACACACACACACAAACACATAGCGGTTACTGGAATCATATTTAACACTTTGGTGTTGCTTGTAAATGTTATTATAGCACTACTACTATACAATATACACTGTCATCAGCCGTAACAAGACCCTGACGTCTATCACCATTCTGCTACCCATATGTCAAAAATACTATAGCTATTTTTTTCATATGGGACAGAAAATATTTTATCTGGGCAATTGTTGTCTTCAATTTAAATAAACAGGCATCACCTTTGCAATCTGTTTATTTGACTGAATTAAAACTATATATTTGCTATCCGAAAGAGTGATGTTTATTTGAAGTCTAATGATGAAACCCTGTTATGACTTCTTACACCAATTTGTGCAGTGGGAATTAGCTAAAATACACCTGTACTATAAATTGAACCATATGAGGCCATTTCCTTTCCTGAATTCTCCACATGACCCCCAAGTATCTGTATACTGTTGATTTCAACTAAATCCAATTTGGTTATGTCAGGGTATTGAAAAGCCTGTTTAACTGAACACAACACTGTCAAAATAAAAAATAAATCTGCCTTGGATAGAAGCCAGTACTGCTGCTGCCCAGTGTCGCTTCATAAGTGCTGTTCCTCCAAAAAATCAGCTTGTGGTGCCTATTATTAGTTTAGCGGTGCGTCCAAGAATACATTCAAATTTAACGCAGAGACCAGAGTGGTCCCTGTGTATTAATTTCTACTGTACCATTCTCAGGAGCTGTCTGAATGCAGCCATCAAGGGGAAGAGACATGGTATGTTACCTGTAGAAAAAGACTTCTGTGTCGCAACAACTTTGGTTTAGCTCTTTACCAGTATTGGATCCCGTTACTGATATGGTATTTGAACAGAATGTTTTGGTTGTTTTACTTTATCTTACTGATGTATGAGCTGTTCCAGCTACAGGCAAATATTAACAAATTCCTGTCGTTTCCATTGTTCCAAAAGCACACAAAAATATTTTTGGACATGGAGAATTAAGAATGGGTATATTAATACATTTACTAAATCAACAAGTACACATTGACTGAAACTTAATGCAGTGTGATCCATGTATTAATATGCACTTTCTTCTCTCCATGCACAAGTGTACATTTTAAACTGTATTAAACTTACAGCAGCCTTTTTCTATTATTAGTCTATATATAAGTCCTGGTAGTAAAACTTTTTTTTTGGCATAAACTGTTCTCTCAAATACAATTGAAATTATATTTTAAATGATTTATTGTATACGTGACAAAAGTGAAACAACCACTGAGTGTCAAAAGCATTAATAGACTTTTTTTCCCCACAATGTAATTACAATAACTGGAGTAAAGTCATAGAAAGGAGGGAAAGGCATTGCAAGAGCCATCAAAAGGTATTTCAGTACTGTTGTGTTGCTGTTGTTGTTGGTTCAGTAATACTGAATGTTGATACAGCATTTAGTTTTATAGTACTAAACTGCTCACTAAACTTTCCTCTTCACATTCTTGCCAAGTTCCATTAGGTCACAACAAAGTCTGATTACTAATGGGAATATGATCAACTTCCTTGACCTTTGCCTTATTGTCACATTAAGCATGTCCTCATATTGTTGTTCCTAGCCTTGCTACCACACATCCAATACAATAAACTGCACCTGACATCCAGCTATATAAATCTGTATGAAAGACTGTTTATCAATCTGTTATGTCTTAACAGTATTTGTTTGGCAGGTTTACGACCTACATACTGATGTACTACAGAAAACAAGACATACATATTGCACATATGATCAGGTAATAAAAACATGTTAATTGATGTCTGTCAAATAAGTAAATGGCCTGTAGCTTTGTTTTTGTCCTAGGTCAGCATTTTGAAGGAACTTGTGATATTGAGTTGTATTAGGCATTTTGTTTTTAAAGTATTTGTGTCATGTAAAAGGTTTTCACACACATTTTCCAGTGCAAATGACACACAGTCTCAGTAAATGCAATTGATGTGTTCAGGTTTGCTACAGTGTTTGGCACCTTCTCTGATGGCAATACAAATACTTAGCAGCTGTAAGACAAACTTGGAGCATCAAGGATGTATGTATTACTCACCCTTTTAATCATTACAACTGGAGTATACATACTGTACTTGGTGTACTGCCCTCTTCAAACCGAAACTCATAAAAACAGCAGGTTTAAAAAACTTTTTTTTTTTTTTTTCTGGTTCATTATTTTGATATTTATTCGTAATATAATACTAAAGTATGGGCTCAATCTAATTGCCAACTGAACTGGAATGAGTTATGTGAGTTTTTTGTTTGTATAATTATGTAACTGTTAGAATAATATACAATCAAGCAAAACGGGATTTAATTGCATTAAAACATCTAAATACATAAAATGAAGACTAAAACACATTTGAAACGAAAACAGTGATTCTAGGGATCATTCAAACAGTGGTGAAATTCGTGCCAGTAGCCCACTGCTTTAGGACCAGTTTGGCAGAAGGGACTTTATCGTTCACTTGTTGTTCTATGCAGTTTATATTACTAGCCAATGTGTTCAAACCATGCTGATGTCCAAAAAGAAAATCATAACGAATATGCATCGTCATTAATAATAATAATATGATTGTTTTAGTTAATACGTAAAAATAAATAAACAAATAAAACAGCATGAACCCTACTTTGCATGAGCGAACATTACTAAAATACCGCATTCTTTAATTATTTTAAAAGACTACTAGTTATGCTTATATTTCCTTACAATACACATTGTATTACCAGACGTTACAACAAACCATTTGTGTGTGTGTTTGTGTTGAAATACTGTAAAACTATGAACAAAAGCAAAATGTGAACTTACGTATTTTCTTTTTCTTTTCCAACTGTTCCCATGTTGCTAACGTTAAACTGGCTTGTCCCTTTTGGCTTGTATCCCATAGTGAAATACTCAGCTCCGAGTGGCACTGCAAGACTGTTCATTTCAACACTGCCTGACCCTTTTCCTAGTAGCACATTACAGCATAACCTGGTACTCGTATGCTGCCTGCGCAATATTCTTTGTTGACTGCGGGTGAAATCATTTCTGAGACTTCAGAGTGTAGACACGAGACACATTAAGAGGTGCATCGTGCTGTAACAAGGAAGTGGGTGGATCTTACCATGAAGGCATTTCTTTTTATAATCACTACTTAATGAATCTGAAACTGAAATGTTGCAGGTAGAGGTTGACGTCATGTGTTGTTTTGTGAAGTTGAAAACACAGTCCCGTTAAAATGCATGCAACTGATGAACACAAAATAAATACAAATACTTTGTCTAAGTATTCAAACGGTTAAACTTAAATCTAGTTTATTTAGTTACTTATTGTATCTATGAATTTTTGTATAAGACTTTTTTTTTGGCTACATTAAAATAAACATTAACGCTAGAACTACCGGGCGTACCTACATACCTAGACTACCGCCGCTGTTTTTATACGTTCTATTAAAATGCATCTTACTGCAGCGTCGCACGCTACGAAACTGTTCTGTGTTAAATGTAGTCAAAACAGCGTGTTTATTTTAACATACCAAACATAATGCTTACCTTTAATTCCGATTTCTTCACTTGTATTTTACCAAATCAATCTTTTTGATGTTATTGTTTGTTTTCCTTGTCTGTGACACAGTTTTTGCAGCCTGCTTGTTACATTTTAGGCGTGATTATATTGAAAAAAAAAAAGTTACTGAATAATTGTGTACCAAACCAGCTATTGCAAGACTGGAGTCTGAATAGCTAACAGAGTTGAACTCAGGCACACAATAAAAAGGTAAACAGAAGACACTTACATAAAACAGTCAAACAAACAAATCTCGGTCACTATTCTCTATTGCTTACCAGAGTGTCGTAAGCTCCCGCTGCGTGTTAAACGTCGTCTGCTGCTAAAATCTGTTTTATAGCCCAGCATTTGCAATCATAATCTCCTTCCAACACCACCCCCCAAGTCTCGTGTCAGTTCTCATGTTGTAACAGGTTTCCCTTATGCTGTGCAATCCTGCGTTGTATTGGTCTGTTCTTTTTTTAACTGAAAATAAGTATTTTTTTTACAACTGTTGATAGATAAATCACATCTTAAAATGTAGCTATCAAAACAAGCGCGAAGCTCTCAAGTTCAGCGCAGCACTAAGCCAAACCCACTGTTTTTACTATGACAGTCAAAATGACAGCTGCGGTAGTTATAGGTATAACGTATTATATCTCCAAAAGTTTCTGCAACCCTGGGTCTACTGATGGTTTGAGATATATATATATATATATATATATATATATATATATATATATATATATATATATATATATATATATATATGTGTGTGTGTGTTTTTTTTGTTTTTTTTAAAGGTTCGTGCCACGGATCGACTGTTTAGTCACCTCATTTTTATGTAAATTTTTTTGCTCTACGCGGATTGTCGGGCGATGCCAGCAAAATCACATCGACTTATGTTAGCTCACACAACAGTTTTACAGGTGTGTAAGTCAAACTTTAGAGCTAATAATATCTTTTCAAATATTAAAAAAAAAAAAAAAAAAAAAAACTTGTTTGGTTAAAGGATGTTTGAAAAAAATATTCTAGCAAACAAAACAATAAGCAAATTAAATTGAAAGCTTAATTTTCACATTTAGGACCAAAATGTAAAATATATGCTTTTGTTTCTAATGTATTGCTAGTAAGAGTAGGGCGGTTTATCCACGTACTTATGACTAATGAGGAGGACGTGCAAACCTCTCCAGGGTTTTCTTCTCAACTTATTATGCTAATGCAGAATGTACCGTATAAAAGCATAACAATAAGCCTATCAAAATGCCACTGTTTGATGTCTGCATGTAAAGTAAAATGTATTTTAGTTGAAGGTACCAGTAATTGAAATGCAGCACATTTCAGAAATTAAACTGCCTGTAATGTGACTCATAGCATTTTGTAAATATGCCTGTAGCAGTCAGCTCTGCCTACTATCTTTGACATGCAGCCTGTTAGAGCAGAGGGTGTGGACCCGTTCCAGGCAGTTATTATCAGCCCTATCATCAGCAACCTTTCAGACTTCAGTCAGGAAAGGTGGTGCTTTCCCCTTACAAATCTGAGCTATGTAGGACTTGCAGTGGTGTTTTTACGAGCTGTACAGCTTCACCCAGGCTGTTGTATATCACAATTCCAGAACTTGTACAGATACGAGCCTACAAGATACTGGTGTCTCTGTTGTGCAGACAGGACGTGTTCCAACATGAGGGCCTTAGTATGCAGCATCTTATAATGACAGGTCTTGAAACCTTAGGGTAAATTTGCATGATAATGGAACAGTGTAGTATGCTTCTCTGCCTAGATGGCACCCCCCAAACAAAAAAATGACTCAATCTGTCTGGCTGCTGTAGCCTTTCATCACTATTATCAAGGACTACATTCCCAGCATCAGTCTTACTTTTGCCCATTTCCCATTAGGCAGGGAAGATCTTTGATCAATGAACATGTTTTTCACGTGAAAAGGATAACCACCTTTATGGTCTGAACTGAACAAAACATCTCAGTTTGTAGAGATTATGTCTATTAATTACAAAATTTTATTTTATAGCAATTTGGACCTCTATAGCACCATATTGGACTTTCACAGCAACAGTCCCTACATGAATTAATAAAAATATGATGGCAGTACAGTAGTTTAGGATGAATGAAAGATACAGTATTTGTAAAATGTATATCTTTAATTTGTGAGACACATTTTATATGGCACTTGACACAATAAATAACACAAGGAATCATTGGTTTCTTAACTCTAGTGCTTAAAAACATCTCCTATCCTTCCTTACCTACTGTCTACGTGTATTTCATGGAATCAGACACTACTCCATACAAACTCTACTGAACGGTATTCAAAAGTACCTCTTCTAACATAGTGGCCAATGAGGCTGAATATTGCAACTTCTCACTGGACTGGAATATCATTCCTGTGTTGCACAGACAAACTACACTTTGAGACCTTTTTTAGTCAGATGTCATATGTGCCAGCTCTATAAAAACATAAACGATTCAGTGATACTTAAGAAGGTTTCAAGGTTTCAAATAATCCACATAATTTATTGATCGTTAGCATGGCATAGCAGCCATACAGTACCATATCACACAGGGCTGATAAAGACTGTACAAGGAGCTGCGAATAAACTTGCTAGGAGTCTCTGTTCTGACCTTAGAATTGTGTTCTGCCCAGTGGAACAGTTGGGCGAAGAAATACTGCAGCACTACTGCAAGCATGTTGAACAAATTTAAGCATAATTACAAAGCTTAACACATACTGTACCAGTATATTAATATTCTAGGTATGGTCTAAGGGAGAAAAGTGGTGATCACTTAAAGCATAGCAAAGGGAGTCTCTTTTCTTTAATGGATTAGGAAAGAAACAAGAGTTTTGAGAGACTGTTGAAACCATGCATAATTAACTATTTTTTTTTCAGGATCAAGGCAATGCAGAATTGCTTGTTATAGGTGTCTGAGTCATTTGTTCAGTAACTTTTTAGTCCTGTTTACTCTTGCACCTGTGCACAGGGCTGGGAAACATAACCGCAGAATGCTTTTGCAGTATATGAAACATAACCTTACTCAAAACAGCAGAACAGTAAACTAATCAAGTGTCTGACTGTTTTGTTCAGTTAAACCCCATACAATTTGAGTAAATAAACAGTACTTACAAATGAAGTAAGTTCCTACCTTGTTAGCCCTTCAACACTGTAGTTTGCTTCTTGACCTCAAACCAGTGGTGTAACTGGTTTCAAAAGAGGGAGGACAGTTTCTGCAGCTGGGGCATGCATGAAGATTATTATATATGAAATAATAAAATATGTTACAAACAAGTATAGCCAAGCATTGCATCCCTTCTATGTCTAATTAAAAGATCCAAAGACATTCCTGTGGCAATCATTCAAAACAATATATTACTGGCACAATGTTGTCATGAGTGATGAGTGTGGCAAATAGCTATATTATTCAGTCACTTCTGAGTCATGCAATTAGGAAACAATGGCTTTAGTCTTCGAAGAGCACTGAAGCGCTGCCCGGATCGGAGCCTGGATCCAGGATCAAATCCCTTCAGTACAATCAGCCCCAGAGGCATCGTTGAGTGCTACAGCGAGCATGGCATAATGCAGATGTATTGAGAGGCATGAGAATTGCATTTGATGTATATCTCTAGAAACACTGAGATAAATACAGTTTTGCTATTATAGATAAATACTTTAGATAAATACAGTTTTGCTATTAAAATGATGCTAGTACTGGCATAAGAAATGTTTAGTAAAATATGACCAAGAGAGAGTTTTTTGAACACTAATAAATGTAAATGTTAGAGTCTGTGCGATGTTTTTAAACACAGAATAATTTAGAATCAGTAATATATCGTCATGATTAATATGGTATAATAATTGTGTAAAAAGTGTTAATGTATTTAGCTTTTATTGAAGTCTGTATTTATTTTCACAAGGCACAAATCATTTTGCTGTAAGTAGACAGAAACCTCAGTGTGATCACATTAGTAAATAACACAAGCTATGGTGAATTACAAACCAGCCATTTTCCTGTGTTTTGGATCCAGCAACATAGTACATCCTCCTCTATGTTTGTCCATCTGTTTGCAATTTTTTGCAACGTGAGGAGGACATTTCCCCATCATTGAAAAAGTGAGGGGGGCATGACTCCCGCGTAAATTACGATTATGCGTCAAAGCAGAGGTCTCCAACCCTAGTCCAGAAAAGCTACTGTGGCTGCTGGTTTTCTTTTCAACTAATCTCTAAGTTACTATAATTGAACCAATTATTGGCTTAATTAGTCAAGATTAACAGGTGCTCCAGATGTTTAGCCACTGATGATGTAAAAAGCACCTATAAAACTTACTCGACAGGGGCTCTCCACGACCAAAGCACAACAGAGCTTAAAGCTGCATGCAATTGTGAAAGGAGCGAGCCTCTTTAAAGGGAGAGGAAGTTTCTATAGTTCAAACAGCCTTTGGAGAATACAATATAGCAAACACGCCAATGGGATTGTGTTTCGTATAAAATAGAACATGTTGCTAAGGTAAGTGTACCCCTAACACCTATAACATCTTAAAATGTGTCCCATAATTTGGATACATCTCATTTAAAGATTGTCTGGCCCTGTTAGTGATTGAGCTTTGATGCACTGGCCTTCACAGCAGATACCCAATCAAACCATTTGATGACGTAGAGACTGCTTTTGCTATGATTGTCTAAAGACAAAGATCAACCCACATAATATAACTGGGGGCGAGATTATCATTCAGTTGCTGAGCATCACTCAAGATCTGTACGTGTGTTGGAGAGAGCACCTTTTGTGGTTCAGACACAAAACCTCATAATAAAAGCATTAACCATGTCCTTTTCACTAGCCATCAAATGTGGAACATTTTAATGACCTTTTGAGCCACAGGTAATGGAAAAGATAAGGTTCTTAAATATGCAAAGCAGATGAACACGTTTTGATAACTGTAGGACACCATAGAGCCAAGCGGCAAGGCTTCAAATAACAAAATGTTTCCACTTTCCATTGTATTGCTCTGCTCTTCAACGTGTGAACCGTGGGGAGTTTCCATGTATTACACTTTTTTTTTAATTGTTTTGCCATGTCTAAGCAAATTATAACTGTGTCTAAACAAAAGCACATACTTTATGAAAGTCAAAAACAAGTTTAACCGCAGGGTTTTTTTTTTTTTTAGTTTTTTTTTTTTTTTTTACAGATAATGCTGTACTTATAATACAGAGATACAGAAGACTCAAACTATGAATGGATGCGTTGTAAGAATTTTTTGCATTTAGTAATGTTAACACTATCATACAACAACTATGCCCAGGGCCTAGCTGGAACTGCACAGCATACTGCAGAATTATATTTATTTAAACATCACATCCCTGCCTTCATTGAATACAAATAATACTACACTATTTACTATGTTAGATCAGACTAAGGTAAATCAAACATATGTTGTTTTTATAGTTGTAATTCTATTGCACAGACCTGGTGGGAATACATCATTATAATAAACAGGTTGTTATCAGAATTGTGATGAATGAGATTTAAATATGAACAGAATAATTTACCTTATAATCAAAATTATATTGACAATAAAATTAACACTGTTGATTACTCATGATACCAGGATTCTATGAAGACATCTGGTATGTGTTTATACAAATGAGATGCACATCAATTTGGGTCAATTTATTAGATTTTTACAAAGCCCTGGTTGAAGAGCCACAAGTAATGTACATATACAGTAGTATAGGTTACCTAAATATTGCCCTCTTCTGGTGAAAATATATAATACAGTAACTATTGTACAGTACGGTATAATACATAAATACTTTGTATATCAGATTGCAATTGTAATTCTTTCATATCTTGCATACATCATAAAATGACTGTCATTTTCAGTCTAAATGATGTGCAAATCAATGCAAGATTGTCCTAAAACAGTAATTTTTTGGTTAACTACTATGCAGATTTATATTTTTCTGTACCGTTTCAAAGGTGAAACCTTCATAGCATTAGTTAAAACAATAAAACAGCAGATATATGACACTCAATATCAATATTCAAAATACTGCATTCCATTTAAACATTTTAGTTCTTTCTTTATTCACCAAGCATTGATTTAAAGTTTCAGTGCACCTTAACTTCTACCTCATAGTTATTTAATGTTGAAAACTGCAAAAACACTGTGCAAAAATCCAGTGGTAAACAGTTATAATGGGTGGCATTATGTATAGCAATACCTCATTGATTCAAGCAAAAAGAAAAACACTCGCGGCTGTTCTGAAATGTAATTTCATCAACAGCAAAAACCGTAAGTGCCTGAACAAACAGAGCTTGAAAGAGTTTGCACGAATTATAAATCTCTAGCTCCTGCCCTATTGTACTAAACACACACTTTTCCAGGGTAGGACTTCAGCCAGAGGAAGTGGTCATATCCACAGAAGAGTACCAAAAGTAGAGAACAGTTGCCAATTCACTATTTCACATGATAGCAATAATGTGTGCAGCAAACATAAAACTGTTTAGCAAATTGTGGAATTTGGTGTTTCTCTGTACACAAGCATTCATCAACACCAGCAACACCCAGTAGCCCTAGATGCATTGACAGCCATAAAGATGATTGTCTAATCCTTAGTCGGAAATCAACAACTTAGTCCAACAGTTTAAAACAACCGAATCAACTTTTCGTAGATTTGATGTTCTTTATATATTATACTGTATAACTGATGTCATAAGATACAAAGAAAGCACAGTGTCTACCATAACTTATTGCAATTGTACCAGTATTTTGCTAAAAATAAGTTGTATAGCAAGCAAACTTCCTTTATTTAAAATAACTACTTTCAATAAAGGATTCAGGTGGTGTGGTGGCTCTTTGTGACACGGATGGCAGTAGGTGTGACGTGATGATGAACCCACAACAGGCAATTGTGGGGGCAGCAGAAAGGAATATGCACTAGAAAGTGTCCTGAGGGCATCAGATGATTTTTAAGGGTTAGGTTTAGGGTTGGTGTGGCAGGCTGGCGAGTGGATAGAGGCCCAGAGACAGACTGCAGTTCAAACAAATAACTATTTTATTATAAATAAACAAAAATAAAGTGCACAAGGGCAAAATAACAGATACTCAAACACAAATAAAGCAAAAACAAAACTCACAAAAATAAAGTTTCCAGGCTGGGCAATGCCTTCACTGGATTTAGAAAATTCAAAAACCACAAAACAAACACCAACCTGCTTCCTCAGCTCCCTCTCTCCAAATGAGAAGCAGAGGCCTCCTTTTATATCAGGTGGCTGGGCGCTGATTGATCGTTAATCAACCTAATCAACTAATCAACCCCAGCCACCTGAACATAATAAACCCAGGCAGGTAGGGGAAGTTAACCCCATCCCTGCCAATTTAAAAGGGCAGAGCTTTGCTCTGCCACAGTTGGGTATTCAGTTAAGGTTATGTTTTAGGGCTGGGGTTGTTAAGGTTAGGGTTAGGGTTGGGTCTGGGTCAGGATCAGGGTGGGCTGATTTTGTGCTGTGGGAGTGAAAGGTGGGAGTGCTTGGCAAATGCCATAGAACAGGTCTCCAATCCTGGTCCTAGAGGGACCAAGTAAGTAATTTAGGGTACGGTTGGAACAAAACCAGGAGGGACACCGGCCCTCCAGTACCAGGATTAGAGATCCCTGTCCTAGAATCATGTGATGCCCTGAGGACACTTTCTAGCGGAGATTCCTTTACTATGCTCAGCTTTTATTTAACAAAATAATAAAGACTTTTAAACAAACACAAAATAAACGGCACATGGGCCAAAATAAACAAACATGGAACACAAATAGCAGCAAGTAGTATGCTGGTTGAAAAACCAGCATACGTAGCAATTGTTATATCCTGTAGTAATAGTTTTCACAACTCACATTTCGTCCCCACTCCCTTGTGCAGCCAAAGCTGCAGGTCTTTTAAATTATGGCTGAGGGATTAACTGGCTATTAATCATATTATTAACCCCTCGACCATAGTCTCCATGAGTTTACTAAGTGTCTGACTTTCAGCTAATTCAATAATTACCCTCCGAGTGTCACGCATTCTCACGAGAGGTGCTTAATCATGCAAAACAATAACACATAGGCCTAATGGCAGACAGCTTTTCCACCCATCCTACATTTAAACAATAACGAGGGCTTTTCACCGTCATATATAAAATACAGAATTAATAATAATAATAATAATAATAATAATAATAATAATAATAATATTAATAATAATAACACAAACACACAGGGGCTGGGTATACCCCGTCACACTGTTGCTTTTATTTTATTACACATTTTAATGCATTTCAAAGTCTTTATAACAAAAAAAAGTAAAACTCTCTGCTCCTTAAACTCACCTATGATGTATAAAAGCAGGTACAGTCAAATACACATATATGGTATGAACTTGTAACTCAGACTTTAACCCTGCACTTTCCTCGAAAGTTTAATTGTGCAGTAAAAAAAAAGAAAAAGGTATCTATTTTGCAGTACTACTGCCAGTGTGAGACAGATTGCCAAACAGATTATTTATTAAGCATTAATAAATATGTTGGTAATTTTATAAATGCATTAATCCTGAGGTTTAAATATACAGGATAAGCTGTTGCACTCGTCAGCAACACATAAAGCACTGGAGACAGAATGGACCTCCATTCACCCTTCTAAAAGATCTCAGTCTAGATCCTGCTCCATGGTTTCTACGTAAATAAAAGCTTCATTAGCTTGCCAAAGTGCCTATTAAATAATTCCTGACACAACTCTTTTTGCAACGCAGTCCAGTTGTTGCCATGACAGAACTATATGTGCACTGTCACTTCTTGTACTGTTCTGGGATTGCCCACACGGAAACAGCTAACACACTATCCACAGGAAATGGCCATGTCATGCACTTTCATTGCATCTGTGTGAGAAAATTGCAGTACCATAACACAAGCTGGCCTGGAAATGTCTCTTAAGCTTTTTAGGACTTAGTCTTTCATAACTAAGATAAGATTGAATTAAAGCCATATTCACTTTTTCATCACAGTGAAGAGGAGATTATATCTGTGGGAAACATTTATTCAGAAGTTTATAGTTTCAGTATTCATCTCACGGTTTCAGCAAATCATACTGGCTCACAAACACAATGGAGGTGTGTGGCAAAGTGCCCGCCCCTGTGTGTATTTTCTGTT
The DNA here is from genome assembly GCF_017654505.1 of Polyodon spathula. Classification (NCBI taxonomy): domain Eukaryota; kingdom Metazoa; phylum Chordata; class Actinopteri; order Acipenseriformes; family Polyodontidae; genus Polyodon; species Polyodon spathula. Next base: position 11,268,845 of record NC_054545.1, read on the forward strand.
ATATGTTGTGTGTTAATGTTGGTGTATAGTCATGGGTACACGGGATATAAATGGGTCTGTGTAACACGAGTGTTTAAAATGTATATTTGTATTTAGGCATAAGGATTGCACAGCACTTCACGTGCAAGTAAAATGTAATAATATGTGAGCACGGGGAATTGCACTTTATTAATTCACGTGCAGTTGTACCGCAACTCCAATTGAATGATTGATTAGCAGTCGAGTCTCAGTACAGCTGCATAAAAGCAACATGTTTTCACATACTCGGGGTTGTGTGTTCGGTGAGTGGAGAATGGGATTGGAGACGGAGGTAATAATAATAATAATAATAATAATAATAAATAATAATAATAATAATAATAATAATAATAATAATAATAATAATAGTCGTAGTTAAATATCTGCTCACCGTGTTTTGTTTAGTCTGTTTTGTTTGTCTGTTTATTTTGGCGAATGTGCCGTGTCCTGTTTTTGTTTGTTACAACCGTTTATTTTCTGTCTGTCTGTTCATTCACTAAATGCCGAGCGAGATCATTCGCTCAGCTCCACCAAACTCCACCTCTCTCTTGTTGTTTATTTCCTGGCTCTGGTCTGACGCCTCCTACTCCAGCCGTCTTTGTGACAAGGTGTCTTTAAAATGATATTACAAACAGTGATATAATCAGCTGGTGGGCACTGAGCACCTGACTCGCCAAGCATTGATATCAGTGTTATGTTGGCACACATACACTACACACAAACTGGTAATATTACAGAACTGGGGCACACTAGATTGGTTCTTTGCTGGAGATCCTGACATTCATTCCATGATATAACTACAAATGCAACAATCAGTAACATTAAAAAGCCGATCAACATGTCCTATAACCACTGTAATGCATTCACGTACTTATGACATACAATCAGCCAGACTGATGCATCCATACAGATCCCCTCAATATCTTGTGCTAAAGATTGTCTGTACCAAGTTTCGAATAAGTGCTTCAATAGCCTTAACATAAAGCTGTATACTCAATAAGAATAACTTAACCACAACTAAGTGGTTCTAGTTAATGTAATTGTAAGTGTGACATACAGACAGAAGATTGCAGCCACCCAGCCACAAATACTCACTGCATGAAGACTTTAAAAAAAAAATACACAGACCTACTGTATTTAGAATAACAACAACCTGTGACATTGATGACGTATATAACAGTTATTAAATAAACATGTTAAATCTTTCTAAAATAGATACATTTGGAATGACCAAATTGAATGCATAGATATCTGATCTATGCCAAGGAAAAAGATTACCATTTTAAAACAAATCCATTTTGCAAAAGTAAACATTGCATTTCAAATAGACAAGGAAGTTCAATTTAAAGAACAGTGTAGGGTTCTCTCTAAATCAGCGACAACAAAGACAAACAATGTCAATATGATAAGAGAGGAACTGGAAAGATTTATAGTAACCCATTTATATCACTAAAGCCAATACTGGTGGTAAAGTTGTAGAAGTCTTACCTTTAAGATCATTTAGCTTTCTCTCTCTGTTGGATATAATTGCACACACAGTACTTTCACAATTGAGTGAATTAAGTGAACCTGATGCTTATGGTTAAGAACAGTTCAGTGTGGTGGTTGTAGACTTGTGGCTCAGACTGCTCTATTGAAACGGAACAGTTCCCCAGTGCAGGTTCCCCTAGCCTGTCAGGCTCTATACAGTAAGCATACAAGTATTCTTTAACAAGCAAAGCTGATTGGTGCTCTGCTTCATAAACCCATGCTGCGGGACATAACAATTAAAAGGCTCAAATGATCTTATTGAATTATTTGTGTACGTTGTTAAAAGTGCTGAAGAGATAGACACTCTGCCCTCCTGATCTAAATATAAAACCTGTGCGCAAATTCAGGAGCTGGGCAGTTAAGTACACTGAGAAACAGTTACAGCACAACAAAACAATGTTACATTTTAAACAGATACTTTATACAATCTGTAACAGTGTAAGGTAAGAAATGAAATAGTATGACATGAATATACCACACATTGACCCCTGGTCTATAGAGAATAAAGATCAACTGCTACGTGGTCATGAGGGATACCACTGTACTAGACCACTAGTCTCAATTTGGTTAGTACAGTACCTTCTTGTAACAAAGTGCCCGCCCCTGTGTATATTATCTGTTATGTGTTGCGTGTGGTGTGTTTAAATGTTGGTGTATAGACATTGGTACACGGGATATAAACGGGTCTGTGTAACACGAGTGTTTAAAAATGTATATGTGTATTTAGGCACGAGGATTGCACAGCACTTCACGTGCAAGTAAAATGTAATAATATGTGAGCACTTGCACTTTATTAGTTCACGTGCTGGGATTCAAGTGAATAATTAATTAGTAATTGAATCCCAGCACAATAGTATATATAGATGCAGTTGTCACATACTGGCGGTTGGGTGTTCGGTGAGCGGAGAACGGGATTGGAGACGGAGGAAATAAGTAGTGTTAGTCATTTATTTTGGCGTAGAGTGCCGTGTCCTGTGTTTTTCGTGTTTTGTGTAAACCTTTTATTTTGTATTAAACCGGCGCCAACAGGCGTCTTCATCATTTCATTTCATCCGTCCTGTGTTTTGTATATTTCATTACCTTTCCTGGTTCTGACGCCGCCCACTTCGGCCGTCCCTGTGACACGTGGTGTCCTGCGTGGGATAACAGCGCCTCCAAGCGTCAGACCAGGAGAGGTTTTTTGTCAAAAACAAAAAAAAAAAAAAAAAAAACCAACAAAAAAAAAAAAAAAACATGGAAGGCTGGGACTGGAGAGATGGCTGCCAGGACCTGGAGGAGTTCCTCGGTGGTCTGGAGGACCAGGGCTGGTGCCTTGCCTGTGGGGAGTTTGGGCACCCGGTGGTGCGCTGCCCCTACCAGGAAGGAGAGGAGGAACTGCCGCAGGAGAGGAAGGTGAGGAGGTGGCAGAGAAGGGGAAAGGGGAAGAGGAAGGCAGAGGTCCCACCGCTGTCTCCACAGCCGCACCAGTCTCCTGCAAGGGAGGAAGAGCCGCACCAGTCCCCTGTATCAAGGGTAGACTACACACCGCTCCCACCTCCACCACCAGGAGACTACACGCCGCTCCTACCTCCATCGAGCAGAGCAGCAGAGCTGCCTCTGCCTCCGCCACCTCCACCGGCAGGTTAGAGCAGCAGGAGCTGCCTCTGCCTCCGCCACCTCCACCGGCAGGCGCAGAGCAGCAGGAGCTGCCTCTGCCTCCGCCACCTCCAATGCCTACTCCGCCACCTCCACCGGCAGGGGGGAGAGCAGCAGGAGCTGCCTCTGCCTCCGCCACCTCCACCGGCAGGAGGAGAGCAGCAGGAGCTGCCTCTGCCTCCGCCACCTCCACCGGCAGAAGCAGGAGCTGCCTCTGCCTCATCCACCGGCAGGCGGGAGAGCAGCAGGAGCTGGCAACCAGCAGAGTATGAATGCCTGCTGGTATCACTTCCCCCACCAGCAGAGGGTGAATGCCTGCTGGTATCACTTCCCCCACCAGCAGAGGGTGAATGCCTGCTGGTATCACTTCCCCCACCATCACGAGGAGAGGAGCTGGAGCTTCCTCTGCCTCCACCTCCATCAGGGGGAGAGGAGCAGGAGCTGCACCAGAAGGGCCAGGACTAGATGCTGGCGGTCCTCAGCAGCCCTTGCAAGGCTGCTGAGGGAAGCACGGGGAAGAACCTCCCGGCTGCAGTGGCCGAAAAGAGGGCCAACACCCGCACCCCAGCTTTCCTGATGCCAGCCTCGCTTCGCCCAAGGATGCCAGCCTCGCTTCGCCCAAGGATGCCAGCCTCGCTTCGCCCAAGGATGCCAGCCTCGCTTCGCCCAAGGATGCCAGCCTCGCTTCGCCCAAGGATGCCAGCCTCGCTTCGCCCAAGGATGCCAGCCTCGCTTCGCCCAAGGATGCCGGCCTCGCTTCGCCCAAGGATGCCAGCCTCGCTTCGCCCAAGGATGCCAGCCTCGCTTCGCCCAAGGATGCCAGCCTCGCTTCGCCCAAGGATGCCTCTGCATCGCCTGGGGTTGCCCGCCGCTCTGCATCGCCTGGGGTTGCCCGCCGCTCTGCATCGCCTGGGGTTGCCCGCCGCTCTGCATCGCCTGGGGTTGCCCGACGCTCTGCATCGCCTGGGGTTGCCCGCCGCTCAGCATCGCCTGGGGTTGCCCGCCGCTCTGCATCGCCTGGGGTTGCCCGCCGCTCTGCATCGCCTGGGGTTGCCCGCCGCTCCGCATCGCCTGGGGTTGCCTGCCGCTCTGCATCGCCTGGGGTTGCCCGCCGCTCTGCATCGCCTGGGGTTGCCCGCCGCTCTGCATCGCCTGGGGTTGCCCGCCGCTCTGCATCGCCTGGGGTTGCCCGCCGCTCCGCATCACAGCCGGAAGTACTGTGGCCGGAACCCCACGAAGGGGAGCTGCCGGCCATGAAGAAGGGGGAGGAGGTCTGGAGACAGCCAACCCCAGCAGCAGTTTCGCTGCCGGAGAAGGGGGAGGAGGTCTGGAGACCGCCAACCCCAGCAGCAGTTTCACTGCCGGAGATCGTGGGGGAGGTCCGGAGACCTGCTCCCTCTGCAGTTTCTTCCCTGCAGGAAGAACGGTGGTTGAAGCCCCACCAAGGGGAGCTGCCGGCGCCGAAGGAGGGGGAAGGTCAGGAGACCACACCCCAAGCAGCCTTTCCGCTGCTAGGACTACCCTGGCAGGAGAATGCTACCCTGCTGACAGCATTACGACCTGTGGGCCCCTGGAAGCCTCCGGTCCTGGCCAAGGACTTTGGGCGGGACTTTTGGGCTTTTAAGGGGGGAGGTGGCCATTGAGGCCATGTGTGCTTTGCACAGGAGGGGGTATATGTAACAAAGTGCCCGCCCCTGTGTATATTTTTCTGTTATGTGTTGCGTGTGGTGTGTTTAAATGTTGGTGTATAGACATTGGTACACGGGATATAAACGGGTCTGTGTAACACGAGTGTTTAAAAATGTATATGTGTATTTAGGCACGAGGATTGCACAGCACTTCACGTGCAAGTAAAATGTAGTAATATGTGAGCACGGGGAATTGCACTTTATTAATTCACGTGCTGGGATTCAAGTGAATAATTAATTGGTAATTGAATCCCAGCACAATAGTATATATAGATGCACGTTGGCACATACTGGTTGTTGGGTGTTCGGTGAGCGGAGAACGGGATTGGAGACGGAGGAAATTAGTAGTAGTAGTCTGTTTTCGTTTGTCTATTTATTTTGGCGTAGAGTGCCGTGTCCTGTGTTTTTCGTGTTTGTGTAAACCTTTTATTTTGTATTAAACCGGCGCCAACAGGCGTCTTCATCATTTCATTTCATCCGTCCTGTGTTTTGTATATTTCATTACCTTTCCTGGTTCTGACGCCGCCCACTTCGGCCGTCCCTGTGACACTTCTATACAGAATATTACTATGAACACAGCAACAAGACTCAATCTACAAAACAAAACTGAAATTAAGAAGCGCGGTCATCCGCTGGCAATAATTACTACAGGTATGCTTGGTTAATTCCATGTAGCTGAGCAGCTGCAACCATTTCCTGTAAAATGTTTTTATATCTGGGGGATTTTAAACCTAAGTTATTATTTGCATACAAGGATATGTTAATGTAAAACAATATGGCATTGAGCAAAGGTGCGTTGTCCTTTAGGTTCAGAGACTAACATTCAAAATGATTTTTTATAAATGTTTTTCAGCTTACCTACAATTGAACCGGAGCACCGACGGGATCTTTTATAAAAGTATGTGAATAGCATTCTATTTACAGTGGCATGTTTAAATATATGTTTTCATGTTAAGTTATTGGTTCCCACAAACAGTGGTTCCATAAACACCTCCTTACAAAATGGCAATTTTAAAATGCCCATAGCCTACTTCCAATAAAATTAGAGAATGCTGTGAAGAAGGGTGACCCAGCTTGATATAGGATATGATATTGTGGTTAGTGCTGGACTGCAGAGCTGGAGCTTGTGGATTGGAGTGACCGGGTGACCAACACTGCCACAAACTGACAGGGTTGTGAATGAGCTGCAGATAACGTATATACTGTAGCAGCAATTAGTTCATTGGACAGATAGGGAAATGGTAACTGGAGTACAATGGGAGTTCAACTGCTACATTAGCTATTCAAAAATAGCTTTTTGAGGACAAGGGGGATTTGTTTGGTTGGAAGAATGACAACTCACATCTAAAATGTGTTTTGGGGAGACAATTACCATCAGACCATTGCTATGATACTAATAATTATAAGGGAACCTCTAGCTTGATCAGAGAAGGAAAGATAATTTAAATGTGAAGAACAAACCACCGAGACGGTAACACTGACGATTATTTTGAGATTCTGCCAAGTACGTCTAACTGAGTTACAACACACTTTCCCCACCCTACTTGGAACCCCAGTCAGTAGCAGAGCACTAAGCTGAAAAGCTAGTTTGACTCATAAAGCTGAAATACTCAGGAAACTGAAGATGAGGAGGTCTCTACTGGCTTACCACAACTAGCAAAAAGCCTTTGTAATTCTAATGGGGCTAAAAATGTACACATGTACTGCACACAACCCTGCATCACCTTTGTTTCCTTATTTAGTTCCTGCAGAGCTCTTACTGTCAGTAAGACTGTAGCATAAGCACAAGCGGTTTATAGCATTGTGTTGCACTACTAAATTGAATGATAAGTTTAAGAGATTAGCCATCATCTTTCTTAAGCTTTGACTAGCGCAACCAAACTGCTAACATTTGTGAAGTACCCCAAGTACCAGGTTTTCATAGGAATATTTGTAAATACATTTTATGACTAAGAACAGGTGCAGAAATATTGGCTAGTTAGAGAGGTGGGGTGTTAATTCATCAGCATAACCCTCTGCAGGGTAAATTGGGTGCATTAGCCTTGATGGTACTTTGTATTAACATATTTTATCATACGTTATTGGGAGTATGAGATTGTGGGAATAAATTGAGGTGTCTCTGTCTGTACATCAGTCTTTCTGAATGTCATACTTACATTTTTACATGTTTCTTCTTGGGAACACACAAGGTTATTCCACATACTGTAAATCTGTGATTTTAATATACTTTTTACTAGCACCAGATTTCTGTATCTAATTACTTCTTAAATATCATTTACTGCTTACCACTTAAATAACACAATCCCATATTCATTAAGCTATTCTTTGCCATTATTTATGCTGTACTATTCTGTACATCCTAACAGTCAATGTACAGCTGTAGCAGGTGATGTACATTACTGACATGCTTCATATGTTTACTGTAAATAAGAACATAATAAAAGCTATGAATGAGAGGATGCGAATAATACTCACCCGAATCGTAACGGCTTACTGTTTCCAGACCCCTATGCAGATGGCTGTAGAAGGATACCAACCCATTCTCTGTGTAAAAAAGGCCCTCTGTCTCTACTTGTAACTGTGCCCTCTGGTCCTCATCTTTGTAGTTGTTTAAATGAATGACTGGGTTGAGTGAAGTTGTTTAATATATATATCTTATCTCTAACTATCTCTAACTATATACGCTATATATACTATATACTATATATATATATATAAATATATATATATATATATATATATATATATATATATATATATATATATATATATATATATATATATATATATATATATATACACACACACACACACACACATATATATATATATATATATATATATATATATATATACACACACACACACATATATAAATATATATATATAGACTACACACACACACACACACACATATATATATATATATATATATATATATATATATATATATATATATATATATATTATTAAAACTATGTAACAGGCAAGCCCAGATATTAGGCTGTGTTTGTAATGTATGGCGTGTGTATCAAGTTGTATACTGTCCTGTATAATTTATGAATGACGAATGAGTTTCATGAATCACCTTTGTTTCCCATCTTCGTTACTATTTGGGAGGGTCTTGCCAAGGTGGTTATTTCAAAGACACCTCTGAGCACAAAATAAATAACGTGGCTCCTCACTGAAATAAAGAGCTTAAATCAGACAGGAAGCTGTTTTATGTTTCTGCAGATAAAATAGTTATTCTAACTGAAATTAACAGAAATAAATATGCAACACCCCCAAACACATCCAGATAGTTACCCTAAGTTTTATATATTATTATAGCACTTTACATTTTTCTTTCAATTAAACAAGTAGAATGTACACATATTCAAATACCCTTAAACCAATGCTTTTTCTGTGGAATAAACCCTGAGGAAGTATTTTAATTAGTTCAAATAAGAACAAATGTAAAACAACAAACACTACCCACATTTTATGTAAAATTTGGCCTTAAAAAAGTCCTTTGCTTTTGTAATAATATTTTCTCGATTTGCACAATTTTAAACGTAGAGAAGTTCAGCATTCTTACATTTTGCTTACCTAATTACAAAACTCTGAAGTCACCACTGGTGCAACTTCTTCTTGTTCATCATGTTTCCTAGATTATCAGATCTTCTTTGCTTGTGATTTAACCGTAAAAATATTTCAAAATACATTTACGTGTATAGATATTTCCTGAAGTACATTTTACAGTTTCAAAATAAGTTGCCAAAGCCTGGGGTGAAAATATATCTATTCTAATGGTTTGCGAATTAAAGCATTTTACACAAGAGAATTCTAGTGTTGTATAAATCTATTCAGTGTTTTTTGTTGAATAGCTACAGTGCTCCATGAACCTTCATGTAGTGTTCTCTTTTTAAACATGTCAGTGAATAACTTTTTGTTGTAGTTTCATGTTGGAATTTATCTTGCATGTATTTCATGCCCACAGAAGATATAACCCCCGAAGTTTGAGGACAGTGCCACTATGAAACTAGTCCAAGGTGACCTACTTTCCTGTAGGTCCATTCCACTACAGGTTTAACAGGCAAAATTACATATTTAACTGCTTAGAACCAGGTTTAGCTGGAACAAAGACCTGGACCTTGGGACACTATTGCCCACCTGTATGTAGCCAAACCGTACACATTAAAATAAGTACTTTACACAGCCCCTTTCACACTGGCATGCTCTACCTGGGTCAGAACCTACCCGCGTCGAGGACTCAGGTAGGTATGGAATTTCACACTGCTTTTGATAAAGGGTTGACCTGGGTGACAGATACAAGTACACAATGTGCATATCAATGCCCTGGAAGCAGCTTGTTACGGACGCTTCCATTTAAGCTTCTCTGGATTGAAACGTCGGCCCAAATGCTGATTAGAGCAAATGTTTCTTCATCACCTCCTGCAAGCTGACTCATGCTGTGTCTCAATCAACAAAAAATATGGCTAAACAAAATAAACAGAAATGTTCCTTGTGGAAGTGAAACCTTCATGCAGGCGTGGCTGTTTGTTATTGCATCGGCTCACGAATGGCCGTCTCACTCAATCCGGGTCAAAGCATGTCGACCCACAACCTAAGGTGGGTCGCTGGGAACCGGGTCAACCCATGTACGACCCAGGTATGTGGCTTCACCCTATGCAGGACTGTGACCCGGACAGCCAGACCCGGGTAGGAGTGCCAGTGAGAAAGGGGCTTTTGGCACACATTGCGCTTTTTGAACCATTTGCATGAACCTTTAGTTACTCTGATGGCTGTTTATTAAAGCCGACTTGTCCTCCCCTGCCCACTCCTCCTTTTCCCTAGCCCTTCTGTGGTGGAACCAGCTACCAAAGAATCTCAAGACTGCTTCATCTCTCACTGCTTTCCGCAGCCTCCTGAAGACCCACCTGTTTAGACTGTACTTGTAGATCGCTTAACCTACTTCACTGACCTAAGCACCACTTTCCGAACTCTCACCTAATGCACTATTCCAGCATTACTATGATGTCATTGTAGATATAACTTGCTGTAATCCTAACTTCTTGTTTCCTAGTTCATTTATTGCATTTTAGTCCTACTATTGCACTTACTGTAAACTACACTGTATTTAAATATTATGCTTGCATTGTAACCCTGTACTGCTCTGTAACACATGTAAGTCGTCTTGGATAAAGGCACCTGCCAAATAAATAAATAAATAAAAATAAGTGTTAAAGATGTAATTTTACAAAAGAAAAAAATTTAAAAAAAATGACACCCTGTGGTACCATACTGTAACTACAATGTTTCTGTGCTATTTCAACATGACAGGAAATAGAAAAGCACGCAATTACTCTGCATGGTGAAGTTTTCATGATCCCTGCAATGAAATGATTTATCACTCATGAGATAAGCACATATACTTTGAACACAGACATATTTATTACAATTGTACATAATACGGTAATAAGATTTTAATTTTATTGGTTCTTATATAAAGCTGTAGATATACTTTTTATAATTGCAAGATCTTATAAAATCAATAATATATCATGACACTAATGAATGAGGGAGGATACTATCTCTGTCTTTGGTTGGACAGCGGTTTGGGGAATGTAAATATAAAGATTCTATGTGTGAGGATTGACTACCTCCCATTTGCAGGTTATTAGGATTTCATTCAGATGGTCCTGTAATTTAGTCTCGTCAATTCAAATAAAACAAAACCTGCATAGACCAGCATAGCAGTTCTGCATCCAATACAGAGGGCATGTACTGTATGCTAATTTAAACCCAAGATGATGTAGTCTTTGCTAAAACAAAGCTTATAGTAAAACAATCCATTTGATTTTAAAATGAATCCAGAAACGACAAAGAACTGAACAGACTAGATGAGTAGAATGTGCTCTCCAATCAGTTTCTGGGTCATATAAGCAAGATGCCCTTTGTATTGCAAATTCACCTTCAGTTAGTATTCAGTGTTTGCATCTGTGAAAAAATACATTTGTTTTGGTTTTGCTGCTTTTGCAAAGTAGAATCATTTGCATCTTCACACCCCATGCATTGTCTTAAAAATCTAAGTGCTAGAGGGCAGGGCATCAGACAAGCAAGAGAAACACCTTGTTATACAGCATAGGAATACTTGAAATACAGTACACATCCTACAAAAGTTGCTGCGACAGATTAAGCTTCTTTTGCCACCATGGTTTTCATTCCAATAATTGCAACATTAACAGCTAATGGATGTATTACCTGTTTGGTTCTTATTGTGGCCATCTTCATCATCGTCAGTAACTTGTACCTTAGACAGAATGGAAGGAGTCTACAGACCAGTGACATCATTGTGAGCAGCATTGCTACTTTAAGCCTGATTTTGGATACAGCTGTGTCTTTGTATTTGTGTTTCAGGATTCTGGATTATTTTTGCCACCTGCCTATGTATGCCTCTAAAACAATCAGTTTTCTGATTGTGACTTTAACTGCCACAGAGTTCTGGTTCACAGCTTGGCTGTGTGTTTTTTACTGCATGAAAATCGTCAACATGGGCTCAAGGCTTTTCATCTGGCTTAAGCAAAAGATCCCTGATCGCATTTTTCTCTGCCTCATCGTTTCTACGGTGCTTTGCGTTTTGAGTGGGTGGCCGCTGTTTCTGTTTGCTCATACCCAACATGAACAATCATTTACAGCCAACCACACTGCCAGGTGTGAAATGATAAATGAACTACCCATGGAGACGATGACTTGGTTTGTCGTGTTTATGCTTTTCTTCTTGTTTTGCGTGCCGATGATTCTGCTGCTGTCTGCTTGCCTGGTGACTGTGTATTACCTGCGGAAACACTTGCGTCAGATGAAAGGGAATATGAGTGGGTTCAGTCCTGGTCCCAATCTGAAGAATCAGATCCTTGTCTGCAGGATGATCACGTCTCTAGCGGTTCTGTACACACTCTGCTCCATGCTGTTGTTTATTACCAATATTATTTATTTTGAGCAACGTAATTTTTGTTTCATTATTGCTTCTTGCTTTACTTTTCATATATTCTGCCTTGGGACCTCTCTTATACTCATATTTGGTAACGTCCACCTCAGACAGAAGATAGTGTCTTTGTGTAGAAGAACTGGGACCAGTACTTAGGTCAGTACCTACTGCATGTGTGTGTCTGCCCATACATACTGCAGCCTGCTTCACATCTGATCTGCCAATCTTACTGTACAGGGATTCCCACGCTTTTTTTTTTACCTGAGGCCTACCTTTTCAGCTGCAATAGGCACTGTGGCCCACTATTAGCACTTTTTAAGAAAATATTTTTAAACCTGTTACACTGTAAATAAACGTAATCTAAATTGTTCTTTTTTTTCATTTGAATCTCATTTTTTGTTCATTAGTATTTTGTTGTTGCTTTTCGTTACTATACATATATAAAATATGAGTCCATACTGGTACCATGCATCATTATTGCTACCCAAATCCTAATTAAAACCTGACACATTATGGATATATCTGTCATATACTGGTGTCAGAGAGCAGCTTGCAGCTTCCCTGGTTTGCATGAATCACTTTCCTAATTCATAGGGCAACAGAATCTATATTTCTATAGGGTCCTTATTAAGTCCGGTATTGTAACATAGCTTTACTTTTTTGATGCAATTATACTATAAATGAAGACTTAAAGGTTGTCTGTTTTAGAATGTTAATTTTTTTTTTTTTTTTTGTAAGATTAGAACATGTATTGTTCAAATAACTTATATCAAATAGTCAAGCAATGCACGGTTATAGTTTACACTGCTTATTAAAGCCTTAGACATTGATTCAGTTGCGTTTCCATTATGGCTAAAATAATATATACGTTTTATTCAATTATACTCATATATAATTATGGTGAATGTAGTTGGCAATAAATAAATCATTAACAAAACGAAAGCGTGATGAGTTTTACTGCATTGTATTTTCTGAAACTATATTAGAGAAAAAGCACCTGTTACTTGGAAGTGCTGACATTTATTGAGAAGCCTGAAGCAATTGCCAGCAAATTTAGCATCTGACCCGGGTGTTGAAACAGCTGCAACATATCCATCAAAAAACGGTTTGATTTTAAAATGCAGACCCCATTAATTAGTGATTTGTTGGGAGTAGGGCCTACTGATCATTACCTGTATCACTAAAAAATACAGTGATTCGTTGATACGAGTCGTTGTTTTTCGTTTTTAAATACATATGTTTCATTAAAACTCAGTATCCCTTGGATTACAAATAGACAGGTGTTATGCAAATATTTTACACATTCATCAAAGAATTACCTACAGCTGCTATAAGCATGCATTTTGTTATTTGCATCCAAAATACACGGCTAATTAGAAACACACAGTGGAAAAAAAAGTAAACATATCAATAACTTATCACTTCGAGGTAGAGTTTTGAAAACAACAATTGCATCCATTTTTAACAAACGTATCCTGTATTAAAACCAATATAAAAACGTTGGTCTCACGTTTAACCGGGCTCGAGGCACTCATGAAACTCATATGCGCGTGGATGACTCAATAAGTAAACGAAGCAAATCACTTAAATCACGGTCTCGTGATAATATTGCAAAAACTCATCTTTGAATTAAATTAGACTCTTCACGCTGGAGGTGCAACGCCGATATGCAACCTACTTATCGCCTACTATTAATTGACTGACGTAAACACAAAACGTCAAACTAAAGCGCGGTTTTGACAGTGTTTAAAGTTGCAGTCAGAATTAGAAATTAATCGATTTTTAAACATCAGACACTAGAATCAGGGAAATGGATTCGACACACGATTATCACTTTTTGGATTATTTTAAGAAGAAGAGGGTTAAATTAACTCTGACAAACTGCTCTTCATATTTTGGGACAGTGCAGCGAATAAACCTTAACAGAACAGTCATTTTGGAAGATATATATATATATACACACACATATATATATATATATATATATATATATATATTATATATATATATCTATATATATATATATATATATATATATATATATATAATATATATATATATATATATATATATATAATATATATAAACGGTAGTTTATTTGCTGTTAAGTAGTACGGTACAAGCTATAGTTAAACGAGTCGACTGTTTTTGTTTGCGTAAAACAAACGTTTTAAGTGGGAGAAAGACGTAGGGTTAAATATCGAAGTGTCCTCTTTCTCTTTTTTTGGTAATGCTTAAATTTCAGGGTCCGAAATGACAAATGTAATACGACTCACTCACAGAGAGTTAGCTCACGGTTCATTGTCTCTTAAATTAAATACTTAATTCTGTCCATAGTTGTCGATGCTGAATCTGGAAGGAACCTGCAAGGAGTTAAACTTTTTTTTGGACATGAAATCCAAAATGGTATGATTGAAATTTCCCATAAAAGTTTCCTACACGTCTCAAACAGCAGATAAGGACGAGGTTTAGTGGTATAGGATCATTGGTCAGGTGATTTCATCTGTTAATGATCAGTTTAAAAAAAAAAAAAAAAAAAAAAAAAAAAAACTTAAACTAATTTTGCTACATAAAAAGCATTTTATAATGACAAATGTAAATAAAATGAATTGTCACATCACATGATCTCTCAAGCACCACGAATCAGAATATTTTCATTAAAGTACTTTATTTATGGATAGAAAATTCACAGTGTGTTTGCATGACTTTTGGTAGTTCTTATATTTGCAGTGGAGTTCCCTTTTACCAAGGACTACAATGGAAATAGATGCTCCACATCTGGTGACTATAGGTATGTAATAAAACATTCCCTTCAAAGTCAGTGGAAGTCGTAAATGGGTGCAAATCACGCCACATACTAAACAGTTAACTTTTTTTTTTAAGTGATATTAGCAGTAAATTAATTAGAAATACACCATATACACAATGCAAAATATTATATTGTAACTCAACATGTAGAAATAAATTTGTCAACACATACGTGCTTTAATATGAAATCGTATTGCGCATAAAAAAGCAGCTTAAGTCTTTTCTACCAAGTATGCATAACAAAAAAAAACAAAAAAAACAAAGAAAACAGAATTTCAGTCCAAATATCACCGTTGTTAAAGCTTCAAAGTCTTGTGGATGGAGGCAGATACTCCTGTCGTCTCTCAGGCATCGATTCTACAAGTCAACAAAGAGGCCATACAATTGTGGTTTATTTGAAAGACATGTTTTTGCAACTTGCAGAATATTTTTTTTTCATAAATGTCCAGTCTTCAAATATGAAAAATCTGTGAAAGGACTGACACAATTCAGAAATAAGTAAATGTATATGTACCCTTTTTATTCTGCAGTGTCAGCCCAGCAGAGGGAGACTCGGACGTGCCCTGCAGAATCAAGGAGGGGCAGCTGACCGTAGCTGAGTTTCACCCCTACAGAAAGAATATGGGTGCGTTCACGGAGATCGTTCTGCGCAGAAGCTGTGCAAAATCTGACCAGTTTAGCCAGTGGTTGCGTTCACTGAGATCATTCTTAGAAGGTCATCGGCTAAACTGGTCCGATTCTGCACAGAATGAGCAAAACACTATCAGCAAAACTGATCTTGCCATCCTCAGATCATACTTGGCAGATATCAAAGAAAACAACAACGGCACAGTCTGTGCTGCAGCACCACCTAAAAGCCATTCACGGGAAACACTAAGTTACAGACTCCAGAGCATTTTTGGCGCATAACTGTATTAATAATTAAAGCCAGCATTACATTTTATGAATGCTCTGATGTTATCCATAAGAAAAAGCCAAGACGAATTATGGTTGATTCTGACAGCGACTAATTATAAAAAAGTATTTATTTATTTATTTATTTATTTATTTTGGTATGTGATTTTTAGTAAAGAAACATGTAGTTTAATTTTATTTGTTTGTGTTTCTTTTTTAGTGATGTCACGGAACTCCTTGGTAGCTTTTTACAGTCTGATTATGTACAGTAGCTTTACTTTATTATCTATTTAGAAAAATAACAAACCCTGGGGTTAAATTTGAATACAGTGATGTTGCACTTTCAGCAGTTTAAAAAAAAAAAAAAAAAACAAATAACTAAAATAACTGCGCAATTATTTTATGATAACGCTTCAGGTATCTTTAGTCATTTTTAATGATCTTTTTTTAAATTAAATATTTCATAATTCCAATTTAATCTTAGGGTGAAAGAGTGTCTGTGTTTTTCAGATGACGAAGAGGAAAATGTCGACTTTGTGATTATAGATCAGTTTCAAGAGAAATTTGGACCTGCAGTGAGTACTGCTTGTTTTGCCAATAAATCAGTGAAATAAATATATATAATTGTAGGAAACCTATCCAGGACTCAAAATATTCAAAAACAAGTAGGTAAAAAAAAAAAAAAATCAATTTTATTGGAATTATTATTAGTTTAATAAAATAAATTTTGATGTTTATTAAGCTGTTTTGTAAGGATTGTAATGAAGTGCAAAAACAATTCATTGGTTAATTTATAAACAGTATGGTTAATTTATTTTTTAAATGGGTAATTTTATATTTTACATGATTCATTTGTAAACAGTATGGTTGGAACATTGAATGGAACTGTGAAGGACCCCCTTTGGGGTCCTCCTTAACTGTTATTCCATATAGACGTGCAAATAAACGCATAGTCTTATTGGATGCTTGTCCTTTTCCAAGAAAATGACTACTTTAGTATCTCACATTTGCCATCTGAGTATTAGCACACTCCAGTGATAAAAACAGGCATAAACTTTCCATGAAACAGCTAAAATGATGAGGCATTATTTTAAAACTTAATAATATTATAATAATAAATAATAATAATAATAATAATAATAATAATAATAATAATAATAAAGCATGCCTAATACTTTCATTATTTTTGCTCATAGACTTGCTCATATACTCTAAAACAGCCCCCAATCCATTACAATCCGTTCTCTTTTAACATACTGGAGCACAAGCCTACCTATACTTATACTGTGCTTACATGTATGATTATAAAGTAACTTGAAATCATTTTGAAGGGCTTGCTTTAAACTTGCTGGCATATCCTGATGTGAAAAAGGCAATATCAGATGCAATGGACAACAATTTTAACATTGTAAAAATAAATGAGCCATACTGTTTAGAAACGAATCATACAGTTTGTAAATGAACCATACAGTTTATAAATTGACCATACTGTTTGTAAATTAACCATCTTAAAAATAAATTACCACAGTGTTCGTAAATTAACCAATGATTTTTTTTCCTGAACGACACCTCATAGATTGCAGTCCTTTTAATATTCTGCAGCCATCTTTGGGGAACATATCAAGATGTGTTTTGTGTGGAGATCAAGCTTTTTTAATATGTCCGCTCCCTGTAGATCATTCACATTCAGAATCAGCGAGTGATTGGAGTTGGGGTTGACGGAGTTGGCATCTCTCAACATGAAAGGGTCTGCTGGATGCAGGTACTGCAAGTCAAAAGGATAGTTAAGCCACTCATTTCATCGAGGAACATAGTCCATTGACAACACATCTCCACCTCACTCGACTTTGGGCATGCACCATCAGTTGCTTCCATGTGTAACCTGCTACTATCTCTGCTACTGTGTCTCTCCGCCAGGTGATTCCTGGTCTCCCTCTTACCCTGGGGATTCCACTGGAGAGAGAGCCTGCTTTGTGATGTTAATTGCTGGATTCCTCAGTGTGTGTCTGGTCCTTCCCCACTTTGTTTTTCTGATCTGCTGTTTCATTGGTTTTTCTTGTACTTTGACATAGTTCTTCGTTTGATATCTTTTCTGGCCACCATATTCTGAGTACTCTTCGCAGGCATCTATTTTTAAATGTCTGGATCTTGTTGAGCATGGCCTTAGCTGTTCTCCAGGTCTCTGCACCATATAACACTACCCATTTTACATTGGAATTGAATCTGCAAAGTTTTGTAGTTGAAATGTCACTCGATTTACGGATCTTGTTTAGCATAATGCCCTTGCTTTGCCGATTCTTGCTTTGACATCTGCATCTGTACCACCTGTTGTGTCAACAGTGCTGCCCATGTATGTGAATGAATCTAGTTCGTCTATGTATTGCCTTGTATTGTCACTGGATTGGTACTTTGTTTCTTGTTTTTCATGATTTTTGTTTTGTTACTGTGAATTTTAAGTTTTTCCAGATGTTGTTTCTAGAAGCATAGTTTTTTGTTTTTGTTTTTTTTCCTGCATTTGCTGTTTGTTATGGTCTAGACCAGTGGTGCACAACTCGGGTCATGGAGGGCCAGTGTCCCTCCTGGTTTTTGTTCTAACCATACCCTAAATTGGTTAATTGTACCAATTAAGTTTCTAATAAGGTCCAATAAAGTACTTTAGGGTGCAGTTGGAATAAAAACCTGTAGGGACACCGGCTCTCCAGGACCAAGTTGTGCACCACTGGTCTAGATTGTCAAATGCTTTTTCAAAGTTAACGTAAAGTTGATTTATTAGTTGAGTGTTGCTGTTTGGTCTTCACATAATCTTTGTTGTCTGAAACCTGCTTGATAGTCTTGTAGTTTCTTGTCTACTGTGGCCTTCATTCTTTCTAAGATGACTGTATTGAGAACTGTACCGTGAACCGAGAGTAGCATAATGCCTCTGTAGTTCTTCTTTGGCAGTTTCACTATATAGCCTTCTCTCCATTTCTTTGGTACTTGTTCTTCTTCCCAGATCTTTCCAAGTAGCTCATTTGTCATATCCGTCAATATGTTTGTCGGCTTTCAATGCTTCTGCTGGTACATTGTCTGGGTCAGCTGCTTTGTTGTTCTGTAGCATTTTGGTTCCTTTCTTTTATCTTACCTTTTGGATGGTCTATTGCAGTTGAGTGGAAATGGTGATTTGCTGGTGGGATCTCAGTCAAAAGGATAGGTTTAGATATAAAGGCATGCTATGAGGATGTACAAAAAACCCCGCTATTCATGAGCTGTTTTAGTTTAGACGGTCCTTCATTCTGGTGTCCATGAAAGCTGATGTCAGTGGCCCTGAGACCAGTTAATCACAATAGGAACTGGTGCCATGGTGGCACAGCTCTTCAAGCACACTTGACTTGAGCACCCTTGACTTCTCTCAAGCAAGCCAATTGTATCAAAATGTGTGGGCCACTGTTTAATATTATTGACATACAATAATTTCTCATGAAGCTAACCCTTTGTGCACCACCTAAATACAAAACAAATCAGACGCAAATATCAACAGACATGAGCAAAATCAATTAACCAGTAGCTGCTTGCCAGTTTGTAAATGTTGTCAACTGCCAACCACTGATCTGTCATTTGCTGTAGATCTGATTCCGCCTTGATCACCACAGTATTAGCAGAGAGATAGTAGTTGCCACTTGCTGTCGCTGCTTTCTCTGGGTTTCTTCTAGCACTGCAAAGTCTTTCTTCTTAATCTGGTACTGCTACTGTTTATTTATTTGTTATTGATGTATCTGCAGTAGTTTACTATGGAAGCAGCCAGAGCAGCAATGCATTATGGGAAGCACACTTCTCAGAAGTTTTCAATATACACTGTATTTTATACATTTGTTTTAATATTATTTATTTTATCATTTGTATTGCAAGAAAGGATGCAATAAACATTCTAACAGCTTTTTTTCATTATTTTTTTTTTAGATCTCTACAAAAAATCAGATTTATCTGTTTGACATTCTGCTGCTTGGGGCACGAGCATTTAAGAATGGGCTGACAAGGATTTTGGAAGATAGCAACATATTAAAGGTTTGCAAGCCATTTTTATAAAACCTTGACATTTAATAATTTATACAAATTTATATGAAGGGAGAAAAAATTCTCACATGAAGCATGTAAAATATTGTAAAAGTCACAGAAAGAAAATAGTGGTCTCAGTAAATTTGCTTGTTGCCCATGTTTAGTGGGACCCAAGTTATGGTGGCAAACACTAGGGTTCTAATTGTTAATCTGTTTTTTTTCCTGTGTAGGTGATCCATGATTGTCGAGGTATCTCCGGCTGTTTGTACCATCAATACGCAGTTAACTTGGCCAACATCTTTGATACACAGGTTAATAAAAATTGTATCCAAATCTTTTAACTTGTCCAACACTGCTTACCTGTATGGAGGTCTAGGAAAGATAGCTTGACTCAAAACTGCACAGCTGCATTGGTCAGAAAGTGATGTGCTGTCTGATGCACGTATCTTTCATTGTGGGATGTTGTTGATGGCGGATGACAACCATGGTAGCAGTGTAAGTTATGAGTTGTTTGGTAGCTTCATCGCGCACCAGTCACCATGTCACTGGCCTTAATACAGCTCTGAGACCGTTTGTCTTGCAGGTGTCAAAAATTGATGAGCAGTGTATATTAGCACTGTTTGAAAAGCTTTCCATTTCACGTGTCTGTCTTAGTCAGTGCAAAGGACCCTCAATCTTTTTTATTTCAGAATGGTGCTCTTGATAGCAGTCTTGCTTCACTGCTGCTATGGATGCCCACAGGACTCCAGCCTGTGCAGAATTGCAGATAGACACTTTTTTTTTATAAGCTGTCAGTAAACCGACCAGCCAGTTGTAGGTTTTTTTTTTTTTTGCCAAGTATTGTCAGAAAGCAGCAAACCTGAGGAGTCTTCATATTGTCTGTTGTCTCCCCAGGTTGCAGATGTTATGCTCTTTCACATGGAAACGGGTGGCTTCCTACCAGAGCGGGTCAGCACTCTTGAGGAGTGCATTATCCGCCACCTAAAAATAGCCTCGTTCCGCCTCTCTTCCTTAAAGCTGAAAGCACAGCTAGCTGAGGTACACAATCTGTTTTTCATGTCAAAAAATAGTTGAGATGGGTTCTAGTGGGGTTAGACCTAGGCCTGGGTTTGAAGCTGGCAAGTTAAATTAGTTTGATTTATCTCATCCTTGCCCCCGGTGGAAATTAGTCCACATTAAAAAACCTTCATGCAATTGGGCACAATTCAGCACAATCAGTTGTGAAGGAAAAGCTGTGTAATAATGCATACTGGCATCATGCCTGACTGAGGAAAAGCTGCATAATACATACTGGCTACGATGCCTGACTGTAGCCAGTGCGGTTGTCATTCAACTTTCATAAGCTCTAAATTCACAATTTGTTTGCGTTTGCAGTTTGATTCTAGTATATCGATGAATACAATTCTTTAGATTTTCAGCAACAGTAGTGTAGTACTCCCTTGCTTACAGTGCAGTCTGTGTCTGTCCTTTACTACTAAATCTGGCGAGCTTCGATCAGGCACGTTTAGTTCCTGTCTGCCATCTCCACACCTCCAGGACCCTGCTGTACTACACATCTATTGTTACTGTTGGTGCTAAAGTGCAGTCAGATCGCTCTGTTCTGGGTTTGCTTCATGTGCAGGAGAACAGTGAGGCGTGGTATGTGCGTCCTTCCCCGGTCTCTCTGCAGAGAGCGATGGCCTTGTCAGTGATTCATCTGCAGCCCCTGCGCCTAGTCATGCTGGACGCACTGATGTCTGACTACACCAGCCTGGTGGACACCTACCTGAGCATGTTTCGGGAGGAACCTGTCGATATCCAAACAGGCAGTCAGGTTGTAGACACTTCAAATACTTCACTTAGTCACTTAACCTCCTTGTGCTCTGTCTAGTCACATATCTTGTAAAGTGCTCTGTGATGGTAGTCCACTGTGAATGGCGCTGTATAAAGATAATAATAATAATAATAATTATTATTAATAAAATACACTAGATAGAAATCTGACAAACTTAGCAGTGTATTTATTGATACATTACCCCTGCCTTGTGTTGTCAGTACTGCATAAGTAGTATTCTTAGAAAGTTTTAGTGTTACAGTGACAGGGCTGCTGTCTATTCTAACCCACCCAGACTGGCACCTCTCCAGTTTTTTTACTAAATATCTTTGGATCCCTGAGTAATTGTCATTTCTCACAAATAGGTAAAATATTGTAATCAGCAAGACCTTCCACAGCTACAGTAGAAGCACACTTATTTCCATTTACTACCAAAGCAGAATGATTAGATGGGATGTTTGTATCACAGAAAATGTGTCTCTGCAACAGTGACAACCAGGACAGGTGTTGCTTTGTATATTTTTCTAATCTTGGCAGTCACCATTGCAAAAAATGTATGCAAACAAGTGACATGCAAAAAATGATATGCAGATTACATATATATTTATAAATACAGTCAAGGGTCATTAACTACAGAAATCGTTTTTCCAATCGTGTCATTTTGTCTTCTTTCAAACTATAAAATGTTGTTTTTTGCACAGAATACCTGCCTTGAACTTCCCAAAGAGCTTCAGGAGCTGGAGTTCATGCAGAAACAACGCCGAGAGTGGGCTCTGGAACACTACAAAATGAACGAAGATGGTCTCCTTGTCAGGTCTGACCCCAAACCCATTAAGAAATCTCCAGGGGGCAGTGCACAGCCTCTTAGTGTAGGTAGACCACAAAGCCATGAACCCACTGTTGTGGAAGCAGACGTAGATGCTGAAAGCATTGCAAGTGTGGTGGAGAAGAATCCAACTGAAATACACAGACCCATGACACAAAAGAAAATTGAACCCTCTGACCGGGATCAAGGAGTTACTTATGTCTCCAAGAAAGCTGAGCAACGTGAAGTTGAGGTCAGTGAAGCTGCAGATGACTTTAAGGGGGCTACTGAAGCAAGCGGGTGGGCTTATGTCAAACTGGATCAGAGCTCTACACGTACCCTAAAATCAGGGATTTCTGAAGGGTCCCCCAAAAGTAAAAGAAAACAGCCTCCTGTGAAAGATCCACTGACAGAGATGCCAATTCCATCTCAAGAAGATAGCAGACCATTGGCGATAGTATGCTCTGGGACTGCTGAAATTTCTGAAGAGTCCCGTGGACATAAGAAACCCCAGGTCACCAGGGAGGATGCACAGGCAGGGGTAACACTTTCTTCTCTAGAAGAAAGCATTTCAGAGGTTATGGTGAGTCCATGCATTGCAGAAGCTCATGGCGTAGCTCAAGAAGACAGTGCGTCACAACCCATGTACCTTTCAGCAGGAAGAGGTCTCTTTTTTCAGAAACCAGCGTGCAGCTCAATCCCTCTGAATTTATCCTTTGGAGCGTTACTGAGGAACGGGGGACATTGAGCCCTGAGCCTTGGTCTTCCTTCAGAGAGCAGTCCGCATTTGCAGACCTGTAGTTGCAGTTCAATGTGTTGGTCGTTATGTTGGATTAAGTTTGGTTGTTTTAAAAAGGAAAACCCTCACCTCAGTGGGTTTTTAAATGTTAAGGTCAGCATTCCTGTAGTGTGTTTATGTAAGTTATGTGTTTTTTGTCAACAATTTAGTCCCATTTGCTGATAGGCAGTGTCTTATTTTTGAGCAAGAATTATCTTGCAGTAAACAGAAAAGCATTCTAAGTTTGACTCTTGCAGTGTCAAATTATTATTTTTTCAGAAGCATTTATCCAATGATATTGCCCTAAAGTCTTAGATTATCATTCATATAGTTAAAATGTAAAATCCATTATAATTTTGTTATGGCTGTTTATAAACAAATTGATTATATACTAGGGATTTTTGTAAGTGGCATCTTACAGGCTAGTTATTTTTCTTGAATTGTATGTGCCTGTTGAACACATAGTGGCAAACTATCCTGCAAGATGCTAAATATTTATAACTTTTTGATCTGCTTTACTTGGAACCCATGAGCAGCTTATTGGCATTGAACAGGAGGTGGCAGCAGATTGTTGAGAGGGGGGAAAAAATAAAAAATAATTTTCAAGTATCACTTTTGTTACTCCCAGTTATGCATTACTGTTACCAAAGCAACTGAAGCTAAAGCAGATTTCATTTGGTAAGATAGTAACATTTTGATAAACAATACATTGTAATTTTCATTTTGGGAAGAAAAAAAAAATCCTGTTAATTTTTTATGTTTCTTTTAAGTTGCCACTGAAAACTAAAAGTTGTAAACAGAAACTTTTTCAAAACCCAGAATGTAAAATATCTGAAAGGAGCGGTATTTAAATTAGACTGAAAAGCAGTTTATGTTGTACACTCTATGTGGTGGCTTGTTCTTTATTTGAGTAATTGTATTATTTGCATTATGTATGGTTAACTTTGTATGAAGTCAGATATGATTTAGAACATTATTCAAATGTTGCAAAAAAATCCTCTATTAAACAGTTATCTTTTGTAGCTCTGTAAGTACTTGGTTAAAAAGTATATGTCTGGGTTGAGTGCTATGATGAGACACTCGGCATAAATAACTACTCATTAGGTAGCATGCTCATGGCTTCCTATTTAATGTTTATGTGATCAGTAATACATAGGAGAAAATGCATGGATTGGAGAATATCTTGATATGAGTAAAAATGTGTTCTTTAGCATATTGATTTCAGTGTATATATATATATATAAAATTTACTGTATAAATATACTGTTTTTATCAGTTCATAAAACCACAATATCCTGCGAACTGGTAGATAATACTCTTCCAAAAAAAATTCCAATTTGCTACAGTGTGTTGGAATAACAAAAATGTATTCATCGCAGATCAGATGACTTGCAGGTACAATATTAAATACATTTTTCTGAATTTCTTTCTTTGAATGTGCTATCTGGTATAAAGTATGCAATTTGGCATGGCTACTTATGGAGGAATATGAAGTTTGAACTTTTCACACTTAAATTACTTGATAATCATAGTTTTGGGATTTAGAAATATATGTTGCTAGTGGGGCTTTTTATTTAACACAGTGCAAAAAACAATTGCTAATTAATAAGACAAAATCCACAATTAGGATGACAAATGATTGTTGCATCTACATGGTAAAGAACATTCAGTTCTTCCATAGCATTGACTAGTTATTTAATTGATATAAACCCGGGCTATGTTATAATGATCAACAAACTGCTTTATAGCATCAATACGTGGTAATTGGGCAAAACAACACTAATAAAAAGTATAATCTGAAACTATAGAATTGTATCTGATCAAAGCCAGCTGCAATCCAAGAGGGGATGATTTCTATAGTATACAGCTGGTTGGGCATAGGTCAGGGGAAATTACTCTGGTCATGGTTAGTGGTTTGATTGGTTCAGTTTAATAAGGAGATGGTTGGAACAAAGACCTGGATTAGAAGGACCAGGGCCATGTCCATTCGTGAGGTCTCACAGAAGTGGTTCCCAACTCTGGTCCAAGATCCATCCCAGTCCAGTTTATTTATTCCAACCAGGTCTTAGGTTAGTTAGTTTTATGGTTCACCAGTGCTGTTGACAGATGTTACCTATTGTAAGGAATGCCAGGTAAGCCTTACTGCCATCTTGCTTCATAGTGATGTGCTTTGCAAATATGTGATAAAATTACATAAATGTTAACCTACTGTTTATTATATAAATATATATATATATATATAATATATATATATATATTATCTATATATATTCTATAGATAGGAGGAGAGAGGAGAGAGGAGACGGGAGATGAGAAGAGAGAGAGAGAGAGAGAGAGAGAGAGAGAGAGAGAGAGAGAGAGAGAGAGAGAGAGAGAGAGAGAGAGAGAGAGAGAGAGGAGAGAGAGAGAGAGAGAGAGAGATTAGGGAAATAAAGACAAATTATTTTTTTATTAAAAAAACTTTATGTATACAAGAAAATAATGTTAATATAATCGTATAAACATTAGACACAAGCAAGCAAAGACATGCAGGTCACAGCATGCCCTAATGTATACTTTTGTGTCATAACACAGACGTCTGTGGAGTCGAATCAAAGAATTTACTGATGATTCAAACAAAAACATTACATTAAATGCTATGAATATATTAGCATTTCCACCCCATTTCTTATACTCTCTCCCAATCAGTACGGATCCACCCTGTTATCACATCCCTTCAACACACCTCCTGGTAAGGGGGGAAACTCGCCCAAATATATAACATTCTATAGTGTGTCACATTTAAGCATATTACAGCATCTTAACCTAATCTGTTAGAAACTTTCAAATCAGACTAATTCAAATTTTCAAATCAAACTAGTCCTTTGTTTGTGGTGTTCTGTTTTCACACTATGTCTCCACTCCTCCACACATCTTGATTAGACACCTGCTAACTTTGGCTCCCTTCCCGAATGTCAAGATTCGAGAGACTGCAGATGTCTTCCTTAGCTAGTTCCATGTACTTTAAGCTGTATGAAAATATGAACATAAAACTTTAACATAGAAGTAAAGAAACTTATAATCAAATACATAATACTTTATGCAGAATGTCATCTGTATATAGAGCTAACAATTTGTTAAATAAACAGTTTATTTTGGAGATAATATCAACGTGCGTAATGCAGCT
Organism: Polyodon spathula; assembly: GCF_017654505.1. NCBI lineage: Eukaryota > Metazoa > Chordata > Actinopteri > Acipenseriformes > Polyodontidae > Polyodon > Polyodon spathula. The sequence continues at coordinate 11,294,979 of NC_054545.1, forward strand.
TACAGCAAGAGCGAAGCCAGACAATATGGCATTTAAAAGCATTTACATTTAAAAAAAAATAAAAAGAACCAACTATGGATGTGATTTGGAGCTGAGATTTACATTTTTCTTGCCTTGTTCTGGTACCAAGCTGTTTTCTTAAGCTTTCATCTTACAGGGTTGTTTAACATGAAGTTAGTTCATTCCTGTAGAATATGAGATATTGCTTCTTTTCCTTCTATTATTAAACAAACCTGAGAACCTACATTATGTAGGCCACACATTTGAGTAATCAGGCAGGCCCTCACACCGCTCATGTAATTTGTTGTTTCCTTCCATGACGCCTCACAGGAAGGACACCCTTGTAAACAGTGTTTTTTCCTGATAGAATATTTCATCTACCGTCACACAAATCGCCTTCCTATCAGTAGAGTCAATTCTGGAGGATAACTTGATGTTTAAAGTATATTTTCTGAGTGTATTCAGAATAGTGGTTTTGGATAATTGAAATGGCTTATGAAAGCTAAAAGCATAGCTGTGTTTGTGATAATTTCAGCTTGTTGACAGATGCTAAGTAGGTCTCTTCTTGAAGATCCTGCCTTTCCTTTCAGCCACAATAACACTTAGCAAGCCTGGCTTCCTGTTTCTCAGTGCGCCAGGCTGGTGAGGAAGGATCTGAGCGATGGTCACACGATAGTCTCAGTTTCCTACCTTCCCAAGCTCACAAACTCCATGTGTCTCATTTTGTGGGAAGCTTACCTTTCCATTCATGCTGCAGAAGGGGGAGTGTAGCCCGCACAGTATGTTACTTTTTTCGTGGCTAATTCTCAAAACTTTATTTTGAACTTTAATTAGAACGTTTTTGGCTCATATGGAAAAACATGACGTAACTTTTTGAAGCTTTTTCAAACCAGTCTATTTTAATGCTTTGTGTAGGGCACAAGTGTTCCTTGAGCCATTGGAATGTATTTTCACTGCCCAAAAACAGCAAATACTAGTCCCTTTCCACCAATTAGCTGTTTCTCTGTTTCCAAACTTGTAGTAATTGAGAGGGACTTATTACACAATAGCTCACAGCCATTTGACATTCGGGTGTCAAAACAGGTTTCTGACAGGTAGTTCAATGACTTCTGGAACATTCCTTTATTTGATTACTGACCCAGTACATGGAGGTTTAAACATTTTTCTTAATCCCTCCCTTAACAATACTCCATAAGCAGCAACACTATACATTAAAGTTGATTGTGGCATATGCTATATTAATCTAACAGGATACAACTTTTTTCACTCCTGGTGAAATAATGAATATTCAATATAGGCTATGAGTTTTATTTAACATTGCTTTTGATGCTAATGTTAAAAAAGCCAAGCAAGTAGTAACAGGAGAGTTGCTGCATTATTAACAAGCTGTGCGTGGATCCACCCTTCTTTATGATTCAGTGCCACACAAATGTTATTATATGATCCCATTTTATTAACTTTCTAAAACAATAACTTATTCTGACTTCAAATGCTGTCATTTTAGTTACTGTGTGTGGAACTAGAGGCAGGAGTGCTTTTAAAATGGGTCATGGTTCCTTAGCAACCAGAAAGTTACTTGACCAGTATCAGGTTACAGATCAGTTTATAATTAATGGCTTGTTACGAATTATTTATTAAAGGGTAGGATGGCTTACACTACAGTGTTCCCTCCCTTACTTATGAGGAGTCTCAATTGCAATTCGGTTTGATGGTTTTCCCATTCTGCACATTTAATGTTATTCCCACCTTTACTGTTCATGCTCTTAAGACATGTACTAGAGCATGTAGGTTGTAATAAAAATAATTGATGTGAAGAATAAAAAAACATGCATGAAGGCTATAATAGATTATATGGGGGTGTTTAAATTAAGGCAATCTAATCTCCAATGATAGCAGCCAAAAATGTAGATGATCCTCTTTCCTAAGAGCTGTCCTGAAATCCTGCTTCCCACAGTGAGGGGGTAGTTTATTTATTTCAGTAATAAGCAGGAAACAGCGTATTACTAGCATTTCAACTTGGAACTGGTTACTCTAAGAAATATCGATCACAAATATTTGATTAAAAGAAGTCTGTGTGTATCGTCACAGTGAAAAAGGCACATAACGTTGTCTACTTCACTTAGGATTTTGATTGACTGTTGTGAAGTTATGGGCAATGTTCGCTTACCTCAAGCTCTCCCTAGAGGGACCCTTTTAAGGGCTTAGGGATCAGATCCATCTTCATGCCCAGTCAATCCTTGGCCTCTCTTTTTTCAAGGTCACCATGCCTGTTGCAATAAAAGGAGGAACAAAAAGCAAACCATATACATTTATTCAAAAATGACCTGCTTTAACCATCACGTTTACCTGGTAAAACAGTGCTATTGTAATGTGAAGGGGCCTGTACTGGTACCTCAGTAAACACAATGTAAAATAAGCATTTTTTAAACTTGTTGTGGTCATAATTTAAAATTGGTAAAAGTAAAAAAAGAAAATGCTATATGACCTCTTAAAATAATTACAAAAAATACTGCTGTCTATGTTTTCCTCAAGGGGCTGCATGGGGATTGCTAAAGAAAGATGAGTGGGGGATGAGTGCCATCCTGACTCGGTGTATGTGTTTCTGTCAGATTGGATTTCTGCAGTTTACAAGGAAGATGAAATATTAATAACAGTGAGCTTCATAATTGTTGCATGAGCTTGCTTCAGGAATCTTTGTTTTTGTTCCTTTTCTACCAGTAGGCGGCAGCAGCTACCACCATCTTGCCAGCAGTAAAGAATTCATTTCCAGGATGGCTTCAGTTAAGGTGAGATGCCTGGAAATAGCCCATTTTGATGGTGAACTTAAGTACGTCTTTCACGCAGGGTTCCGGTGGCTCATTCAGTGTATCTGTGTTAGAATGGTACTTAGCGAAGCACAGGGATATTAGAAATCTGCATTGCTGGATGACAAGTCAGTAATCTGAAATAAGGTCATGGTCCTCAGATACACAGTGCCTATTCAATCTAAATATCCTTTTGGTTTATTTCCTTCCTATCTGATTCCTTAAAGTAGCTTCAACGGAGGGGTGTATGCACAGGTTGGTTGTTGACAGTACAGGACTGTAATGTTAAGGTATGGAGATTGATTCCTTGAACTCCCTTTTCCTGCTCACCAGTTAATGCAAAATCTCCATCGTAAAATCTTCAGGCGTACTAATTATCATCACATGAAACAAACGATCAAAAAAATAACTTTTCTCTCGCTAAACATTTTTTTCTTCAGTATTACTTTTAAGGGGTACTATCATAGAAAGGCTAACTGTGAACTGTTTTCATAGAAAGGCTAACTGTTTTTAAAAAGATCGGTAGAAAGCAACCACCACCACCTTTCTGTAAGCTCAGAAAAACAAAAAAAGAAAAAGAAAAAGTTTATACCAATAACCTTGCCACTGATTCATGATAGAAATCAACCTTCAGCAGCATCAGGCACCTTGCTTTTGCCCGATTCCTATTGGATGATTAATTCATGATACTGGGACTTTATTAATAATAATCAGTAATAAAATGTGTTTTATCAAGAGGTGACGACTTAACATCTTGTTTTGTTTGCACAATAACCAGAGTTTGGGGATTTTTAATATTTAATGACAGGTGCACACTGTGGTATTCAATAGTACAGGCAGCAGCAAAGGGGCCTCTCAGTAGCATTTAGGAAGAGCTAAACGGGGGGAATAGTAATGGTCCAACTTCCCCCATCTCCCATCTGTTTTCCGTAGGCTATGAATTACTGTGTTGCTGTTGTCTTGTCTATGTCCAACTCTCCTGTCCCTTCAGTATAATAAGATTAGTGTTTGATACGCTGCTTGTCATAATCAGCAGGGTATTAATATTTAATATGGGAACAACACTCACAGGTCCAGATGGCCCCATTCAGGTAGCGAAAAAATGAGCACAAAACACAGCCATGAATATTTGACGAGGCTGGAGTAAAGGTATGCTTGTTTCGAACTCGGATGACAAGGGTTGGGTTTCATGAACTAGAAAAAAAAAGGACAAGTCTGATGAATAAGGACAGAGCTTTCAATAAAATGAGATAGTTGTCATCCTTGCTTATTAAATGCTATTTTTAGTTAATAATTTAGGATAATGGAAGACAGGAATATAATTTCAGATGCTATTTAAGATTTGATGTCTTTATTTAGCTGGTTTTTAAAAATGTATTTTTAATGATTAATTGAAAAGGAACATTTTACAGTAAAAAAAAATATATAACCTACTATTCTGCAGCATTGAAATAAAATGATAATATATGTGCTTGTGTTTTTGTTTTTATGGAGTTTGAGTCTCCTATGTCTGTCATTAATGGAGGCATTAGCACACAGAAGGTAGTACTGAGATGGCCTGCACCTTAGGTGTGTGGTGATAGCCAAGTGACAATAGCCTGTGGTTGAAATTACTTTCAACCAATTGGAGTGCTCAGTTTTTCCAGGTCATTTTATTGGGTTCATTGGACAATACCACCATCCACATTTACAAGATAGTGTGCTTATTTGCAATTCCCCAGACACTTGTGGGGCGCTTTATTTGAAGGTTGTGATTTAAAATATATCACAAATAATTTATGCTCAGGCATATACTGTACATTGCAGTACAATTTCCCCAGTGCCTGTTATAAATGTGGATATTTATTATCTGTGTTTAAAATGATAAGCTGTGTTAGAGTTTAAACATTATCCAAACATTTAACATTTATAATTTTGTCTTAAGTGTTTAGGTATTATAACATGCATGTGAAATGTGCTTCTTGTTAGGGGTTATCTACAGAAAGTGGTTACCAACCTTCCAAATATGGTTCACAATTAGCCAATACATTATCCAAAAAGAATATAATTTATATTGGACTCGTTCTAGAGCTATAAAAAAAAGAAAAAAATATACAATAAAAAACAAGCAATAAGAAGTGGTTGAAAACATGAGCAATAGTAAATTGTTACCCACCTTGTAACACAACTAACAATTGTGAATGAATATCAGCAAGCTATTGAAATCTACTCTCCAGTGTGTGGGAAAGGATAGTGATAACCAAGGGTTGTGAATAGATAGAAATGAGTGATTGGAAACTCTGATGAAAATGAAGAGTACGTGCAGAGGGATTCAAGGAAAGACAACAGTGATTATTCACCAGGTCCACAGGCACATACATATCAATGAGTGAGTTAAAATGTGCCAGTAGAGATCCCCCTCTGAACTCAAACATAATGCTATTACATGCACACAATAATTAAAAATCATACTTTTCAATATTCCAGTTCAAGTCACGTACGTCTCTACAAAACATATCTAAACATTGTTAGTGGATTAACTCTTGCAAGTCCTATAATGACGGTATTCAGAGACAGCACTTTTCTCATTTACATGCACTGGATTACATCAAGCATTTGTGCTTCTGCTTGATGAATTGAACATTATCTACTTGTGTTTTAATAAACAGTTGTTCAATGCTTTTTTTTACACTGTAAACCTAATAAAAATGTGTGCCACTATTTGCTTCACAGTATGGTTGGAACAGTAAATGCTGTATTATTAATCGTATTTTTAGTTTTGATTAATAACAGTTTTCAGTACACTCATTCTTCCACTATATGGTATTTTGCTAGTATTTCATTCATGTTTCTTTGATTAATATCCCTACACTTTAAAAAAAAAAAAAAAAATTATATATATATATATATATATATATATATATATATATATATATATATATACACACACATATATATATATATATATATATATATATATATATATATATATATATATATATAATATAAATTCTAATTTATTTTATTAAAATAATTTATTAAAAAATTGTAACATTAAGATTCCCCCATTTAAAATGTCCATTTACAGGTTTTCCAATAAATAACAGCGGGTTCCCACACAGCACGGATGTTCTGAGGGTGTGTGAGTGTCTCATGAGCCAGAATCGTTTTTACGCCGGGCAATCCAGAGTAGAGGTGGGCGGGCTACCGATCCCGGAAGACAGAGATCAGCCCTGCTTCTTATCCACTCTGAATATGCTCGGTGTCTGGCCAGTAGGGTTCACTGTTGCGTGATGAGGATAATAAGTCCTTGCTGGTTTCCCATCCCCACCCAATTCGATAGCCCCTTCGGAGTGCCCAGCAAAGTTCGGCCTTTTTGCACAGCCCGAACGTGAACTGGTGCTGTCCAAGCTGTGTGACTCATTGCACTCCCCACCACAGCGCTTTAACTGGATGATCCACTCCGGGACCCCCTCTCCACTTTGTTTTTTAATTACTGTGTGTGCTTCAAAATCTATTTTATTTTGTCTTTCTGTTCTTTCCTTTGTCTCCCATCTTTTTTTCTGATCTGTTTTGACCCTGGGAGGTGCTTCCATGTTACTACAATTAGATAATGACTGCGCCTTCAGGTCTACATTGGTACGTATTTAAAACGTCACTGTCCACTTTCTTAACACACTGTACGGTGTCTAAATGAGGAATAATGTAACAGGCCGGACAATTACTGACTTTTATAAAGTTGATGAAGTGTCCACTCCTGCAATAATATGTCTCGGCCTGATTTGTTAGCTGGTGACCTGATGAAGGAAATACCTGAATAAACAACCACTTAGTGCTGTAGTAGAAAATGGCAGGGCAAGGTGAAGTCTGCATGAGGAGCAGTGAACAGAAATAGGCAGCCTTGAGGGATATGATCTCATCTGGTTAGGTGTGGTGATTTCAGTGGATGGTGCAGAACACACCATCTTTCCATTCTCCTCTAGGAATAGGAGCCGTTAGGTTGGGCAGGCCTGCAGCACCTGCTTGCATAAGGTCCACTACAAACCTAGACTCACAAGAAAGACTGCTTTACTGTAGCCGGAGCAAAATAAAATGGACCCTACATACTGTATATTTTCATTTCTATGTATTTAATCATTGACGTCTGCATTAAATTAGTTCTGCTTTGAGGCAAGAGTAGCGCAATACATTGCCCTTAGAATGGAGGGTACAGACTAGCCCCATGCCCTGCTGGGCACCACCTATCAAAGGCAGCATTGATTATTTAAAAGACTGACACTTAATATCTCAGCCAATGAGAGCAGGAGCATGGTAATCAAAGTATCATAGTCAGAAATGGTGTCAGAAGCTTGATGGGTACACATTACAGCCAACTGTTGGACACTGAACACATGTTTGTTTGTTTGTTTGTTTGTTTGTCAGTGTCTTCTGATGCAAAGCGTGCAAATTGAGAACTTTCTGTAACCAAGTATGGTACAAATACCATATCCAATGAAATGACATGTTTCTGTAAAACTGCAAGACAGGAATGGTGACCAGGTGCAGTTAGCTATAACCACTTTAACTATTAAATATTAAATTACCAGGAAAACAAAAATAGCCTGCATCACCCATTACATATAAAAATAAGCTTACATGAATACCTTTTCCAACACTGTTTACCTTATTTAATGTATGATAATATATCCTGATGAAAATCTTTGGTCAAGAGCTTTGTATTCATGTAAGTATCTCTACATGTCATTGAATTGCTTTGTTGTTTCCCTTAACATGTTATGGTGTCTGTGATCGTTTTAAGTGGTTCTGGGTTCTGTTGTTCCCATATCGAGTTATTATCGTTGTTCTGTAAATTTGTCTATCCCTGGCATTAACTTGCTTTGAGCTTGTCTGAAGAGTCCTAAGTGTCAGGACTGAAAAACCCCACCTACATTTCTGTAGACAAAGAGAGTGGGTGTGCTGACAGAGTTGAAAGGTAACACTATCACATGATTTGAATACAACAAGCAAGGCTGTTCAGTCCAGGGTCTTAGGATTCTCCAGGTAAAGACAGGTTTAGAGGGGCATTTTAAAATTAAATTGAAATTACATTTGAAGCTACTCTGGAAAGTATTGGTTATCACTGTTTTAACCAAGCTATTCGAACAGACACATATAAATACAACTGACTGATATCTAGGTAGTGCCAAAGCCTGATGTCACAGCAAACACTGGCAGCCAACTTTAATATAAATCCAAAGCATTTATAAAACATGCTGGCAACTGAAGCCTTACAACAGATGGTTGACAGCTTTTTGTAGTTTCCACTGTATGAAAACAATGCTTGCCCTTGTTGTTTCAATATGGAAAAACTGTACACTCAATACAAATTGAAATAGAGCTCAGATCCCCATCTTATAAAAAACACACCTATAATACCTTAAGAATTAGTTTTAGATGTGTTTGAGGTCTGGGAAACAGGGCTATGCAGCTTCTAAACTCTTTCAGTGATCATACGTGCTGCACTTAATGTGCACATAATCAATCTGTGAATCAGAACAGTCACTGTCTGTGAAAACTTCCTGTAGGTTTAGTGTAATGCTATAAATATGAAGAGTATTATGCAGAGTGGGGTTTTCTCTGGAACCTTATCGCAGCTTTAGGAATGTATGCTTTGATCATAGTGTTGTTATGTACTTCTACTATACTGGAGGTCTGGGTGGTTTTTGTTACAAAGTTTTTTTTATTATTTTTTTTAATCATCCTTATCATTTCCTGCATTGCGGAGGTGCCTCAACCAGCACAGTTCTCCGGCTTGTGGGACAAGACCAGCAGAGACTTGTTAAAGGAATGCTTGAAAATGAGAGGAGAGCTACAGGATGAGTGCAGACACGGACATCACATTGGACACATCTTCTAGTCTGCTCTTCATTGTTTAAAAGCTGGTAGTAATACAAAAAACAACATGTTTAAAATGTGAGGTCACCCCAGCCCTTTATTACATTAGCATTCCCCATGCCTTGTATTGTTGTAACCCATTGTCAGCGGTGTTATTAATTCCCTTTTCATTTTGTGGGAGTTTCACTTCTGAAAGAATGAATAATGAACCCTTTTCTGTGTTAATTCAAGTGTACAACAATGGAATTTGAAATGAAAATCGAGGAGCCAGTGCTGAAGTGACAGCATGTTGGCTGGTATGTGTGTACTGGTTTATTACTTCTAAAATCACAGGTCAAACTAAGGTTTTGAACTATATTGAAAAATAACAGGATGTGTATGATAATATATGATGGGAAAAGTTAAAAACTAATTACACTGTCTACTTCTGCGGCCTATTGCAATGTGATATATCCCATTATCATCTTAATGTTAGACACTGAACACCTCAAACCTTTGTGATACTTATTTATCCCAAGGCAGTTTGATCAAGCAGGCAGCAGAAGAAGTGGTACAATATTGAAATGCAGTATTATTGAGATATGAGTACCCATATATGTAATGTCACCTACCAATAGCAGAATATATATGGTAAAGCTTTGTTAAAAAATAGCTATAGTAAAGCCTCCATAGTGCCTCAATAGAACTAGCCGCCACCAAGCTGCACTAGCAATAAAATAATGCAGTTATGTTGTTCTGGCTGGGGTGCTAGTAAACGCAGAATTCCTAATCAACTATTAATCTACTGGATAAATATTTGTTACCTTGAAACCGACAGATGGTACAAAGCACTTGAGGTAATGAGCGCAAAAGATAACGTCTCTCCATCTGCATATTAAACAGCAGTCAAACAGGTTTGATAGTGCAAGCCTCCGATTAGCAGCCCAGCAGCATGCTTAGCATCTGGAAGCAGAGAACAGCTGAGTGACACACTGAACTCAATGTTCACTGAACACTGAACTGGCAGCATTTAGAAGGGGAATGGTTCAACACAATTCCTGCCTTGTGTTACTCATGGACGAAGAATAACCCCCGGCATACCTGCACAGTTGCCACTTGAGAGATAGCAAGAGAAATTTATTCAGTACAATCTCCTGTAATTTCTGGAATATCTACATTATTGATAACACGAACCATTGGTAGAATGCTACCGAACTTGTAAGAAAAAGCATTGGTAGCACCATGGTAATGACCAGCATGCAGGACCACTTTGAAATATTGCATTGCCTTTGCTTTTAATCCTGAAGGTGAAACTGTGAAAACCAGTCAAGCTACACATGTCATGGCTAATACACTGGGATTGTAATGGTATTCCAATGGTATTTATATGTACTATGAGAAACAATAGCTACTGGCAGTGGCTTATTCTGTCACTGCTAATACACAGTAAAGTATGTATTGTCCCATGCATAAACCCCATATTCCACAATTCATAACGTTTCTATTTAACACTGTACATTAAATGAATATCTCAATATTCTCTAAAGTCACAGATTAGTTGTGCATCTAGCATATGGCTAGGTAAATGATGGCTCATGTTGGTTTTCTAATGTGTGTACCAACAAGTTTATTTACCAAACCCATCTATATTGTACAAAAAAAGAATTGCGCTTTAAAAGAGCTTGGTAGACCACAGGAATATCTGATTTCCATAAATGGCCTCAAAGTGGCAATTGACCTGCAACCATTACTGAATTCATGTTAGTTTCCTGTGGAATGGTTGCCAAAAAAAACCCCCAAAACCTTTCAATTTGAATTGGAAATGAAAAAAGCAGGAACTCAAGAGCCTATAAGCAGGGTGTGCTTTTCAATTAAAGCAAGCAGGTCAGTGAAATTAAAAAAAATCAGAATTAGGGCTATCGGTAATATGAAAAACTAATTCACCACGACTTGAAGCCATTGTATGCACATGTACCACACTTCATTACATTTGAATAAGCATGTACAAACATGATACACTCAATTTGTGCTAAAAAAAGGAGAAATGTGGTTCTCTAGATATATGAAAATCTCCAAAATTACATACAGACAGAGAAAAACTACCTCTGTATGCCCCGAGATTATATGTTCTTAGCAAGTTTTGTCTTAATTGGATATATATATATATATATATATATATATATATATATATATATATATATATATATATATATATATATATATATATAAAATCTAAAGTACAATATTCATTTGTCATGGAAAAAAATGCTTAGGTTAGCACCTCACTATAGAAAGCCTTGAGTGTGCTGGTGCTCTCCATTCATACTGTGTACTGTATAGGACTAACATTTCACTGGAGTGTGATGCTTACAATGAATTTAACACTGTGTTATAGGATTACTCCACAGCTGTGGGCTATTACAAAACAAAGCAAACAACTCTGGCTTACAGCTGATTGCTGTTTGAATTATCTGTTTTAGCACTGTCACTTTTGCATGGCACATTAACTATCAAATAACTTCAAACTCTATAATACAGACTCAATTGGAAAGACAACATTAGAAGTAAGGCTTTTTAAAGAAGTTAAGCACAGCATTCACGGCCCATTACCCAGTCATTTCAAATACTGTCTAGACAGAAAGGTTTTTAAGAGTGACTAAACATGCTTCCAGGGACACTGATAACTTTCCACCCTGTAATCGCTATTATCAATTATTTCAAAGAGGACATTGCAATGGGTTTAATAATGTTTTGTGCATTTTTATAATAGCTGTCTACAGCTGTACATTATTATGTCCTGTATAAGCTTACATATACTGTATGTGATACTGCACTATTTAAATATAGTGTTGCTGGTCTATCATGCTCTGTGGCATGCTTGGGACTGCATGTCTGGAAATTGTATTGAATAGCGTACCAGGGAAATAATGTTTAGATTGCAGCTATAGTACCTTTGCAGATCGTGAAACTAGCTTGGTTACATAATTTAATTGTGAAAATTTTTACTGTTAATTTTTTGCCAATTCATTGTAGCAACAACTTAAGAAACATACACAAACAATGACAGCACACTAAAGCATATTGCAGTAATGCTGTGATTACCTTGTGTATGGCAGATTTTAGACTCCACTGGAGTAACATATGCTAAATATGAAAAACTCTGCCATCAATTCTAGCTGTTCCAAGCAACCAGTGTTGGTTATTCATTGATTTACAGGTAATGGCTTAAAGGAGGTAGTGCATGCAAGGCACTACTTGAGATCTGTAACTACTTGTAGAAACTAGCCAGTCTTATATAATAGTTAAGCTCTTGGCTGGCAAGGTACAGATTTTGCTTCCAATCTGTGGAATGTGCCAATAGAGACATATTGTAAAGTGTGGTCTGTTGTTACCCTTGCGATTTCAAGTAATCAGATCTGCCTACATCAAAGCTGCTGGAAACAGTAAAAAAGAATATTTTATAGATATACATTGAATATACAATATTTAAATTGCTTGCAATGACAGACTGGGTGACAGGTGATGGACAGAACTATGAGAGAAAAACAAAACAGACAAGTAAATGTCCTAATCTACATGTGTGGTGCTTAGCTCATACAACAAGATAGCACAAAAACATGAGTGTAAAAATAGTACAGTGTGCTATTTTGCACAGAACTCCTAAAGGGACATAGCGTGAATTTAAAAAAATAAGGTTAGTATCTTGTGCGCACAAGATAGTGCTAATTTTCTCTTCTTTTGTAATTTCTCTTTCATTCTTTGCAATACTGTTGTTTTGGTAGACGAGCCATCATTTTTGCATTGCAGTTGCACCCAAGTTCTGAAAACAAAAGCAGGATGGGGCTCGATCATCAATGTGTCGGTCCCAATAATAACTTACAAATCACTGAGACAAACGTGACTCAATTTACTCCTTAGCATGAAGATTTTCATAGAATAAAATAGCTTTCTCTTGCTAGTTAGTCTTCAGGAGCTGTGAACTGCTGTATGATGTTAAGCTAAAATAACATGAGTCTGAAAGCATACCAGTTTTGCATCGTTGTCATGCCATGAGACGTGATTGTCTCCTAACCTAACCACCGAGAACACCCAGTGTCTGTTGCAGTCAACAAGATAGTATCTGGTGACCATGAGATAGTATCACGGACGCACAAGATAGTACATAATTTTCTGGAAAAAGAAGCCAGATAACATATTTTCTCTTCTTATAAAATTAAAATAAATAAATAAAAACTTGTGTTGGAGCACAACATGTGATGGATATGCAAGTCTTGATATAATTTTATTTTCTACAATGGAGACGGCTGTTAATGAGTAAACACATTTCCAATTTCATTCGGAAGCTTCGACAAGCACCACACTGCTCTCGCAGCCTGCCACAATAATAGAAGAAACTGGGGTGAAGTTACCAGCAGCCCCCTTGGCAGCAGACCAGCACTTTGCTTTCCAAATGCTCAAGGACAAGCGGTACCCTTCCAACAATGAAGGGGAGCAAGACACGGTTTCATTATGCAAATCAGATTAAAGACAGTTTGATCCAAGGTAACTTGCCAGCTGAGAATATTATCATTTTTTACACATTTGAGTGCCCTAATCCATCTATTATTTTTCCCTTAGTGATCTATCTTTTCTTTTAGATATCCTATCATTCCTCCCTTGGTGCAGCTATATTACTAAATTATTTATTCGGTCAGTTCCAATGGAACAAAGAGAAATGAGTTGTGTTATTATACTTCTGCTTATATTACAGCCATTCTATAAAAATTACACCCTTATGATAAGAATTGCTGTAGAATTGTTATAAATTAGGACAAATAGTGCTGTCAAAGCAGGTGTCAATGTGATTAGTGACATTGGCAGGAGGTGGGTAACTGTGAAGTTAGATTAAGTGGGAAGCATCTTACTATAGATGCAACTAATGGCCCCAAAATTCCTGCTAGGTTGGATAACGTATATTACCAATTGTTTCAGCTATTCTTACTTCAGAATTATCTAATGCACACTTCCACTGGGCATTGTCTAAATAAAACGTTATACCATGATCTTCACAAAAAGGGTCAGAAGCCTACAAAGTCTTGTTCAATCATGCTTATTTCCTTCATGAACAAGCATTAGTGTCAAGAGCCACTAGACATACTGGTTTAGAACTGGATTCCTTTCCTAAAATTTGACAACAAACATTACTTACAGACTTACTGGCATACACACCTCATAAAAAGAATGGAAAGCCACCCACCCCCCCATATACATGTACCAAAATATATTTCTTACACACTAACCGCACCTTGATCCAAGCGTTAGCCTCATTTACTATATGGTATATCCTATATTGCACTTTAGCAGACACTGTTAAAGTACACTGTACACTGGGGATACCAGTAGTGTGAGGGAGGTGGATTTACATTCCTGCAGGTAAACGTGAAAATCTGCCCAGTGATACAGGAGAAGCATTTTGGTTTTGTTATACTTTTGTTATACAGTCTTTATATATGTGTAGGCTACTGCCCAATGAAGGTCTAACTAAATCTCATCAAATCTAATGAGAAAAGATGCCGCTTGCTGTCTTTCTTTATTTCTTTTAATTAGCTGATGAACTTGAGAGACATAAGTGTTACTTGATGTGGAAAATTAGAAAACATGCATAAATTAATCAATGCATAAACAACTTTGTATTGTGTACTGTACAAGAGAGTTAAATACTGCTGAGGTATAATGAACAAAATGATTTGCTCTCGGGCATATCAGTATAATGAATCCACCTGGAACATTCTAGCAAGGTGTTGTGGATCAAGGAGACTGTGCTAATGTGAAATGTGTCTCAAAGCGACAGAACCATCACTCTCAGCATTTCACTGATAATGGTAAGAACCAATTAGCACTATGAAGTGGCTAGAAGTGCCAGTGATAGACTTGTCACATTGAATGGTCTGCTGTCATGGTTTACATTATTCATCAGCAGATATTTTTAATGGAATTACAAAGGTTCCCCATTATTTTGGTTGGAGAGCATACAAACTAAACATTTATACATCACTGTGGCGAAATTGTAATCTTTGGGTATTGATTTTGTATGATTGAATTGTAAGAGTATGCAGTAGATATTCAGTAGCGATATGAGGGGTATATTTCAGGTAGGTAACAGAAATGGAATATATAAATTGAGTAAAACAAAGTATGATTTACAATTTAATTGGTAATGTACCTGGTAGATTACAGTAACAAGGTATATAAATTAGATATTCAATGTAATGATAACTATGAATTGCATGGGTCTCTACTAGGTTATGGGAATAAAAAAAATGAAACCTTACTATGACCTGATTATTTTAGTATAATTATCATTTTTATGGTAAGTTCTGAGTAACAGAAACTATATAAACATTGTGACTGTGTGTTTATGGTTTCCGATGACAACCATTTTTTTTATTGTATTTTTTTTTTATCTCATGATCTATGAAAATGATTTCCCATTTCGTTACTGTGAGTATTACTCATAATTTAAGGCTATCGAAGTAATAAAGTGCCAGTCATACTAAAATCTGAAGAACAGGTGTTGTATCTGGATAACTTGATTTAAGTTATAATGGTATATTACTTCATGATGCTGATACATTTACATGTTTGTTGAAAGTGACCTTTGACTGTATTAAAACTTCACCATTAAAAGCAATATTTTTATGTGCTAATAACTTATTTTATTTTGCATAACGTATATCTTTGTTTTTGGTCTTCCCCTCCTTCAAACCCTTTTGGAGTATGCATTTAAAAAATGGATTTGGCTTTGTAATACTGTTCGAAATAAAGAAACTTCCTTACATCAATTTCTTTCATGGTTAAAAAATAAACACAAATACATCTTTAACTATGTTAGCAAGAAGTAAAACTGGCAATGATGCCTTTGTTTTCCATGCGAGTGTTCTGGGAGTTGTAACAGATTTATGGCGATAAAGAGGGCACAAAGGTGTTTATTCACTAGCATGTTTGATAATTACTAACCTCAGTGCTGGCACCATCTTCTATTACAAATTTGTTTGATTAAAAAACGGTAGATTAGGTTCTGGCCAGAACCTGAAGATTGAGTTTGTATAATTAGAGTGCCTGTTTTGTGCAAGCGGAGAGCTGTGAGGGAAAGGGGGTGCAAACTGCATGCTGCAGATGGGTGAATTAGAGCCTGCTGTTGTGGACTGACAGCCAAATCTCAGGCCTGGCACTGACAGAGTGGAGGGAGGGAGCCAGAAGTACCTAGGCCATCTTCACTGTGTTTCTGTGGGGCAGAATATGACACAGAAATCTGATTTACTTCCATTCTGTTTGCTGTTTCTATGCTGTGTCTTTTCTTATAGCTTCAACAAGCTACATCTGTACCATACAGTTCAAAATGAAAAGTGGGATGGATTGAGTTCAAGGAAGGTACAAATGTAGTTAAATATACATTATTTTATATGCTTTCATAAAGATACTGACTACCTCAGTTCATAACAACATTATCAGCGTAAGATGTCATTGTATTTTATTGTTTTGTACCTAGGTAACTACACGGTTATAGCATAGTAATTACACATCTGGTTGTGTAGTTACAAGGCAACAGCAGGTTAAATTATAAAATATTTGCAACTGAAAGCGTCTATTGTAATTGCACTCCATTGTTATAAATGTACAATGTAATTATTATTTTAGTTTGGCTTTTGTTTTCATTTTTATTTTAAAATGTGGTGTGCCTGTGTTTTATGACAGTAGTTTGGGGCTAAATACATACAGTGCCTTGAGATGTCTTGGCACAAAAAACATTTAAAAAGTCAAAAATATTTGTTGGCATTTTCAGTATGACTCAGGCAACGTAAATATTTCCTTCCACAGCAATATCCATCAAGTTCCTGTGGTGTTGTTAATAAGGCCCCACATTACCCCAGAAGTGCCACATACAACATGATTGTTCAGGTGGGGTCCTGTTACCTGTAACACAGGAAGTTCACTTTTTTGTGTTGAGGGAGGATAAATGGGTTGTACATGTTTCAAATTAAAGGTCAGAAAACAAAACAAAAAAAAAAGATCTCCAGCAAGAACAAAGCTATATAAATGGGAGACAAAAATAAATACATGAAGGTGATTATTAGCCCATTATTGGACAAAGGGTTGTCATCCACCCCCAAGTAAAAGAATGTTCAAGTTTTGTAAATGACATGGTTTCTTCCAACTCTGCACATGCAATCTTTTTTAAACAATCTCTTCCTGACTCTCTGGGGACTCAGGTCCTTTTCCTCTCTTCTCTGATTAAGTCTTTGACCTTCTGCTTGTAAACTGGGCTGGGGGGCTCAATCTAACAGCTCCGAGCATTAGTGAACAGCACTCCCTCTCAGCAGGGCCAGATGCCGGGGCCCATGTCTAGGGACGGCATGAGGCTACCAGCAGGCTGTGCCACACCAGCTGCTCACAGACAGCTGTGCCTGAATATTCATAAAAAGGAGAGATTAATGATTGTTTATTTGGTGCCCGAGTGCCAATAAACTTTCTTTCTAGTCATTTGATGGCAGTTTTGTGGCACAGCTATCAATTGTTGTGGTGTGTCTGTCGGTTTTGGGATGCATTACGTAGGTAATCCACTACAGAACTGAAACAATAAGTGTATGCAGATATGGTAGATTGGCATTAGGCGATTTCTAAACCCATATACACAGAGAGGATATTACCTCTATATGCAGGGGGGGGGGGGGCGTCATAATTTGCATTTTTATGTTTATGAATTATTCATTGATTGTATTAATATATGTATTTTTTTTTATTATATCATTATACAGTATATTCTACTTTCTATGTACTTACCTGTTGTAATGAGAGTGCAATACATTACAAGTACAGAAGTGCTAAACTACCTGTTTAAATGTAGACAATTTGATATGAATTCCAAGTGTTATTTGTTTTACAGAGTGGGCAGTAGTGGATGACATGTTTGGCAGGTGGCATGGTTGTAGCTGCATTTGCACTACAATAGTTCTATACCGAGGTATCAGTTTAAGTGACTGAAAGAACAGGATTACACTACATAAAATAGCTTACAAATCTATGATAATATTGGGCAATGAGATAATTTTTTGTATTCTACTCCAGAAGTCTGACAACAGTACATGAGAAATAATCCATATGTATTTATTTATTGTGTGGCTTTTAGTCTCTATTCACATTACAGCTTACTTTGAAAACGGTAGAGATGATATAGCCCGTTCAGTTTTTGTTTTTGCTGTTTTTCAGGTTTGCAAAAGCCACATATCCTGTTGAAATGTGGTCAGCGATGTTACAATAGCCATATTGTCTAATAACAGTACAGTTTAGGGTGCTATTATTTTCAGCCAAAGCATGAAAGTGCAGCAATGTGACTGAATGGCACAGTATTAATGTTAAATAAACAGGGTCTAATCCAACAACACACAAATATCTGTTTTCTAGCTGTATTAGTTTCCTAATAAGCCATCTTCCCCATGCTTCTGCATACAATAATAGCCAATAGAAAATAAACATCAAAAGACTTCATTCATGTTTCAGATGTTTTACTGCTATTTATTTTCGCTTCTTTAAATATGAATTTTTGTTTATGAACTCATGAAGGCATTTTATTGTAAAGTTTATGAAAAAGCCCATAAGACCACCAATTCCAATAACATTCTATCTTAACCGTGGAAGATCTACAGTTTGTCTTTGCTTTTATCTTGTTTTGAGTGTTGTTCTTTACTGAATTCACTAGTATCAAGATAATTAACTCAGCATTTTTGCTGTTGTCATATTTTCAGGAATTGTGGGCCCTATTCAAAAAGCATTTACCACCATTTACACTAAAATCAAGCAGACCTTCTGAGAAATAACTAAGATGCATGTAGAACCTCTTAAATGAAGTTCTTCAATGATTTACTTAGCATTTTAATAGTGTTCTGTTTAGGTGTTAACTAGAATTATATTTACATATTTTTCCAATTCTTAAGAGATTTGTTTCTTTCTTAATAGGATATAGTGGGGAGGGGACTTTTTCTGCACAATTGAAAGAATCCACTATTGAGTAAAATGCTCAGAAACACTTTATTTTGATTACTTTGGGGATATGGTTTAGTTCCTGTAGTTTGATTAATTGGGCCGTGAGTGATGTCCACTACTGAAAGGAAAACCAAAGTGTGGGTGGTGTTTTGTACTGGCCTTCCAATGTCTGAATCATGTTCAATGCCTGTTTAGCCTTCACATCAGTCTCCTTCCTGTTTTATTCTTGGTGGCAGTAAGTGTTCCAGGAACCCTTGCTCTGCAACAAGGTATTTACATTTATTATGCTGTTCTTCATATGTTCAGAGCCACACATGCAATACATTCAATACGTTAAGTTTTTTTTCACAACCGAGACAACATGTAAGGTAAAACATACATGATACAACATGATGCACAAATTCAAACGAAACAACATAGTAATGTATTTCATGTGATAAGAAATAACATTTTCAAACGGTTTAATTGCAATTTGTTTTTTTAATTATGCAAATCTGGCTAAGTAAATTAAGCCCCATATCTTCCATACTAATCACCTTATTGCATGCATTTTATGACGTTATGTCTCCCAAAAGGTGAAACAGCTCATTTTGTTGGTATTACATATTCAGCATCACATCATGAAAGACTTTGGCACTGCATGGTGTTGGACTGGTGCCCTAGTGTTTGACAGTTAATAATGTTTGAAACAGGAACTCTGTAGCAGCAATAGTAAATTGCCCAGCATTTTGCTATGGTGATCCAAGTAATGATGTGCCTGCAGGAGATAGCACAATATGCTGTGATAAAGAACCCTGGCCGAGCTGTTAAAAACCACAAACAGAGAATCGCCGCTTTCAAACAATAATTTTGAAACTTGGCTGTCCTTCCATGAAACCAGGTCTCAGAAGGATACAAGGCTAATTTAGGACTGTAATTCACAGGACACTAAACAGAAAGCAGTGCTTCAGATTGGAAGCAGTTAATTTTGGGAATTAGTTTGATAGAACAGATGGTTGAGCCTGCTCTTTGCCTATCTTGGTTAAAAAGAAAAGTACGAGGGAAACACATTGTCTCATCAGAGATTTTCAATGTAGTATATGAATAATCTGTCTGACGGTAACTTTTCATTACAATTTCATTTTTTTTGTTCAGTTCTTGATAGGGGTTCATACTTCACTCAAACAATGTGGGGAGTGCAATTCAGGGGCAGGAGAAGTGCACACTGAACATATGATGTGCATTGGACAGAATTCGCTCAAGTAGATTTTTAAAACTTTCTTTGGATGTGATTGCAGTTACTTTTAGCTCTGGATCATTTTGGTATTACAAGAACATCAGATGCTAGCTGGAAGATTTGACAACAGTAAAAAATTTAGTAGTACATAAATAAGAAAAAAAAAAAATCTTTAAATACAAAACAACACAAACAATACTGTCAGCATTACCTGATAGGCCTTGACCCGTTGTGTTGTGTTGGGTATGATGCTTAATTAATAGCTCCAAAACCCACAAAGCAAAATTGCAAATATCATCATAAGGTACTGTAAAGGCACTGTTACAAAGCCACCAAGAATTCAATCTTGTGGTTCTATAACCTTTGCCTACAGCTTCTTCAGGTTCAAATACAGATTACATTACATCACCCAGCTGCCTCGTGCTCTTTAAAACTCTATTGCTATTGTGCTACCTGATACCTAGCTGTGTACTCCAATGTTGTTAATTGATGTTGGTACAGGTGTAATGTGACAGGCTGATTCTGCTCTGCCGATTCTGTCAGTAATGTGTCCTAACATACGTAGGAAAATTATAAATTGTATATTATATATATATGATATATATATCTATAATTATATATATATATATATATATATATATATATATATATATATATATATTCTTTTTAAAGTTATTACAGGGTTTTGGTTTGTACTATTAAATGCTTTTTCATAAACTGAGTAATGCCAACCAATGTTTTACTGTATCATTTCCAGTGTGATAAATGTTCATGTTGGATGAACACAGATTTTATATGGGTTGTAGTGTAAGAATATGCAAACTAATACTGTTGGCAGCAGTAGCCTCTACCTGTTTGGATTTTAATTGCTATACTTTTGGTTTTTTTCATTGTAATTGTTTGTTATTTGTTGCAATTCAGTGAGGTATTGATGAACAAATTAGAATCAGATAGGTTGAAGTAATTTATTGCCATATTGATTGAAGAGGGAATAAACTGAGCTAGGAATGGTAATTGTTTCTAGAGGTGCTACATTGTGAGCAGTTACTGCCTCAGGGGGTAAGGCCACCTGCTCCCTCTCTTACATTCTGCTACACATGAGGGGTATTCATACCAAACCAATTAGTCTGCCATACTTGAAAACACCTGATATTACTGAATATTTTGTTTTCACTTTTCATTCAGCAAATTGCATTTTTGAGCAACCACACCATTATAGAAATAAACTCTCTCTCTCTCTCTCTCTCTCTCTCTCTCTCTCTCTCTCTCTCTCTCTCTCTCTCTCTCTCTCTCTCTCTCTATATATATATATATATATATATTTTTTTTTTTAAGAAACCAAAACACATTTGGCTAATGGCATCATCAGCATATCACCCTGAAAAAACAGCAAGTGAAACAGGCCACAGCAATGACAACACTGGAGCCCAGATACGGTAATACACTGGTACCAAGGTGTTGGTGGTTTCCATTGATGTACCATTCATTGCATCTGTATGCCAGGGGAAATATATTTATATTCTTGAATGTCAGGTCTGAAAAAGCCATCTTCTGATTTGACAAGCATACTGCAATTAAGAAAAACTACTGGTTTTGACTTAGATATATGACTTATTGGATTAAAAAAAAAATAATACAAAATACAAATACCAAGTAGCAGGTAATACTCTGCTGTAATGTATGCAATAATGTTGGATTTACATTGGTCAAAAAACTTAAAAAGTTATTAAGTTGAGAAAACTAGTCTTACATAGGACTCCTGCAATTTCTAAGACTCAAACTAGCAACAGGTCTTTTCCACCACATGCCTCTCCAGCTCTATCACTTGTCTTGTCTTTGTTTCCTTCAATGTATCATGGAAATGGCTCCCTGTGGCCCTTTTGACAAAGGTTCCATTGAAGAACTGTAATACGCCAACAATTTACAAAACTGTTACATGTGCAGCCTTTCTTTTAGTTTGGTTCCAGGCTGTGGGGACCCTACTGAATTCTGACTTTGACAGAGGACTCACATTCTCTTTTGAGTTGAAACAGCACAGTCCTGTTTGTTGACTCATTGACCTGTTTTGCTGCAGGCATCACAGGTGTCAGGATGGAGTTTAAAGCAGAGATGCTGGATGCGGCATCCATCTGGGCAAAGAATGTTCCTCCAGTTGATATGTAGCTGGTGTTCAGAAAGAACTTTGTGGCAGCAACTGCAATTTGAATACAATGTAACTGTGATTAAAGCAATATCACTTTTTTTTCTTTTAATCATAAACTATTACATTTCTAATTTTAAAGTATTATTTGAAAATAATGTATGATATATATATAATATATATATATATATATATATATATATATATATATATAATACTGAACGACCGTGCTGGCAGAAGTTCTGGGTTACACAAAGTTTATGATTCAATATTTACAGACATTTTTAATGTGCGATGAATAAAAAAATCAATATTACGCTATACTTATGCAAACTAGTTTCCAGCATCAAATTACGATTTTCATGGTCGTATGGTAGAAAAGGTACCAATACATATAAAAAGTACTTTTTAAAATCACTTTTTAATGTGCTTTACCATACCTCTCTGGGCTTTACAATGCTTACCTATGATTTACTATGCTCTCACTGTGCCTTATTACACTTTGCTATGCTTTTACTATGGGAAGCTTTTATAAGGGAGGCTTTTACGCCTATCTGTGCCACACAATTACACACAATGTACCCTCTGCTGTCTGTAGAAATAAATAAGAGGCATTGTGATGATATGGCTACCACAGTAAGTGGACAGTAAATATCAAGGTTTCTAAGACCTGTTTTGGTCATTATATGCAGATACCATATGATTAAATTGTGTGAAAAAAGAGAAAAACTTTAAGCAAAGTTTATTAACCATGTCTATTTCACTTTATAAATTAAGTAAAGATTTATCACCTCAGATAATAACACGTACCGGTAAGTTTTGTGTGGTAAAGTCTGACCATTGTATTGTAACATTATCTGTTGTTTAGCTGGATGGTTAACTCGTCTTGTTTAGTTGTCTCCATTTTTCCTGTTATCCTGTTTATATTTTAGTTATATTTTCCATCAGAAACCTTTGCAATTAGCAGAAGCAAATTTGCAAAAGCCTCTGGGAAATAATTTCCCCCGTCAGTAAAATTCTCCCTGCGTTAACATCATGATTGTGCTTTCTGATATGCTGAAAGGCATGTAGACCACAAGACATGACAGTTCTAAACAAACTACTGAGATAACGCATAACATGCCTATAGTTTTCTTTTCTTTTTCTTTTTTTTGGCAGTCTGATGAAGCTTTAAGGTAAACATTGAAAAAATATTTAATGATAACTTTTGTGTTTGTTTACAATCAGTGGAAAAAATATATATTTATTTTCTTTTGACAAGCCTATATTCCCATGATTTACCAGGTATTTAATAAAATTTAGCATTGTATTTACTTTTAAGTTGTAACAGTTATATTTAATATGAACTGACAATAGAGATTTAAGGCATGTGCTATATATTTTTTATGTATTCATCCCCTTAGGGAATAATAATAATAATAATAATAATAATAATAATAATAATAATAATAATAATAATAATAATAATAATAATTTGACTACAGGCAAATTAGTACTGGTAATTTAGAGGGTCACTGCTTGCCTAGTCTTCTAACTCTCATGCACTATTAGAATCAGGGATAACTATAATAAAGGAAGTACTTTAGCTTGGAAACACATGGCAAAGTACAAAGGTTTTGTGACTGTTCTGTTACAAAAATGCATACTAGTACTTCAGAGGAACTGACTGGAAGCAGAGGACAATAAACTCAAAATAGAAGTGGTTTTGACTTGCGTAATGCCTGCATCCATCTTCCTGATCCTGAGGGGATTTTCAACCTCATTGAAGTTGCAGGTGTTCAGGGAGAGTGTAACCTTCATCTAAATTTAATATGTGTGGATCCCCTGATCCAGTATGACCCAAAAGTTACTCACATCTCTCTGATGACTAACATGGGGTCTGGCACTCTCACAGACTTGTTTCCTATATTTAAGCATTTCCTGTCAACTTGGAATCATACCCAGATTTTGGGTTGTCATGCCACTCTTTGAAGCAATTTAGAGTTCATATAACATTAATGACTGCTTTTTCCATGTCATAAACTCTGATATCAAAGAAAATAGATGGCTAATTGTTCTTTTAAGTGTTGCTGTCAGTGTCGGGGTACATCTTATACAAAGTCTAGATATCAAAGCCTACTATTATACATTGATGCCATCAGTACAAGCGCATTTCTTCTTGAGTTATTAAAAGTCTTAAACTGTAGGCACAGAGCTGAGGTTTCATGTGTCGAAGTATCAACCCCCTCTGTACTGTACATACGGTACCTATGACGTAGAGCAAGGGGTACTAAGAGGCAAAGATAACAACAGGGCAGCCAGCTATGGTAAGAGCTTCAGTACTTTGCTGCTATTGCTAGCAATGCTGTTCTCTTTGCTGACCAGCATCAACCACACTTGTTACATGAGTTCATCTGCAAGTACTACTTGGAGGGTTTCTTCAAGGTAATACAATGACTTATAATGGTAACGCAATAGGATCTTTGAACTTTTTTATAAGGGCCTGCAGTCTTTTTCTGAGTATGAAATTGCATTGCTGTGGGATGGCATGTGTTTTTCTGGGCTTCTCAAGATTGAGAAGCCCTGATATTTAAACACATAAAGTACATATCAAAGTTACCCATAGTTTCAGATAATGGAATGGTAACTGTACATTATAACAGTGGAATACTAAAAATGTGCAATTTTTTTTAATAATACAGTATATTTGAGGTCTAGAATTTGTCTAACATGCAGTTTATTAGATAAAGAAGGTGATGTTTGTATACTGTAGTTGGATTGCTGACACTGAACACCACCCTTCTATCTTCTATGAAAATCAAGCCTGAAAAATGAGGCAACTTTCAGGCAACTTTTTTATGGCAACTACTTGATCAACTTAGTAGTACCTTAAAATGAATTGATCTCCATCACGCACTTCTAGTCCCAATCTGACATCATTATTTTTTGTCGCTTCACCCACTTATCGTGCAGGAAAACTGAAGATCAACAAACGATTTCTATTTCCCCTGTCAAACAATCTAAACCCTGGAGGTAAGTCTCTGCCTGGAATTGTCAGGCATCTTATTACTAGGTTGACTATTCCCTGTCAATTTCCCACCCTGACTCTGCAGAAGTGCAGAGCTGAAACATCCTCATGGTGGCAACTTGAACTCAACACAGGATAATAACAGCTCTACTCTGTTGATGAAATCATTTGAATACAGATTTATTTACATGCAGTGACCTAGTTGTGCATTAGTTGACTCGAGTACAAATAGATTACGTACTGTAGAAATGTATATTATTCCTCGAGACAAGGTTAATTATTTTCTTTTTTCTTTAATTAATAAGTTGTGTGATAAATTAGTTGAAATATTATTCACTACTATGATATGTTAGCCCACCAATGGACATTTGAAAAACAATTTGGGCAAGAACAGTAAAACATATTATTAAAAAAACAGGCACAAGGCATTTACAAATCACAGCTTTATTACAACAGCTTAACACTGCGCTTCAGCGCTTCACTCAAACAAGATGTCACCTGACAACCATGGGGATTTCTAGGTGAGATTCTCTGGTGTACCTGTTCTCTGTGCATGGAAACCACATTTTCCTGAGCTGTCTGCGAAAGCAGCACGAGAACGCTACGCATGGCTAATTTGCATATCGACCTCCTCCTTTCCCCTTCATTTGCATGGTGAAAAGAGGTTCTTCTTGATTATAATAAACTGAGCCAATGGAAACCTGGAATGTATAGGGTTATATTTCATTTGGCTCAAGCACTATGTCTTGAGAAAAATTAGGTCACACATGGAAACTCCCCCATTGTCATCGACAATACCGTAAGCACAACAGGAATAGCAACTAGTCTGTGGTTTGAATGACAAGTGTAGAAATAAATTGAACTGCAATTTAATGAGTTTAAATTTTGCCACCATGTGGGTAGAGCCTTTATTATTTTCAATATTAACTTATGAATTATGTTTAAGTGGGAACGCTAACAATAGCACTGAGGAAGCTTCTGGTTTAAAAAGGAGTATAATCTCTAATATGAATTCAAAGAGGTATAGAATATAAAATAATATGTGGCTCCCCTATGCATGAACCCTTCCAACTAAATGAAAGTCAGAGACAAAATTATACTTATGCTCGTTCGAGCAAGATAATATGTTTTCAAAGAAAAACCAATGGCTTAAAGAGTTATACACAAATCTTAAGTCTTTTATTTATTTTTCTGCATGTGGCAGAAACACAGTGGTGTTGCCAGTGTAAGGTTGGTGGGGGGGGGGGGGGGGGGTGTTTACAAAAAACTAAATGTAAGAGTATGTATGAGTGGCCCAAGCAGAACCTTTCAGTTTTGTTATAAGAATTTCTGCAATTCCAGCATTTTCCCGGAATACAGGAACAAAGGATCTTCTTTGAACTTGTTTAATATAATTACATCACTTTGATATGGAATTGGAAAGCACCCCAGCCCCACAGTATCTTATCTCTATATGGATCTCGCACTTCCCAAAAGGAGCTGCCTCATACTCTCAAACAGTCAACTTCTAAGAACTCAACACTACCCCCTCCATTGGAGTTACCTAATTTACCAATTATAGCCTCAACCGATCCTATACACAAACCCCTGCAAGCACAACTAACGTCAAGACCCCAGTCATTCAACAAAGACTCTCAACAAAGACTGTCTACTATGCTGATTTGTGCAGATTTCTTTTAAAAATTTTTTATGAGGATTCATTTTCTACTGGTGTCTAAGATGAGGCCACCCAAAAGTGATCTGAACCAGATTCAATCCCACAGCCAAAATGAGATGGACAGGAAGCAGTGAGAGAAAAAGTTTGTCAAGTAAGAATAAGTGGTGGATATTGTTCTCACAGATAGCAATATATTATTTTATTGTCAATAATGTGGCTTATGAATGATAAACTTTCCTAGTTCAGGTTTCATGAGTTGTTTTTTTTTTTCTTTTGGCCACTTTAGTTTGTGACATAATTTGTAAAAAATATATAAGACAAACACACCATGTTAGCCTATGTGCTGATGACCCAACATATTGCCAGAGCACCCTCTAAGCACTTCCCCACTGATATGCAAATGTCCTATGTCTTGTAATTAATCAAAGCTGATAAAATTACTATTTTCCAGTAGTGAGTATGATGTTCATTCCCTTATAAAAGATGTTTATAAATAAATCCATATCAAACCATCTGTTTAAATACTTTCCCTGCACCCCTGCTTGTATGGATTCATGGGGGTATTGGTGATTATAATAATTCAATATTAACATTTTCAAGGGGGAGAGTTTCTGTTTTTGTCAACCCCCAGCGCTTTGTCTTTTTCCTCTTTTTTTTTTTTTTTTTAGCACATAATAAGATAATAAAAATAACTTGAAAGAGCTGATGGAGTGAAATGAGCTTTTGCATGTGGGTGCTCTGGGCAGTTAACCATTTGAGGGATGAGGGTCCCAGGGGAAGGGCCAGGGTAGGGTTATACAGTTATGCAATTCATTATAAATAAGACAATTACACTGTGAGATCACTGCTTGCATCAACATCCCTCTATCTCCTCCTACTCTATATTTATAGCAGCCCTTAGGTTGATATACAGTAGATTGGGGTCTTGCAATCTTCTCACTTACTTATGAGTGCAAAATAATATACTGTATCAATATACGGATATCATTTTTATGCCTTTGATTTGTTTGTACAAAATGTCAGATGAAGCAAAGGCTTCAGCACTCTATATCTTTGCTATGCAACCCACTAAAATAACATTCATAACCACTAAGATGTTTGGATGTACAATGAGAACCAGTAAAATGCACAGCATCAGTGAAAATACTCATTGGTTTCTTGGTTTTCTCAATCAATCCATATATACTGACAAAGAAACTAAAGCAAAATATAGCCTTCCTTGACCTTTGGTCTGCCTATATAGGGAAAGGCATAGTTTTGCATGACCTTGTAGAGTTAATTAATTTTCTCTTCATAAAGTTGAATGAAACCTGCTTAATAATGTTACATTAACATATTGAATTAAGTTTCGCTTTGTTTTCCATATATCGTATTCCTTCGAATTTAAGATGTGCTTTTTTAACCATTTTTTGCTTCTAAAAAATATCCTGCGTCTTAGATTCAAGTACAGTAGTGATGAGTATATTAAAATCGCCAACAAAAGATGTGACTACCTGAGTGAACAAAAAGCAACGTGACTGACTGCGGGGAAAAGATGAACAAAGACATCACTACACGAATACACAAACAGCAACGTGACTTACTGCCGAGAAATGATGAACCATCGAATCATCCATGACATACAGGCTGCCCTTTCCAAGGAAGTGTTATTAGCTTCCTGAGGAATTCAAAGAGAAGCTTTTACAATTTTGGTGTTTCTAACAAATAGTGCCAGCTTGGACAGACCACCGTATTTTTCAACATGCCAAGCAATACCACAGTTCACAAACTGGGAGAAAAACAGGTGTGAGTAACCGTGACTGAAAATGAGAATGCTCTGTGTGATAGCAAGTGGCCTCAAACTGCCTCCACATGTGGAATTGAGGTTGTAGCTTTGTAAATGCATATTTAGTTTATGTTTTATTTTAATTTTTTTTACAAATTGAGGGTGGGGAATTTGGGCTGCATCTTAAATTTTTAAAAGAATACAGCACAACGAAAAACTGACATAAAATGGAAAAATATGACATTTCGAAATCTAACTTGAAATATTGTACTACTATTATGGCTTCCAGTAGACTTTTGCGATATCAATTTGTTGTTTCTTTGATTTAAATAAAATATGTAAATTATGTCTCAATCTTAAAATCTTTTGGCTATAGCTGTATTAACAAATCTATGAGCATAGTCCTTTGCAAGAGTGATTTGTTAGGCATCCTTATTTTTTTTTTTTTTGTAATATTAAATGATATAAGCAATATAAATATATAATCTAAATATTTTGCCAGCATAAATACAGTATACATTCACAGACAACATAAACAACTGAAGCAATCCAAGTTCAGCATGTTTATGAAAACCTGTTATTCATAGGCAAGAGAAAAACATATACTGTATTTCAGTAAGTGCTTATTATGATGAATAATGTACATCACAGACTATAAATGGAAGTTGCATGATGCTTGTAGTGGAGATAAAAAATGAAAATAGGTGGAAATATATCCTTGAACTTTAACCCGTTATGTTGTTACACAAGTATTCCCTAAAATAAATAAATTATTGTGCATACATAAAAGAGTATGTACGTATCTACTAATGCATAGACTGCTTAGCCTATCCAAACCTTTTTTTTTTTTTAATTATATATATCTAAGATAATCATAGCTATTCTCAATATTCAATATTGCTTTCATTTAGTGGGAGCAGATGCAATGTGCACTTAACCTTTTAACATAACCGGTATATCAATATGCCTGATCTCTGTGGTAGCAAATTTGTTTATTCCACACTAGTCTCCCAGTGGAAGGATTAACCCCCCCATCCCTGAGTGCTTTTGTGTTCGGATCGCTAAGCCACGAGCCACACCAGCATATGCTCAATATTGCGTAGCTGTGGAAAAGTTGGAGTCAGTCACAAACCCTCTGAGGTATAAGGCCATTAATAAACAGACTGTTAAGTTCCCCTAGCTACTTAGCTGCCTAATGAATCGTGCATGTAAAGAAGGAAGCTGCTGTCGTGTTCATTTTTACAACACAAGTGGGTCTGATTGGGAAGAATGTGTATTGCGTCTCTTAGTAAACATACTTATTATTAGTGGCTAATTCTCACAGTCTCATCCTCTTGGGTTCTTGTATAATAGAATGGTCTGTTGCATTACTCTTCCTTCAGTGCCTTCATGATGGGGTGATATGCTGACTAAAAATATAATATTTCGGTTGGTTGGACCAGTAGATCTTAGCAGTTGTGAAAAATTCACATATCAGATGCTGGATTCGTGTGGAGCCCTCAGAATCAGAAGCACAAGAGGAGGCTGTAAAGATTATAATAACTTGGTAGGTCTGGACTTTGTTTTGAACATGCTCAGTTAACAATACAATAGTGGGATTATTTATGTTCTGGCTAATCATAAACAATAATAACACTGAATAATAACTGAAGGCTAATTTCCTGGATGAAAATATATTTTACAGTATATTATGACAGAAAGCTGGACAGCACATTTTAAACTGTAAATGCTTTGTACCATTAATGTACTTCTAAAAAATATTTTCTTGATAAACATTTGAATAGTTTAAATCTTTTTCAAAGTAATTGCTACATATTGTATTGTACAGGTTAGACTAAACATGATATTGCTGGCTGAGTTAGGGACTATCTGAAATTATCAGAATTTTTTTTAAAGCTTACAGAGTGTTCTCTGTGTGTAGGACTATTGCTGAACACATACTGTAATGGCTGCCACATTGGCTTGCCACTGCATCCAGGCCTGTTATAAAGCACTTTGAGATTCCTCATCTGGCGAGTTATTCTATTTGACCAGAAGTATATCTGCCTTGAACTCTGGTAGTGGCATCACTGCATTGGAGTCAGGAGTGGCTGCAGTCCAACCAGGACTTCTGGGTCCCTTGAGGTGCTCTGATTTGACTCACTGTGTCAGAGCAAGTAGGAGTACAGTAATAATAGGAGGTCATCCAGTGAATTCCTAGGTCACATTTTTAATGTAAGCAGGAAAACCACTATTATAGCAATAAAATCATACATATTGGCTGGAGCAGTAGATCTTCTCAGCAATTGTGAACAATTCAGACATCAGGCACTGGATTAGTGTGGAGCCCTCGGCATCAGAAGCACAAGAGAAGATTATAATAGCCTGGTAGGTCTGGACTTTGGTTTGAACATGCTCAGTTGACAATACAATAGTGGGATTCATATGTTCTGGCTAATCTTAAACACAAATGACACTGAATGATAACGGAAGGCTAATTTCCTGGATGAATACATATCTTATGACAGAAAACTGGACGTTAGAGTTTAAACTGTAAATGCTTTGTACCATTATAAAGCACACAATCCTGCATATTGGGAATTATCAGAGATAAGAACCAGTTTGTCAATTTGTCAGGATAAGACCCAAACTTCACCCCAGACTCATTGCTTACCGAACATTCTGTTTAATGCTGTTTAATTATCCTTCACTTCTTACAAAATCATTTCACAACAGGAAGTACAATTCCTTTAATCAGTCTAAGAATGATCTGTAAACAGACTTTGTGACCCAAGGTTTAGCACATGGCTCTGATGGCTGCCATCATGAGAGTGTCCCTCTGGCCCCTGGTGAGCTCCTAAAAAGAAGTGGATGGACTTCCCTCAGACTGTCATACAGCTGTCTGCCCCACAGGTTGCCAGTTAAACCACTGACGTAGGTTTCTGTGAAGGATTCTAGCTTGCCAAAGTGCAGTGAAAAATTGGATGAATTAAATGGCTATGGTTAATGTTGCTAAATTTGTTCAGTGTGTTTGTGTGCTCAGAGGAAATGAAGCATGCCTTACCCTGAGCAATACCTTCTAATGTGATTTCTTTGTTGTTCAGGCTCTCACCACCATTAGAGGCCTGCTGTGGTATAATTCGGTCACCAGATGTTTCATGATATTGGACACATATGAGAACCAAGTTAGATAGAAAAAGGTCAATATTTAAATGGATATAACAAGTTGTTCCTTGTGTGCACTTCCTCCCACATAAACATGTCCTGTTTCTGTAAAAATTATGGCCATTATTCATACACCTATAAATTCTTATCTCAAAATAGGCATCTGTTTAAAGCTTGTGAAGTATGGTAAATAATAACTATGGTATTCGTCTCAATATCTTAATTCAATTCCAAATATACAAGAAAAAATCTGCTAATTTTGAGATAACGGTTTCTTCTTGTAATTGTAAATGATGGCACCCATGTTTAGTACAAATACATTAAAACTGACATAGCACCTGACTCTGAACTAAAATAGACCCTTTTATGATCATAAGCAGCATGTTGCTTAATGCCTTGCGTTGCTTATTACAATCACAGCACCAGTTTCTGCCAACCTATTGCTTTGTAAAGCACATTGAAATGTTTTACTGCATGAAAAAGTACCACTAGTATATAAATGTGAGATTTTTAATAGTTATGTCAGACGCGAGTTTGGGAGACCTCACTGAATTAAGACCAACCTTCTAAGTTTGGCAATGCCACAAAAGAGTATGGACAAGCTGGAATAGTTTGTTGGTAAATGAAACATGCACTTACTGTGTTTGGATGTGTTTATTTCTTGATTTTGGTGAAGGTTTCTGGTGTTCGATCTTTGCTGTTATTTTGAGTACACTGTCCACAAATTACAAAGCCTGTATTTTGTATATAATTAGTAGTATTACTTTACTTATGTATAAACAAAAGGAGTTTAGAACCTTATTATTTACAGTTGTCATGTGATCCCTGTAAGAAAATAAGACTTTCCATGCCAGCTGTAATTAATAAACACAAACCTCTTCTCCGAATATGTCTCAGAATATACCAACTGTAAAAATTATCAGTTCAAACTGATGTCCACATTTCAAATAATTTTTGATTTATTAGGTGCCACAAATCCTCGACAACCCACCTCCACTCAGTAAACCCAGACTCGCTGCTTCAGCAGCTAGTTGAGCATACTGAAGTTTCTTCCTCTCATACACCTCATCCACAGCATCCTCCCATGGCACTGTTAACTCTACCAGATGAACAAGGCGTGCTGATCCAGACCACAAGACAATGTCTGGTCGAAGGCTAGTGGTGGCAATTTCAATGAAAAAATAAGCCGTTGACCAGCATTTTCCAGTCTTTATCAGCTTCCAGTTGTCCTGGGCGAGTCTTGGTTTTAACACCTTTTCTTGGTGATTGCTCTCCTGGACAGAGGAATAGCGTCGTGTGTAATGCTTTGATGAAACTGGTGGCAACGTATTGGTCATGTTACGCTTGTCTTCTAATGCTAAAATCAAACATCGTAGCACCTGGTCATGGCACCAAATAAACCGTCCTTGGCTAAGACCCACCTTACATCCTGTCAAAATGTGTCTTAATGTTGCAGATGAAGAACACAAAGGACGTGAGGTTTCCTCACCCACCCAGAAGTTTAGGTTCTGTGGTGATGGGAGAACATAATATCTTGATCTGATGAGGAAACTGATCCTGCTCTGTTCCATTGTCCACAGATCTCACCAGCCGATCTTGCATTGTTCCACACTTTCCCATCTCATCCATTCTCCCTGCCTTGCCTGGGAAACGGCCTTTACACACCTCATCCTGTCCTCCTGCCTTTGCACCTCATTGACTATCAGCTTCCTCCGTTGAGCTGGAGTTGCCTTGTGCCATGTAAGAAGAGCAGAATTGAGACCAAGACCCCCTCTTCCATGCTGAATTTGCCCCATAATATCACCGATTCAAAGGGCAGCCTTAGCATCTTCCACCGCTTTCTTTGCCACCCACTTTCTTCCATTTTTCAGCCAGGTGCTGCCTCCCTTACATATTTGTTGCATGAATCTGCTAATTTTATTTCTAGTCGGACCTTGGCACACTTAAACTCCTCAGTTAGAGCAGAGACTGGTAGCTGCAGTATTCCTTTACCATAAAGTCCCACGCTGCTGAGGCAGCGTGGAACTCCCAAACATTTCCTGACGCATGAACTGATTAAAGCTTCCAGCTTCTTAACTGTTATCAAAGAAACCTCGTACACAGTCAGTGGCCACAGCAGCCTTGGCAGTAGATGAAACTGAAGATGCACCAGAATTTCAGTTTGCCCGGTAAAGCACTACTGTCTATGCTCTTCAACCCTTCCGCTGTTGTTGTCTAACTTCTCCCACACGAACTGTGTCCTTTAAATCCCCGTCATACCAGCTCCCAAAACTTTTCACTGGCTTCTCAGACACTGTTGGTATTGCCTCACGTATAATGTAGAACCTGTAATCTACTACTTTATCTTTAATTATACAGATGCTCCTTGATTTGGTGGGCTTGAATTGCATTCATGCCCATTCGATTTTATTGGTTAATTTGCTCAATAACTGATTAGTGCAGGCTACTGTTATAGTCATGGCTGTCATGTCATCCATGTATGCTCGAATTGCCATGTAGTGCTGAATTCTGAAGTTGAAAAATTAAATTACATTTCATTAAATTTGTTATTGTCATGGGTAGACTGAAAAAAACCTAATGCTGCCCAAAGAAGTTCATGCGACACTGAACCATATGCATTAGCCAAATCCAGGAATGTTGGAATGTGGAGTTCCTTCCTCTCTTTTTTAACTGATTTGTTGCCAGATCACGCTGATGTGTTCTAAGCATCCTAGGAAACCTGGAATGCCCGCTTTTTGTGTCAATGAAGCAGTTCTTTAATAGGTAAGTTGACAATCTCTGAGCAATAATGCTGAAGAAAATCTACATTTCTACGTTTAATAGGGAAATAGGGTGAAACTGACTGATGAACACTGGTGAATAACTTCTTTGCAAATTTGAATGGATCTTTATAAAAGTTAGTTCTTGCATGCTCCTTCTTTTTGTAGCATTTCCGTAGGCGCTCAGCTCTGCGCAATGTTGCAAGCTTATCTTTTATAACACTTTGTAACAGATTGAGCCCCTCCTTCTGAATTTGTTCTGCTCTTCTCTGTTGATTCCTCAGCTGCCTCCTTTCTCTAACTAAGCGTTCAACCTCCTTCTGCCATCTAGACTTTTCAGGAATAGTTTGTACTTTTTCCTTCCTTTTTTCAACTTCAAACCTCTTGTTGGGTGTCCATCATTATAACCATAAAAGTGATAAATACTTACATTAGTAAAAATCGTGCATTGCACTACTTATGAAGCACATAACTGAGCTCCCTCAGCCAGTGCTGCCAGTGATCTATAGTCTTACAATGCAGTATGGCCTAGCAATAAAATTAACTGCCTTATATTGATTGAATGGTGAGATCATTGCCTGTCCTCTAAATTTAAAAACATGTTAAAAGCCATTTCCTAGTATAACATTGGAAAGCCATTACAATTCATTTTGTCTCATTAACCTTGTTGTTGATGGGATTAAACTAATGTCAAAGCATGCTGCACCCAAGATATACTTGGGAACTTTAATTGTTCGCTGAGGTGGTAGTTAGTTCCTTTGGGGAGAAGGCTGATTTTACTGTTATCCAGAAACATGTGGATTTTGAATCAGTTTTCAATAAATCAAACCTCTGTGGTCTTATCCATCAAAAGTTTTTTATGATATGATCTCTAGGAGGCAACTAAACCGAATTAATTTACCATTTAAATAAACATCATCTAAATATCTTATTATATGTGTTTTATAAGGATGTTCACAGCACTGTTGGAGGTATTGAGTGACCTTGTCTTATTGTAAAGAAGTAGTGTACTAAAAGCACTTCAATCCAGTGTCCATCTGGGTCACAGAGTTTGATAAAACAGATTGCCAGTTAATGCTGATGTCTCATTTATCTTGATCCTGCTAATTAAATAAGACTGAGAGGGGGTGAAAATGAAACACATAATTCAATCAAATAAATGGCCCCACACTGACACAATATGATGTATTAAGGTACTCAGGAAGAAAGCTGGGCATTGTATTGTATTGCTGAAGTTACTCTACATAATAGACAATGATACAGTCTGGTCAACAGTAGGTTATCAATTGTGTTTTGCTTAGAGATATTAGATTATTATTATTATTATTATTATTATTATTATTATTATTATTATTATTATTATTATTAGTAGTAGTAGTATTTTTTTTTATCATTATAGCTTGTCAGATGTTTATTTTACACTATGGCTATGTTTACAAGAGTAGAACATTCTTGGAGAGGGTAGGCCAGTGCCAGTTTGATCACTATAGGAATAAAAATAAGTGTTTTTTTTTTGTTTGTTTTTTTAGACACACAGATAATATATACGTTTTTACCACTTTGTAAATCCATGAACAAATTAAGTTTAAGATTATGATCCTCTTGCGAGCCACAGAAAGATGGTGTAAAATATAGGATATTTTCACTTTTACTATAATGAGTAATTACATTTATATTTAGCATGATTAACATGTTTACAAGTTATATAACCATTTATAATGGATTTCTAAACTAGAGTTACCCATATTTCATATTATGATACATGTAATTGTATAGTTACCCTATTGCATGAAAAGTATAATTAAATCAAGACAATTCATTTAAAGGAATGTACATTATTTAAAAAACTTATCATGGGTTTTAGCAAGGTGCTACATATATAGCATGTTTCGCAATAATATCTGCGATAGGATTATTTTACAGCAGAAAATTTTGACAAAACTGTTATTCTAAAGTGTAATATTGCATTAAGCCATGCTAGGCAATTTACACAAAAATCAAGCTGGGCATAATGAGAAAGATGAGCAGGAATGAAGAGCTCCAGGGCTCCTTTTCTAATGAGATTTCTGCCTTTGCACAATGATGCCTCGATGATCTGTGAGTAAATTTGTTTTATGAGGGGATGAAAGTTTCAGAGATGCAAACACAGACAATTAATGTGCCTAATTAAGCCTTACGTCTACTTAACCAGCTCCAATCTGTGTAAATGTCCTTGTTAAATCAATGCCACACATCAGTAGATCTGTCCTGGTGTCAAATGTTGATAATATGCTCATAAAACATAGAACAAATGGATTAAGGAATCAAATTCTCTGACCTTTGGCCAAATACATATTTAAAGATGAATTATTAAAAATAAAAAATACATAGCTTTCTGTTCCTGTTTAACTTTATTTTCAGTTGTCAAACATTGTGTTTAAATATGTGATTTGTAGAAAAAAAAAAAAAAAATCTTTAAACATATTCATAAGACAGTCCAACAGTTCGGTTCTATATTTTAATTCTTAAAAAAATACATGTCTGAAAACTGTTACAAGAACTAAAGAAAATGTTGTCTTCATAGCTGTCTTGTTAGCAGAGGGATACAGTCTTCAGTTCACCCACCTCTGTAAATGGGGGCTGAATATCCTTCTGAATGGGAGGTGTCTACTAATGGTTTTTCTGTCAAAATGTGTTGACATCAAACTCAATTTGGTCAAACAGGACCAAAGACAAGGCTAATTCATGATCTTGCCTCTCCAGTGGCTCATCTGTAAATCATGCAATTAGGAGCTTGCTGGTTCAAATACAATTGGTCTTGGCTTGG
Source organism: Polyodon spathula (assembly GCF_017654505.1). Taxonomy (NCBI): domain Eukaryota; kingdom Metazoa; phylum Chordata; class Actinopteri; order Acipenseriformes; family Polyodontidae; genus Polyodon; species Polyodon spathula. The sequence goes on from NC_054545.1 coordinate 11,332,129, forward strand.
GGCTCATTGGGATCAAAATGTAAAGATGTTTTTTGTGTGACATAGCAGCTGTTTATATCAAGCAATTATATGAAGCATTGCCGTTTTAAACATTATTGCTATATTATTGCTCAAATGTTCTTGAGAAATACAGGTAGATTTGTTTCCACTGTATTGACATTGTATATAGTCATGTTAGTAAAGGTCATTAAATCAATCTTGGAGACACACAAGCAGGCGTTAATATGAATTAAAGGCATATTTTGTGAACTATCATTGTGTAACATGGAATAGTACAGCTCTAGAGTTGGTACCTGTCCTTGGTTATTTGTTACAATAAATTATCAAAACCCTTACTAATTATTAATTAGTTATTATTAACTAGTTATTTAGTAGATGCTTTTATCCAAACCGACTTACAGAGAGTAGAGGGTGAACTATGCATCAGCAACTGCTGCTGCAGAGTCACTTACAATAGAACCTCGGACCATGCATATCTCACTGTTAGGGGAATTGCCAGGTTTGTCAGCTATGTAACGTTATGGATGTTTTCATTATCACTCTCTCCTGAAGCATGATGTCCCTTGCTTGCATGTGGGGTTATACTGTTTTACCAACATCATCCTGTGCTCTATACAGCTGTGTTGAATTAGTTTGTTCTTCAATCTTAATGTAACGCATGCTGAATGGATTTCAATCCTTTTATTATTTTCTGCAAATGGAAAAACAGATGTTAAGTTTGTGTTTATTTTTTAAAAAAAGTATTGCTGTTTGAATATTGTTACAACAGATTTGTCTTAAATATATTGCATTTCTGCATGACCTTAAGACTTAGATGTTGAGATTTTTACATCTCCTGCTTAAATCCAGACTTTTCAATACAAAACTAATTCTAAATTACGTTGTCTTCAATTATGTGACTCATTCAAAACTATGGAAACTGACGAACGGTCTGTCAAAGAGAAGGTAGCAGACCTGTTAGTGTTGATGTGAGGCTTATGGGGGGTTGGGGAGTGCTGTAGATACTTTCTAGCACCTGACAGATGTTCTACTGGCACAGTGCATCAACTTGCCTTCCTGGGAGGCCTTCTGTACTCATTAATTGAGAGAAAATGTTCAATTCCTTGATATAATGTAGACTGCTGAAGGAGGTAATGAATGGCATGGGTGCAGCCAAGCCTAAGTGTCACTAAATTCTATTGTGTTTATCAGACTCACACTTTGCTTAATTGTGCCATATTTCCAGTTTAGTGGAACCACCTTCCTAATTGGATCCCTAATGATGGGGTACTGTCTGACCTTTGTCACTGCTCAGCTACTGATAATAAACCAGTTCTAGAATTAGATAGATCAGTGCTTTTGAAAGGATTTTTTGTTGCCCTGCATGAATTCCAAAATATTCATGTTTCCTACAAAAGTTTTTTTTTTTTTTTTTTTTTTAAATTTTATTTAATTTTACATCAGTGCATGATGAATAAATCATAGCGCTGACCAGCTTATCAGGGTAATGCTGTGAAAATGGAATCTCCTGTTTTGTTTTCTATTATGTGAGCATCCTGGAACTGAACCACTTCCTAAAAGATCTGCTCAGTAGTTTATGGTTCAAAGCACTTACATATGACACTGTAGGTGCAGCAAGATAACAAACCATGTTTAAAACTTTTAGCTCAAACAATGCATTTATTCTGCAGACAGAAAAATAAGACTAATCACTAAACTAATCCGAGATGGGATTTTAATGACAGAAAATAATATTCAGGGCTTCAGCAAATTTTCACAGGGAATGGTCTCAACAAACAGCTTTATTATTTTCCGTGCAAAGTACATGATTTTGATATTTTTTTAACATTGGTGCACAGTATTTATATCTGTTATTGAATAGTTACTCTGATTTCAAGCTGGAAATGGACAATCAGCATTTGTAGTATTGTTCAACAGTAGCTCTAATAGACTTATTTAATGATACTGTTTGTTATCTAGCTCCCCATTGATAGTGACCAAAAACAATCCAGTGAACCAATAAAATCATAAATTAGTTTGACCTTATGGTTGGATACATTGCAGCCTTGTGGTCAGTGATGAAGTCTGCTACCCTTGAGAGAAAACAGTTGTTAACCGGCATGACAGTGTATTATGTTGAGACAAATGTGTATTAGACAGCCTTGTAAATGCAATCTGAATGTATTACATTACCATTGTTAAACAGCATTCTTGTACCATTTTCACCTGCAATACCCTTTTACACACCGAGTTGTAGACTATTCACTTCTGGACCAGATAACGCACAGTCGGTCTTTGTTGCATTAACAATAGGCAGCCAATCTAGAACAACTGCTTACACACTGACAACTCATTAAATTGAGCAGAAATACCAGAAATTCAGCAGTGTGAACCAGATGATTTTACAGTTAGAAAGGAGCAAGTATGTGCAATGGTTTGCTGTACCTTTACTAAACTGTTTTAATTTTACACACTGCTTTGGCGTTAGTTGTTTGATTTGATAACGCTTTACAATATGTTTCAATTACACAGCTGTAGAACAATCAAAAAAAAAAAAAATGTTGCTTTAGTAATTGTACTGTATTTACATGTGGCTGTGTTAATTAATACATCACCATACATGACATTACAGTTTAGTCAGAGAGTCGTCATGCAATTAAGTGTGTAGTCAGTGAAAACAGTATAACTGCTGTTCTTTGTTCTGATTTCTCAGATTCAAAATCCAACATTTCTGTATCATTTCAGATCACAGTTCCGATTATCCAGCCTTTTCTTGGACACCAGAGTACTGCCTCCAATTCCTTTTTTTCCTAAAATTCATATTTTATCCCATGTTAACCTCGGCATCTGTGGCAACCTTGGGGTGCAAATTGACAAAGCAGATTTGAAGCCTGCCAGTGAATTTGATGCGTCTTGGTTTGCCAAGGCTCTACAGCCTGTTATTGCCTCAAGTCTTGTTTTTTCCTCCACTGTCATTGTTTGTGGCTGCCAGGTTGAAGGGCTAGCGTGAGTGGTTACTATGGCTTCCTACAATGTTCTGCTTTTTAGGGAAAATGGCAGGAAGACAAGAAGCAGGCGCCTCATTGGATACCCAACCTGCTGGCCCATTTCCACTTCCCAAGATTGCAGGTGCAGTGCAAAGGACAGGAAGCAGTCATTGTGCTATAACTGATTTATAGATGTTTTGGGACAACAGAGATAGAAACTCCATTCCAGATTGAAGCTGTTCTAGTATATCAGGATGTAAATGAAAGTAAGATAAAATGAATCATCATAAAAAAGTGATCTTGATAGCAAATGTACTTATAATTCAAATGGGACAAAATCCAGAATCCAAGTAGAAGCTAGATACCTGCAGATTAAATAGTTTACACAATGTCTTATTATTATTAATAATAATAATAATAATAATAATAATAATAATAATAATAATAATAATAATAATAATTTCTGATTGCACTGTAATTAAACCAATATTGTACCTATTGGTCTCTAAATATGATCAGGTACTGAATAAAGGGTCTACTAGCCATAGGTATGGGTTAGCATTAGCAATGCAGTGTGATAGAACAAAACAGGGATGGGGGGGGGTCACTAGAAAACGATGATAGCAATCTGAGAGGACAAGCAGGATGTCTGTTGTCTGGCAAGTAGTTTCTGCACAGATTGACTTCCCTCTTAAATATGTGAGCTGGAATGGATCTTAGTGTGAGAGGCTGATGCCACTGTCTGTACTAGCCTGCAACACACCATGACAGGACATGTAATAAACAGGCATTGGTCCAACACAATAGGTCAAAGGGTTGTAGAAGACAGAGTGGATGAAGAGGGAACAATGAATAGTGGCGGTGTCACAGGCCAAGCAGGGCGCCTTTTTGAACCGTGAACAAACCATGGCTGTTCAGCTTTCATGGTCTCTGCACAGATTGACTTTTTGCTCACATAGGTGTCCTTCTATCAGCAGCCAACCTGTGTGTGGCTTGGAGAAGTCCTCCCGTTTGAGATCTGCAGCACAACAGCCTTACCCCAGTGCTGCATCATGACAGAATGTGTAATAAGTAGATCTTGGCCTGGCAAATCTATCTCTGGTGCCATAACTAGCAGGTGCTGAGAAAACTGTCAGTTTCTGGCCACATTGAGGACAGAGAGAAACAAATCCTCTGCCTCCCGTGGGCAACATATCTAGTTTGTCAGGAAAGGCTAGAAGCGGTGAGGAAGGGGCCAGCTGGGAGTCAGCTGCCTTTTCACAGAATGAACGATTGGCAACTGAAGGTAGTTTGATATATAGACTACATGTTAAGTGGTCAGTAGAGCCTGTGATTTAATATGTAGGGCAGGTTATTGTCCCTGATTGGACCTTTATTACATTCTTGAATTTGTTGAGCATCTATATTTCACAGTAACTGTAGTCCTCAACACATTAGTGTTAATATGGTACCAGACCACTGCAATTGATTACCAGTGTGATAGCATTGGGATCCTAAAACTAAAACATTACCTCCACACTGTTTCAGAAACTTTTTTTTTCAAATCAAGCTTTTAATTTGGCATGAGTGTGCACAAATAAACAAAGATAAGCTGAAATAGCCATGAGTTCCTGACATTTTAACCTCATTTTACACTACTGTAATTATCCAGAACTATGTGGGGAATTATGAACAAGTGATAGGGGATTACTAACAAGTGATCTGTCTGTAAAATAAACAAGAAATGCTACAGAACATAATCCGAAACAAATAAAGTCTGACAATGTTCCAAAAACTGACAAAATCAAGAGGTGGAGTTTGCAGACAGAACAGAGGAAATTGATACAAGTTGGTTATGCCTCATGCAGTAGGTAATGGAGGATGCCTATAGCTATGGCCAAAGGTTTGGCATGACCTAGAATTTATGAATTGAGACATAATAAAAAAAAATAAAATGACATGATCAGAATTTAGATCTTTTATGTAATCAAAGAAACTACAAAATCATATTGAAGAAGTCAATTGAAAGCCATAATTGTAGTACAGTATTTCATGTTAGATTTCAAATTGTCAGGAGGCCAGGCTGTGGGTTATCAAAATCACTTACAGGAGGCAACATTTTAACCTGTCAGTTATGTGGAATAAAAATGCAGAGAATTACTGGTTTGTAATCAATGAAGTATGACTCAGTGTGGTAACTGCTGGTAACTGCTGGTAAATGCCCTCTTATGTTGATAAAATGTAGAAAATATTGTTTTATCAAGCTGACCTCCAGGAAACACTTAATGATAACTAAATAATTAGGAAGGCACTGGTACTGGGAGGGACCTTACTGAACAAGATTAGGGAGGCTAGGAGTGATGGGAAAGGATGGCACAAAAGGATAAGGAAAGAGGAAATAGTATCAGAAAAACCCTTTAGATAATAACTCACTCCAACAGTCTAGCTGCAATCATTTCATCATACCTAAAGCAAATTTATCAGGATGCAGCAGCTTATCAATAACCCGACTTAAGTTAAATAAAAAGGAAGAATCAAGTCATTCTCCTCACAATAAAAGGTGGATCAACAATCATGTTAATAAAGCTGATAAAAAGTAAGTTAATTGAGGAAATAAAACCAACAACAATATATTGAGTTGAATGGAAAGAGTGTTGTGATCCACCAATGTTTACACAAGTAAAATACAGTAGACCCCTGGTAGTAAGGCCTCATCTATACACAGGAGTCCCCGAATAAATAAAGATCTATCAAAGATTACAATGAAGAGTGAGAAAGAAAGCAGACTGTCTTGGCAGTACTTGGGGGTTATATGACCCAATGACGATTATCTTCCATTTTTATTTTCAGAAAATTAATTTTTGTGCCAACCAGACTGAACTCTGGCTTATGACATCACAACATTCCAAACTCTGCCAGAACAAACAATGTGAACTGCCACAGTTAACTACTGCTGATATATATTTATAACAGGTTCCCATGTATCAGCTAAAAAATGACAGCAACATTTTCATGGAATACCATTTCATGAATCCATGCTATTTTATATTAGACCATTCAATTAACAAACAAACCTTTGCTGTATTTTGCTGTTAAGCCCAAAGCTTGAACATCCTAAACAAGAGGCCTAGCAAAAGGTCCAATTCCCTTTATGCTCCCTGTAGACCCTGTGTTGGGGAGAGATTAATTCAGTCCCCTCAGATTTCACTGCTGTTCTCCACTACCCAATTCCCTGCACTCTACTCCACTCTCCAGTATTTGTAAGGATCTTACACTTCAGTATTTGTAACGGTCTAACACTAAAGATGTTATGACTGCATTTCAAGCTGTAACCTCCTGTATCTAGCATACAATAAAATATAAGTGCTTCATTCTCTTCAGCTGCTTTTGACTCTACAATGTCTCCAAGGACATTCATTCAAAGATGAGCTCAATGGTTTTTTCCTGTGCTAAATTATTTGCAATAGGCACTGTGGAATAAATGCATGAATGTAATAAGGAATTGAAAGATTCAAGAATAAAACATAGACCCCATTCACACTTAGGGCTTAGGGCCACCGTTTCTTATCACATGACCAATGTGGTTACGTAGCTCAGTAGACACTCCCATACTCCCATACTCCCACGCATGTGAAAGGTAAATAGAGCCACCCCCATACTTGTGCGCGAAAATATAAAAAGTGCATTCATAATTAACTTTAATTCCCTTTTCTTTCTGTTTTTTTTTTTTTTTAATAACTAAGCAATAAATATAAAAACTACAGAATTGTGAATCTCAATAATGATTAATAATGCTGGTGGCTTGGCATATTCAGCCACCACTGTTGATTTTGAACGCAACAATATCCAAAGCTACAGAAGTGTGTCTCTTTACATTAAAATGCTGATCATTTCTTTTGGTTGCTTGCTTTTACACATAAAATACGGTTCTCATCCATAAATATTAAGATCATTGCTACACCATAAGTCAAAATAGCCAATAATATATGTTGTTTTTTTTTTAATATATACCATAAAATTGCGACTCTGCTGCATTGAAAAAGTATATATTAATAAGAAACATCTGCTACAAATCAAGGATTACTGTAGCTCTTCCATTCTAAGTGCAGGCTATCACGCCACAAAAGTATAAATATATATTTATAGTGTCACATTAGTTCCATATATGGCTTTTATCTGACAAATAGTAATAAATTATAATCATAGTAATAATTTGTCATTTAGCAAGCCAAATCGAAGTAGTAACAAGCATTCAACCACCTTTGGCTTTTATGTTTGGTGTATTACTTGATTATATATATCCTTCCCAACAAACAATTTGCCACATTTTAGGTCTGCTTTTCAGTCACATATGTGAACGCGCAAAATCTTCTTAAACCACAAATGAGAACGGGGTTGCAGACCTAAATATGCAGTGGCCCTGAGGCAGCCCCTTAGGTGGCCTAGTAGAGTGAACTGGGTCATATAATCATTGAATCAAAATAAAAAAGCTATTATAAAAAAGCTAAGATATTTTATTTTTATTCCCAGATAAACTGGCCATTGAATTAACAGCAGCGGGGTGCCAATTAAACAGAGCGTGGGGTGGAGGGGTATATCGTAGGGAAAATAAATTTGATTCTAAATTATATATCAATACTGACTGAAAGAACTATCTTGTAATGTTATTTTGACGTATTCATAATATTAAACATGTGAGGAGATAGCTTTGATTAATTTGATAGAATTAATCCCACAGGACAGGAAAATGCAGGCTCCTTATGAACTTTAAAATATATTTCAATTAGAATGGAATTAATATGATTCTTTACCATGCATTTACTATGCTTACCACATCATACTAAGGCATATAACCCTTATTGACTGAATATTGAGCATGCGCTGTTTATTTAAGTTTACTTAACAAAATGTTAGTGGATAACTTTACTATTATGCCTTAGAAAATTGAATTGCCAGTAATAGTTGACTGCACATCTAATGACTAATATCCTATTTGGAATTATCACCAGTTGACCACCGTTCATAGGCCTAGCATAGTGTCACAGACATCAAGCAAAGTAAGACAGTGTGGGTTTAAGGAAAAAAGTATATGCATTACAGATTGTAACAACAGGAGGTCTCATGGATATCAATGAAACCAACATCTCATGATAGAGGGATATCAAACAGAATTCATAAAGTTAAAGTGGTGGGGAAAAAAAAAGCGTGGAAGTGAAATTCTCTTAAGATCAATGAACGTGGTGGAAAAAGGAGCGGCCGGATCAGCCAATGAAGGGCAGGCCACTGGGACCCCAAGCTAACGTAAACAAGGAAACCACCTGATGTGACTGAGGTCAGATAAACGCACTCGTCGCAGCCGAGGCAGGTGTTTCCTGCACGCTGCACTAAATCACTTCCACTTTGCTTCTGTGCATCACTTGCCAAAGAATCGCTTCCCAGAGCCCTTTCGAATTTGTGTTAAAGGTACAGTATCATCATTTAAGACGTGCTTCCAGGCTTTATGCAGTTGTGGGTGGGTGTGTGTGTGTGTATGTGTGTGTGTGTGTGTGTGTGTGTGTGTGTGTGTGTGTGTGTGTGTGTTTTTCTGAAAACAATTTAGGGCCAGATTCTCAAATTGTAAATTGTACATTTTTTATCTGGTTTGGTACCTTAATGAAAAATGTGTTCAAATTGATGATGTGGAGAAAACTCTTTTAGAATCCAGCCTTATAGATTTGAATGTTTCCAGACAAAATTTGTATGTTCTATACTTTTACTACTGGTTAGAAACTAATATTTAACCCTCCTATTATGTTCAGAATTTAGGTACATCTTTAGGTGTTATGTTTTGGGTCATATTGACCCGATGCAATTTCAAAGAAATTTAAACAGCCTTAAATTGATTAAATGTTTTAATTTGCAAAGGTTTTACTCTTTTATGCTCTTTTAGTCCAGGAGCTGTGATAAAACTTGTTTGACTGCCAACCTGGGAGCTCCTCATTTTGGAATGTCTTTACCAGTGAAACGTTGTTGCAATACTGATAGAGAAAATTAGGCTCTGCCTTGTAGATATATATTGTTTGTTTTTTTTGTTTATAAATATCTCCAGACAGGTGCAGCCATTTCCATAGATAATAATACAAATATAATAATAATAATAATAAAATAACAAATTAAAGAAGTTTGTTTTATTCTTGCACACAAGTCTACATAGATAAATGCCACGGGTCACAGTGACCCAAAGCATCTTATTTGTATATATGACCTGTTCTAAAACAAATAAACTATAATCTCAAAGTTTCTGTTTTCTGTGTATAAGTTCATGACCCCAATTTAGGAAAAGTCATAAAATATTATACAGAAAATGAAAAAAAAAAGTTCCATCCAATCTGATAAATATAGTGTGGCACGTGCTACATAATCAAAAGTTTTGTTATACAACTTTCATTGCTTTAATGCCATCTTAGTAGTAACCCTATATTGATTGTAAATAATTTTTGAAATAATCCCCAGACCAGACACTAACGGTACGTGTGTGCCTACAGAACTGGTTGCATAGTCACATAGGGGGGCATGTATCAAGATTGACCGACACAGCGCTAAATTGGCAGAGTGTAAAATAGTGCTCTGCCATGGCACAATTTTACCCCATCCCAAATGTATGAACTGGCACAAAATGAATGTTCTGAAAATCTCCACCTCCCCCTCAAAATTGGCTATCAGTAGCACAGATTAATAGACTAATCTGAAAAATAGCGCCTGCCCTCCATATGGGCTACCTCAATTGAACAACAGGTAGGTCATTTGGAGAGGCAGAAATGACCCATGTTGACTAAGTGTCTTGACTTTATATTATATTATTATTATACGACAGATAAAACCAAATATACATAATGAAAAGGATAACTTAATGAACCAAGTTTATTAAACGATGATAAATCATGCAATAGCCGGTATGGAGCTAAAATTTCATCTTCAGGGAGATCAAAAAAGGTAATGCAGACCCTAAACACTCTCCCTTCTTCTCAGTACTCTCCCTCTGTTCCTAGGTTGTTCGGGAAGGTTAGGAGCCTGCACTCTGTCATAAGAAATACATTATGACTGCTGCCATAATGCTCTTTCCTATCAGCTGCTTTCTGGCTTTTTCTTAACTTGCCAAAAGTGTCAAGATGCATACACGGCAATTTTAAGGCTGTCGTAAACCCAGCACTATGGCTTTAATGCCATCACAAATGCTTGATACATAATCCTCATAGTCCTTTGTGGACAACCACATTGGGATCTATTAACTGAACCAGTATCATATACAAAAATATGTTGAAGAAACAATGGTCCCTTCAATGTTCAATTTATAACCTTGGTACACAAAAGGCTATTTTTTTAATTATCTAAATGGTGGCAATACTTAGACACACAGCTATTTGGATAAATTGACTAGAACCCATATCTCCACATTATCCTTGCTTTAGGCTGCCAGGTGGTTTCAGTTTTCTTGTAGGTAGCAATCCTTGACATACAAGTTTGAGGAAAAACAGGTTTCATGTACTTATTGACTTTTGTTGTCAAAACATCAAAAAATGCACTTGACATATTTTTGTATGGAAGGCTTTAATTCAATAAAATATATACTGTCTTTGGAAGCAAGATAATTTTGTAGAAAATACATCAACGATTTCTATTGGATACATAACATAACAATGGTTCCATCACAAAAGGCTAGTTCGCAGTCTTGTTCTGTGACAGGCACGTATACAGTGGGAAGGTGGAATACACACACACATGCTTGGAACTCATTAAACTTCTGACCTGTACTTAACTGGCAAATACAAAAAAGCTATGCACTACTGAATGTATCCAGCAAGTCTAGACACATTCCTCAATTTGTACCGCTGAGATTTGTTTAAATTCTAAACAGATTTGGCAAGCTTTAATTTAACAACTTCACGATCCAGCCACCTGTTTCTTCAAACATATTGTTTGCAGTACAAAAAAAACAAACAAGCTCCAATGTATGAATCATTCTATAAGGACTGCAACATCTAGCTGACCAAAAAGAGACTAACTGTTTCAAATATAAAGGAATACATAACCTAAGATTATATTGCGTACTTGTATGTATGTGATTTCAATTTTCAAACTGCTGAAGGACTATGCACACAGACAGCCTAAGTACCCTTTATGAATGTGTTATAAATGGTTAATGAAGGTGTAATAAAACATTGTAATCAATTGTAATGTTAACTGGGTAGTAATTAAGATAGTTCTAGAAAATAAATCATTTTGAAATATCTAATTTTATTACCCTAATCCTAACCTCAACGATAACTGTAACCTTATCAGTTTTAGCAATTTTGCTCTCTGAAGTGTGGCACATGTAAGTACTAATGAGATATTCAGTGTCTTTATATGTGCCCAATTCAAGCTGGTGTAGCTTTTATTCTTTCAGGGATGTTGTTATAATAGCTGCAGATAAGACTTAATGATCACAGACCAAGTTACATTTCACTTAAAAAATATGCTTAGAATTTTGCTTTGCGATCTCTGTGAGCAGTTGAGTTTGAATGTGCATGCAAAAGTTCACAGAGATAGCCAGGCATCAGTAACCCAGCTTTCATTTGTTAATTAGGGGATTTTATTGTTTGTAAGCAAGGTTGTTTAGAACTGTTAGGAAAACACACACGCACATGCAATCTTTTCATACTGATAGAATGCTAATTTGTTTGTCCTTTGTTGGTGCAATTTCATGTGGAAGCGTGAGATTGTGCTGGTGTTTGTTTTTTTCAGTGGCCGATAAAGAGTCTGTATAGACTGATAGAACAAAAACCCAGAACTACCTGGAGTGCTTGCAAACATTATACACTAGCAAGGAAATGTAGAACAATTAAAATTCCATGGGAAGCAACTTACTCTTAAAAAATAAAAAGACAATTCTTAACAGAAAGGGTTTGCTTCAGGGTTTTTGGTCAATGAATTTGTAATTTGTTCTGAAGTTTTGTTTTTTTTTACATGGAGGTACACATAGGTGAACTTTTCTTTCAAGCCATACCAAAAGCTGGGTTTAAGTAAGGAAAAGAAATTCAAAATCAGGTCAAACACTGAAAATTCAAGCCAACACAGCTAGAGAGGCTGTGCATGCCAAAGAAGCCTGGCAGGTTTGACTCTTGATCTATAATAATAATTTGGCCGTATGACTCTCAGAAGATTAAAACTGTGAAAGAAATTAATGTCATGCTGGTGGCAGCAGGAAATGGGTTAAGGGTTTTTTGCATTAAAAGCAAAGACAGAAAAGGAAATAAATTGCGAAAAGGAAATAAATTGCATGCTGAAAGGAAACACAAGCTGGGTAGCCAGTAGAGGGAGAGGATCTTCTCATTCTCCTCACTCAACCTTACTTTTTTAATATCTACAGTACTGGTACAAAGTATGGAAACAACAAATGATTTACAGGATTGTATTGCCCATTTTTCTTCACTTACTAAATATCTAGGTATCCCTGAATAGATAATCATTATTGCACAAGATTTTGAGCAAGTCATCTCACAAGTTGTGAATGGTGCCTGCCAGGACCGGTATAATATTCAATAGTATATATCAAATAGTATTGTCATTCACAATCAATCAGACTAGCTGCAATAGTTGTGTATGCATTGACTCACAAGAACTGTTTTCCTTTACACTGTTGACGTGAACGTGAGTCTGCGTGTGCGTGCGTGCGTGTGCGTGTGTGTGTGTGTGTGTGTGTGTGTGTGTGTGTGTGTGTGTGTGTGTGTGTGTGTACAGTATGTGTAATTCTCAAGACGCACAGATAAAAGAATATGCTGTTGGTAAGACCACATATTGGTCTATGTGCGTTGGTAAGATAAACTTTGTGTTAGCTTCTTTTCAATCAAAATGTATCAGATCAGATAGTTACTTTGCCCTTCTTCCCCATGCGTGTCTATACCATATCTTTCTCAGTTACCTCTAACTAAAAATTTTAAAGGAAATCTGTTTCATTTTCTAATTGAAATTGTTTGCCTTAATCCTTTATTCAACACTGATGAATGAGAGCTCCAGTTCCAGAAAGTATATATTGCAAGCTACCACTGTAATACAACAAAATATACGAGTTAAAAAAGCTATATGCATACACATTTAAGAGGAAAATATTTTCAACACCATACATGTATACTGGTTTTTAGGTAGATGTGTGGAAGACAAGAAAAATAAGTACGTAATAAATTAGTTGAGAAACTAAAAGAGAAAGAAGGAGAATAAAGAGGTGGAAAAGGATACCTTCTTGAGTTTCAATTAAAATCCCTTTTTGATTAGTAAAAATGTAAAGGCGCACAATAAAGGTAGTAGAAATGTAGATATAAACGACAGTACAAACTTTCCAAATTCACACTTCTTTGGTTGAAATAGGATCCTACCTTACATTTTTTAAAAATGTTTTTATATTAATTTTAATAACTACAAAGGTGCATTCTCAAGATTGAAAAACATGGACATGTGTGTTTCCATTTTGAGTTTAGGAATAAATTTTAAATTTCTGGATACCAGAAAAGGATACCTGTAAAAAAAAAAAAAAAAAAAAAAAAAAAAAAGTTTTATGCTTATCTTAAAAGATGATAAAGTTCACCCTGCTTTTTGTTTTCCATGAGTTACACAGTAAACAATACATTGAATCAAGGATGATATGCAGCCCAAGAATGGAACAATAAACAGGATATTACGCATTGACAAGGTGCATCCCTTATTTGGAAAATGACACACACAGAACTTTACCGTAGTTCACTCAATCAGCTTTATAAAAAAAAAAGAATCTCAGAACAATGAAGTGTAGGACAATTATTCTGTTAATACGTCTAGTGAGAGAAAAAAAAAAAGCCTCTCTCAGTTCATTCTAGGAAAAGTTTGTCAAAGTTTACATTTTGCGGCCTAGTTCGACCTTTGGAAATCCTAACCCTAATATAAATAGTTGGCATCTAATATTTTAATAAATTCCTGCAGACACACTTACAATACAGTGCAGCGCACTTTATTTAAATAAATAAATAAATAAATAAATAAATAAACAATTCTCAGCCCCAGGAATGTGAAAACATCAGGGATATATTTTTTTTCTTTCTATGTTAAACTTAACACTGTAAACAAGGGGTTAACTTCATCGGTGACAACTGAATAATGGTGCAACCAGATTTTTATAAAAATGCATTCATTCATTTTCAGTCCTTGATTCTTCAAGTGATGTACAGTATTTTAAACAACGCAATGCAGAATGGTTTCTTCAGTTCCATGCTGGTGCTTGCCTTCTCATTTTCTTTTTCACCTGCAGAAAAAAAATCAATTGTCTCTTGCATAAAACTCAAACTACAAAATAAGGTGTTTTTTTTTATTTACGTTTGCTGTTTTATTTGTGTAAAAATATTACAAAATAAAGAGAAGAAAGTTATATTGTTATATATTGTTTTCAAACAATATGAATGTAGGTCCCCTTAAACTTCTTATATAAAGGTATTTTCGTTTCAACAAAACATGTTAGTGGCATGATTTTAATTATACTGTTAGAATGGTCCACAGTTACCCTGCGAAGTAGGGAATTTAAGGACCATTATCGTAGATGCTGAATGCTCAACCTTGGGTTTGTTTAGAATTCTCAGTACACTCAATGCCACCTTGCTTCAATGGCAAGTCTGATAAAAAATGTTTAAAGGTATTTGAGCCATAATAATATATAACAGGAATTTAATTATTCACAACGTAATTTATCTCAGGGTGCATAAAGTACTGTTCTTTGCTGTCAATTCCTTTAACAAAAATGTAATTATCATGTGACAGATCATGTGATTTTGTGACCTTTAAACTTTTGTCATGTTACTTCTCAGAAAAAGGACTACAGTGACCTGCAAGTTCAAGGGCAGATTAAAAATAGAGAAATATGATAGTAAAAACATGTAATATTGGAGAAAAAAAAAGACTGTGTCATTTAAGCAGGTTAACACAAGGAATTAAGATTTTACTGGTCAGTATAATGCACACTGTAAATTATGGACGTAACTGAATTCATCAGAGGATCTATCTAAGCAGATGACACTTCCTCCCTCAGTGAAATATACATTCTTGATTGTCTCATAAATCCCACCTCTGTATAAATAGCTCAGGAAAAGGGAAGTCAGAGCTAAATGCTGTTGCTTTTTTTTTTTTGGCAAAGGGAATAAATTACTGTACTTTTAAAGGTTAATGGGCTTCACAGGTACCCACAGAATAATCATCCTCATTCCCACACATAACATTGTAAATCATTGATAATATATGAGAACTTTTGCTTCACAACTAATGACTTAGTTTAAGAAAATGAAAACAGGTCAATCAAATTTATATATGATGATGGACACAGTACTTTTTTATGAGGCTGCTTTGTTGGAACACAGTGGTTTATTGTGTGCCTTGGT
Organism: Polyodon spathula; assembly: GCF_017654505.1. NCBI lineage: Eukaryota > Metazoa > Chordata > Actinopteri > Acipenseriformes > Polyodontidae > Polyodon > Polyodon spathula. Next base: position 11,347,487 of record NC_054545.1, read on the forward strand.
TTTCAGCTCAATTGAAACTATAAATTTAATAGTGTTTATTAGTGGATGTGTTTTCCTTTTGAAAGTGTTATACTGACATATGTAAAAATCATGGTCAGGTAAAAAAAAGTTAACAAGAAGGAAAGTTGTGACCTCTGACCGCAGACTCCTGTACCACAAGATTTAATTTCAATCATAAGTTCACAACAAAGAATTGCCCTATAGTGCCCCGTGCCAAAAAATACTGCATTTGAAAAATAATTTCCCAGTACTTTTCAGAAGTGTAAATTGCTCTCTGAATCCTATTTTGAGACCATAATTCAAGCAATAAACATAGTAACCTATAGCGCCCTCCACAGCAAATGACACACTTACAAAATTATTTCCAACATTTGGATTTTCAACCTCATCCTTGACAAAAGGTCATGATTGGTCTGAAATTGATACAGGAGTCGGTGGGGGTACTGCGGTGTGGGGGTGGGGGACAGGGACGGTATGGGGACTCTGAAGAAGAAGTTATGAATAATTATGTAGTTCACCTACATGTAGAAATTTCCACAAATGAAATTCACAAATCAAAATATATAGGAATTGTTTGTTGCTATTCTTCTTCACTCAACTAACTTGTAAAAACCATTTAAAGGAAGATTAATGTCAAAAGGCATCACATTATGTTGTGGACCATATACTGGGTACATGATGGCATATTTAGGTAACTTTTTATTTGTATTGTAACATTGTGACTTGTTAAACGATTTCAGAACTCCCCACATTTACTGCCATTTTTCTAAGAAATGTATTTAAAATATTGTTTTGTCATTCAAGAGCAGAAAAAAACAGCATGTTACAAGTTAAGGTACATGAATTCTTGAAAACCCTTGTTAACTACCATGCAGTTTCTTACAGTAGAAACGTTTGTATTTGTATTGCAGTATGGAGCATATACTGTAAGTGAAGTGTATCCAAATGTATTTCATATTAAAAATAAAGATGAAAATCTCAAAACTAAAATAATCCTGCTTCTTTAGAACAATGGAAACTGCAGGTTAGGCTGTTTAGAAGCCATCTTCTCCCCCCTCCCCTCTCTCTGATGTATACAACTGTGCTCTACTTCCTGTTCTGGAGGAACTAAGATCCAAAATTCACAGGCTTCCCGGGGTTAGTGTCAGCTCGGAGGCATTGCTCCGGGCACGTTCCCAGCGATCATGTGACCCCAGCCGCCGCCTGTAAACAAGAGATAACGATTTGTGTTTTAGGATTTGGATTCAGACACAGCGCTCAGGTCACCACGCGGACAGAGGGGAAGGTGCCATCTGAGCCTGATTGTATCGTCATACTTTTGTGGAATAGAGCTAAAGCTGGTTAGCGGAAGAGTCTGTCATTAATATATTGTAGTATCCCTTATTACAGACTGATATAGGTAGCTTTTCTTTTCCCATATTAAACTATTAATGTAATTGGCCTGAATCCAGTTCAGGTCACAGGTGAAATGATGGTGTCAATTTAGCCCCCAGTAGACATTAGTGTACATCACAAAACCGGCACACAATTCCACACATCTGGGAAGTCTAACTTGAGAGAGGCCCAGATCTGAATGGCAGGGGGTATTCAAGTCAGGACTGAGGTGTGCCAGTTCTGATGGTGCTTCCTGGCACAGTGACTATAGTCAGTGCCATTGTCCCTCACTTTTCATGAGCATTGATTATAACACAACAGAATTTTTACTGGAATACATTTTTCTCAAATCCTCTGGGTCTCCGAAGAGTCCTGTTTTCTTTTTTTTTTTTTTTTTTTTTAATCAACCTAGCAATTGTGTTCTAGTCTGCTCCTGTGGTTCTTTGAACATCTATTGCAGCTACATTCTATTTCAAGTCTCAAAGGCGGTCTGAGAGTGCAGCTTCTTTTGTGTACTGGAAAACAATGCAGAATTCAAAACAAAGATGTAGTTCCCACTTGAAAGACAAACCAGAGTGAAAAAGCTCAAAGTGATACTGCAATTTATGTTACAGTTGTTTTCCAAAGTGTAAGGAATGGAGACACAACTATTGTTAGCTAACCCCTTTAGAAGGCTCTTACTAATGCTTACTTCTAAGCCTGTTAGGTTTCCTCATTCAAAAGCAGTATAAGAATGGCTTGGAACTTGGCTTCATCCTATGAATGCAAAGCTACCAGTTCACAGTTTGATAAATTTTACTCAGGTATCCTTTGTAGGCCTACCACTGACTCAATATTCTGCTGCTAACTTACCAAGCCTTCTATAATCTTGCTGTGAGTTGCTTACTTGTCTCTCTATGTGGCAACTCAGGTCTTCAGCTTCTAGCGCTCTGACCTACCAAAGTTTGCCTTGATCACATGAAAATGTATGATCAAGTATCTAAATTAAGCCGCTGCATTTCAAAGCCAATCTTCTAGCGCTGCTTCTTTTAAACACACTGGAATGCATCCTGTATTTAGCATTCTTTGAAAAAGTAGAAAAAAGCACACACGTGTTTCCAAAACCAACTGAGCCTTCCTTCTTCTGCAGAGAGCTAGAGAAGAAAGAGAAAGACTAGAATTCACTTGAGGAAACACTTAGCCTGTCTTAAAATAATATTAACAAAAGCCATTTTGGATTGTTAAAACAGTAGTTGAAAGGGTTCAGTTAGAACCATTTGAGCTTAGAATAGTTTTTCCTAAGGCATTGCTTGGTTTGCGTGCATTAAAAACTAGAAAAATATGATATGAAGTACAAGAAAAAGTTGCAACAAGTACAGAGTAATTTGTATATGTATGTAGCTTTCCAAGCAAACAAAAGTGTAATACATGTATATTCATTGCTATTTAAAACCTGGGGTATGTTGATATGGAAAATAACCCATTTCTTAAGTGACTAAATGGTCAGTAAGATCTTATTAAAGTACAGTTGTTGTTAACAGTTGAAATGCCTCTTACTATATGAAACTTGACCTTTTGGTTCTGGACAATTAATAAGCATCCATAAACATGCTAGTTAGGTGGTGATGATACAATAATAGTTTATTATGCATCATTTAAAGTGGTTCCCCAGCTGCTCGCTGAGTAAAAACATTGCTGTTTGGTGTGACAATCATGGCTTAAAAACAAGTATCTGTTATTGATTTTGAGCAATCTTTATAACACGTTGGTAATAATGTATTACAGTGGTACCGTATCAAATACTTTCATTTACAGTTTGTAATGTGTGGATGTATTCAACCAAGATTTAATGACCTCTTCCCCCCTTCTTCCACCCCTCCAACCCGTCACAATCAAGCTCTGTGAACAGGAAGCAAGGAGAGGAAACCATACAGCATCCAGTGGCTGGGAACGGGAAAAACCCGGAACTTTAAATTGAAAGGAAAAAACAACAGCCCTCCAAAAATACCCCCAGCCCATCACTGCAAATAAACAGAAATATTATTACTCAATTCCTCCAAGCCCTGCAGTTTCACAGGAAACAATGGCTATCCAGACGATTAGAGCAGTACTGCTCACATACAGGGCAATCTAGTAGCAGGAGGTCTAACGTGTATCATTTTCACAAAAATAGGGCTGTATTCATTAAACCTGGCCTGGGGTTTAGCATCTGTTTCATTTTTCATAAATTCCTTGAAGTTCTTTTAGCAACTTGCAAATTATTTCAAATAAGTTGCTGAAATCTTTTGTAAACTGTAGTGGCAAAAGTAAAGGCCATTACATTTCATTGAAATTATCAATTGAAAATGGTTTAAACATTGATGTTGCAAGGATTTTTGTGTTTTGTGGTCATAAAACCACCAATACAAATAAAACTCTATTTTAATCCCACAGGACTGATTTCTGCACATGTCTAGAGTGGTGGCACTAATATCAGCTACAGTTAAGATCATTAAAATAGATTTATATACAGCATATTGTAAAGAATGCACATAGGTACATGATACATGCCAGTAAATACATTTTGTCATTCCTGTGATTATTTCTTTGTAATATGTGCACACTGTTATCTCTTCTGAACAACCTGCAATGCTAAAACACATGCACCAGGAAATAAATGGAAATATACTATCACCGCGGACTTCCGTAGTTCAAGCAGGCCAATCTTTACTATAGTTTAGGGGGTTATGGGTTATCGAAACCACACTGCATTCTGAGTGTGCGACATTGCTTATAGATTTACAGAGAGTTGCCCTTTCCAAGCAACAGCTTCTGTGGGGTAGAAGAATGGCTCAACTGTTCTTTTAAAGATATGTAGATGAATAAGTAATGCTTCTTGCGCTAGTATGTCTGAAACATTTGATTTATTGTTGCCAGCTCCTCACAGTAAGCTTCACAAACATTATTATGCACCAAACTTAACCCTTACACATTGGCTGTCACTGGAAAACCAAATGGCCACCACTGTGCCCGACACAATCACAAAGCGCAATCGTTAGAGTGACACATTGGTGATAAAGGATGGCAGGATGACTGACAGGTCCTTCCTCTGAGAAACTGGAGGTTGGCGCAATCTGTCCATTTCCTGTGACCTTTGCTTGTAAATGATTTTCTTTTTTCAGTAGGCTGTGTGGTCCAGTGGTTAAAGAAACATGCTTGTAACCAGCAGGTCCCTGCTTCAAATCCCAGCTCAGCCACTGACTCACTGTGTACGAACCAGAACAAGTTATTTAACATGCCTGTGCTCTGTCTTTCAGGTGAGATGTTCTTGTAAGTGACTCTGCAGCTGATGCACAGTACACATACCCTAGTCTCGTATCTTGTAAAGTGCTTTGTGATGGTGGTCCACTATGAAAGGCGCTATATAAATGTAAGGTTTATTATTATTCAGTATCACTTGGAGTGAGCTTGATGTGACAGGGTCTACTAATTGAAGTATCTTTGATATTGGGAATGGAGATATGTTTGAACTGGTAGTGTTTGCACAGGATTTTTTTTTTTTTTTTTTTTTAATGTCAAAAAAATGTGAGTGTGGATTATCTTCCGGAAATGTTGCACATAATCCCTAGTCTATCCACCACAGTGCTTGAACAGCCTACTATTTTGCCTTACATATAGTGTATATAGATTTATATACTATATAAACTATTATACTATATACTATTTTGCCTTACATATACAATATAGAGTTCCACATGCACTCTTCAGTTTATGGGGTCTTGTATTTTCATTCAAACCTGGCAGCCAACAGGCAAATCAATCCAAGCCAAATACAAGCGCTTTATGTTCCATGGCTGTAGAGCAAACTATTGAGCAAAAAAATATATACCTTCTGTATAACCAAGACCAGGCAAATCTACATTGCATCCATATTTAAATATGTATTGTTATACAGAGCTCTTTACAAACTGTTACTTCATGAGTTAATTAAATAATATGCCATTCAAAATGGAAGTTTTCTGTTTTTGAATCTGTATCAATCTGGACTAGTTGTTGGATCAGGACTTAATTCCTGTTGACATCAAGGGTCATTATGACATGTAGGAATTGCACCAGTGTGATACATTTACTCCTGTGAGGGGTGCGGGTGAAAATCTGGCTGTTAACTGATTGCTTTCTACGTCACTCCACAGATGGCTGCAAATCCTCTCCTCCATGTACTAGATTACCTAAATTGTTTTGAGGCCTGGCTCCAGCAGCATCTTCTGTAACTGCCACATGATAAGTCATGCTGTCTCCTATTGACTTTGTTTTTTTTATTAGTTTTTTTTTTTTTTTTTAATTTAACAGCTTTGCTACTCCGTGCTGTGCTGTTGAGACAATTAAGATACAGCATTTTAGAGACTCTAATCCCTCTGCAGACTGCTTTTTCATCTCTCTTCCTATCCAATATCACATCATGTATCACTGGATTTTTCATTGGCACGTATGTGGAATAATTTAATTCAATTACAAATTAAAAAAAAAAAAAATGTCCCAGATGACTTTTTTGTAAGGCTATGGTTTCCCTCTGAAAATGGCTTCTTGGGAGTTCAATGCAGAACCATATGGTTCATTATGGCTTTTTCTGGAATGCTGGATCTGTTTTGGTTCTCCATATATATTTCTAAGGATGCCACCTTTAAACATAGAACCCTCTCGGTTTAGTTTATTACTAATGACCTCTGCCAAATGAGGAGCCTGAATTGACTTGAGCAATGTACAGGTGAAGATTACCTTGTTGTCTTTCATGATGATATGACACAGTTCTCCACATTTAAAAAAAAACTTGGGTTTTTGGAACAGGTGACACTGCAGAAAGAGGGGGCAAAGTGAAGTGAACTTTAAATCAGAGCTGTTGTTTCAAATGGCAATATGTGCTTCCATTAGTCTTTTTTTATTAGCAGTTTGCATCATTCTGTACTGTGTGTGCTGAATGTGCTTAACAATGACGTTCAGTTTACAACAGATGTTTTACACATAAACATGGCAGCCTCAAACAGTACAGAACAATACCGTCCTGTTCACTGTCAGTTCGTTTTAAGAGGAATTTCAAGGGACCAGCAAAAACAATTGTCTTCCTTATTCCCAGGCCTCAGTGCCAAATAGCTAACTACTATACATTGTTAATGTATTGTACATTAATATTACCGGACGTACAGAACACATCAAGTTGACATTGTATATTATAAATAAAACACATAGACTAAGAATGGACTGTAATTAAACAGTTAGACGGCAGCACATATTACTTAAACAGTTTAAACGTTGTTTATTTGTTTATTTTTATTGAAAACAATATCCAATTGAATGCAAAAGTCAAAGGCGTTAGTAAAATGGATTTCAAACTTTTTAGATACCATACCCTTGAAAACAACTGCTAAGAACTTTGGGGTTCCAAGAATAATTTATAAACTGTAATGTGTTCAATATAGAACCTAACAGTTTAACAACCATTAGAGGTTCTTACTCCATTGCTTCATATAAATTGAACTGTAAGAAAAATTAGTCAAGTGGACATATTGCTATGGCGACATACTTAAAATGATTGGCTGTGTGGCTTTTCTTATAGTTGTTTCTGAACCTGTTATATAAAGCTCCTGTTATTCAGAATATAGCAAATATAAGAGTGTATTATATAGCTGCAGACAGAAGTTGAATTTCAAAATGCTTTGTAAATAAATCTGGGTTATTGCTGTGCCTCTACTTTTGAAGGTGCACACATTCAGGGAGAGAGGAATCGGTTTCACTCCTGACAATGAATTCAATGGAACCCAATCCCTCTGGCTTGAGGTTTCCATAGCAACCAGTGTCAACATGAAGTCTTGTACAGGTGCTGCCCACAAATTTATATAAATACATGTGTGCATTGTGTGTGTGTGTTGGGAGGGAAGAGAACTCACAGAAATATAGATGGTTTAGTCATTGTTTCTATTAAAGTCAAATCTGAGGCTACACAAGAAGGCAAAAATCACTGGATGAAAAAAATAATGTCACAGTTTTGTATTTTTAGGTCATCAGCAAAACTTGCTTCCTCTCTTCTGTACAGTGATCTTTCATTTCTTTGGCTGTATTTTTAAACGGTTCAAGTCTCAATGAATAATAAATAAATAAAAGCAGTGTTATAGGGTATTGGGGTCAAGCTTTATGTTGACATGGGAAACAATTACCTTTAACTACTGGCAATTCATGCCCTGTTGATATTTATAGCATAATAATAGCTGCCGGGCAGTGAATCATAATTCCAGCAAGGCAAACGGATGGAGAAATTACCCTTTTTTTTATCAACCCTGATATTGAATGATAGCATTAACGATTGTGACATACTGCACCACAAATATGTTCTACGGCTATGCATGCTGGGATTGATTTAAAACAAACTTTATTACCAAACCGTTTCTAGTCACAAAATACTACACATTTTAAAACTGAATGTAAACTCTGATATACATTTAGACTTAGATGAGGATAATTGAATAGAGGACTTTACAGCAAGAATCCACTACTCTCCATCTAGCTCACTTGTATTGAGGAACAAGCTCCATGCCTCCTTGTATAAAGTAAAATACATTACTGTACAGTATCTTAAAATGAGTTAGGGTAGCTATGGCATCTTTTTATTGATAGAAAAAGTAAACATTCAAAAATCCATACATAGTAGTACTGCTGCTAATGCTAAGCTATACATTATGTCGTGCTACCAATATTGGAAATAATCCAGAACATTATTGAAAGGGAAGTTTAAGAGAATTATTCTGAGATTTAATAATACTTAAACGTTTGGTAGAATTTTTAGGATTTAAATACTATTTATTCAAGATTACTTTCATTTTTGTATTCAAACTGAATTTGAATTGGATGACCAAAAAAAAATAAAAAATCAGGGAAAGAAAATACAGTCCATTTTGAATTAAATATACATTTTATAAATTTTAAATAAATCCTTTATGATGCAAAAACAAAAAACAAAACAACATATTATTACTTATAGAGAATGTACTTTGATTGAAAATCTTTGCAAAATGAATGCTTTATTCTGCTAGCCACTGTTCTAGCTATTTCTTCCTTGGTTTCCCTCACCATCCTTAAACCCCAAGACTGAGATTTAAAGAAACTCCTGAAAAAACGACATTGTGGGGACACCCCCACTTTGTAAAACACCTTAATTTTTTTTTTTTTTTTTTAAGTGTGATAATATTTAGTTTGTTGTCGACTTTCACTCTGTGTGGAGTTTTGTCTGACTGGCGTTAGAAACAGTAAATAAAAAATATAGTGAGAGTCAATGAAGTCCCCACAAATCTAGGAATGCAAACGTGTGTGTGTGTGTGCGTGTGTGTGTGTGTGTGTGTGTGTGTGTGTGTGTGTGTGTGTGTGCGTGTGCGTGCACGTGGGTGCATTGGTAATGATGAGAGGTGGAGAGTTTGGTTTCTATCATTGTTTATTAAACACACCATCAAGTTAAATTGCTTGAAAAGTTCCAAGTCACAACTGGGACTCACTTGTCATGTGGTTACCTCATGCTAGGTAAGTGCTGATTGCTATCAAGGGAAAGCTCCTGGCTTACATTTGACTATCAGGAGCACTTCTCCTCAGAGACAGATTCATTTGTTTCGGCCACAGGCTTCCAGCTTCAGACAACCGATATCTGGTTAAGCTTTGGGAAATTGAAATCGGGTACAGGTTCTAGGTAAAACTATTATAGTTGACCAATATTTTGACAAGAATGCTTTATCAATGTCTAGGAAAATGGGTTAGGAAAATACAAATTAAAGAAAAAAAAAACTTTTTCAAATGAAATTATTGTTTCCTGCTAAAATTGAATTTACTCCCTTTCTTAATTTTAAAAAGTTCTTATTTTACCTTAGTGTTCATGAAATTACTAGTGCATTAAATCCAGGTTACAAAGACATATAACAGTATATTAAACAGAATGGCAGATGTTTTACCATAGTATCGTATTTACATTTAGATAAGGTCTAATACAGGACTGACTAAATGATGTGCTCATAAAGGTAAACTTAATATTTAGATACAGCTTGGATATACAATTTCAGTTTCAGTACTTTTAAAATTGGATTTTTTTTCTCATTGTATTAGATTTTCCCAACATAAAACTATACAAATAATATAAACATTTTCATCTTTGAATTTGTGATACATTTGTAATAATGAATGTATTTGTCAATGCAGCTGTACATCAACCAGTTTCAATAGCAGGGTAATAAAAGCAGTTTCAGTAATTTAAAAATAAAAAGGTCTGTAATCTGCTCTTTATATGACAGATTCGGTAAGCAATAAACTAAAACAGTTATTGATTCGAAAGATTATAAGATTACAGAATGTGTTATATATATATATATTAAAAAGACACTTAGTACATTTTACAGTGTCATTAGTAAAGTATTTCAGTTGAAAACAAGCTATCTGCTGTTACCATGTCAATATGCACAATGTATGCCCCACATATAGCATAACCTCCTTGAGTATACAACCTGTTCATTAAGTACACATTTCTTAAATACAAAAGATATCTCATGCATTTATAGGGCTATCGGACTAGGAATTGTTTTCTCTACTAAGTACTATGAACTACAGTATAAAACAAGTAGCGTTTTTGTTGCATCTCAGTCTGTGTGTCATTTCTATCAATGGCATACAATCACACCTCTAAAGCCCCTTTCACACTGGCACTCCTACCTGAGCCCGGACCCGGGTTCTGGCTACCTGGGTCACAGTCCAGCCTAGAATGAAACCACGTACCTGGGTCGTACCCGGGTTGGCCTGGGTCCCAGTGACCCACCTCAGGATGTGGATCGAAATGGTTTGACCTGGGTTGAACAAGACAAAATACATAGCAGGCGTTTGTAAGGTGGCAAAATAACAAACAGCCACGCCTGCATGAAGGTTTCAATTCCACAAGGAACATTTCTGTTTATTCTGTTTAGCCCTATTATTTTGGTTGCTTGAGACACAGCAGGAGCCAGGCTGCAGCACGGATGTAGAAACATTTGCTCTAATAAATATTTGGGCCCACGCTTCAATCCATTGAAGTTTGGATGCAAGCGTTCGTAACAAGCTGCTTCTGGGGCATTGATACGCACATTGTGTACTTGCATCTGTCAACCAGGTCAACCCTGCTTTAACAAAAGCAGTGTGAAATCTCATAACTGACTCGCATGACACCAGGTCCTTACCTTATTCAGTTACAGTAACTGCAGCCCATTGCACTAGATTTTTATTTTGAATGCTATAAGATATAGTAATTAACCACCCTGTGCTATATACCAGTCAGGTTTACAGAATGATGCACTGAAATAACCCTGTCCATCTCATAGAAGGGCTTTAATACACTGGCTGCCGTAAACTTACTGTCAATATTTTAAAATAATTAACAACCCCAATTCTGTCGTCTAAGATTGGGAAAGTCGGGCAAATATTTACCTGATTAGTAAAAAAAGACAGCTGATCAGAAAGTGGCAAGATACAAGCTGCCATAAATTACTCTAGGTTGACAGGTAATTGCAGTAAACAGTTCTCTGGTCAGGAACACCAAGTCCTGCTGAGGATTGATTGCAGTCGATATGTTTATTACCCTGCTGATAAATACAGATATTAATTTGGAACCATGGAACGATAAAGATTATTATTGTGTATTGGTGTGTGCCTTTGTGATAGCACACTTTTTAATATTATGATAAGGAAATGTGTCATGTAAAATGTTATTTAGCATAACAATATGCAGCAATCTTGTTTAAAATGTATTTTTCTTCCTCAGTGATGATGTATATAGCCCCAGATGAAACTTGTATCACAATTGAATTAGATACAGATTTTATATCACAGTTTTGTAACTAAACTTTCTCAAGTTCCATACCGGCTGCCTTCTCAACCCAAGTAGGCTACTGGACTTGAGCTGGATCATCTGTCACTGAGTTCACAGCTTCAGCCTAAAGCAATATCTAAGAATACCTTTCTTCACAGGTCATATTAAACATAAGATGCTTCCTTCTTCCTGCCAAAGAGAACTGCTACAAAGAAATGAAGGCATCACAATTAAATTTGCCAAACCCAGTTTTCAGCAACTAGATAAAAATGTGTTTTCAGCAAATACAATACAATTACCTACAAAATTACACTAAGAAAAATCTCTTTATGTCAGTTGTTTGCTTTGCAATCTCTCAAACCAACATTACCAGTTGTAAACAAGCTACTGGCTACCATGTTGATGTTGATGACCATGGTTGGGCTCTCTAAATGTAGTAAAGGGAAATGGGTCAGACACCTTGGAACAACAGCTAGACAAGACTATGGTGGGAATTGTGACCAAGAGACAGGCTGAGACGCTGAGGAAGTCAGGAAACAAGAAGGAGAGATGAGATATATAATGTACAGGACTGCCTGACAGACACAACTTGGGACTCATAGAAAGATGTTGCATTGAAATGTCAAACACAAATTGACATGTAGGACCAGAGCAAAGGCCTGAAGCACAGTGGAAGACAAAACAAGTCTGGGACCTGGTTTGGCACAAATTGTTGAGGCTTGTTAATGGTTCTTCTAACACCAGGGAGCTGGTTCCTGAATTCTCTTAAAGTTCCATTGAGGATCATGTTCTGGTCTGCAAACTACTGACTGGGAACTAATCCAGCTGCACAATATTAAATTCCATTTAGCCAGAAGCTAAATGGAATCCATCATTGAACCCTCCATACCGTCCCTTCACTTCTTAGCAGTTGTAATCGGTTGCCTTGAGCCTTGTGCTCTGGACTCTTGTTCTTTTTGATCCTGAGCTTTAGGGATCATCATTGAACCACTGAGCATTATTTTTCTATTATTTTTCATATTACATGCTGGGACCCTCATTCATGCATTTGCAAAGCTGGATTACCGTAATACATTACTGACAAGCCTCCCTTATCAAATCAGCACTGGTTTCAGGCTTTCCTAAGGTTATCACCATACTAAGTCACATTAAATACTCCTTACAGCCAGGATCTCGACGGTCTTTCCAACCTTAAAGAGTGCCATGTCCTAGACCACACACTGCTTTCTGTCGAAGAGACATTTTTTGTCTCCTCAATCTAGGGAGCATTTAATATACCTTTTTAATATCATATTATGCATGTTCTGTACAGTTCTCTATTGATCATTATTTATCATGCTTACTAACTATTCCAGCAAAACACTGCACAGGTTTTGTGTACAATGCTTCAGCTCACAGCACAACACTAATACGCTTCCTCGCTTCAAGCCACAATCAGCCTAAGGAGTCTTTTCAGAAACTTTTTTTTTTTTTTTTTTAACAGGAATATTTAGTAAGCTTGGCAAACAATTCATGGAACTGTCCATTATCCTAAAATACTTTTGAATAGGGCTAATTACATAATACAATAAGAATTCACTTCCATTGTACAGTTTGCACTGTGGAATATAGTAACTGCATGTAAGTCGGTGGCAGGAGCTTTGTCTCCCTTTTAGCAACAATCAAGCTGAAACCAAAGGCTGAGCTTCATGTTTCATTGGGCTATAACCTGTTATATATATTGTAAGTACTGAAGCCTCCCCGGTTTCCTCTGACACATTCTGTGGTATATTGTTCTGTTTCCATGTTTGTCGTATTATTATTTGCTTAAAGCCAGATAAACTTGCTCAGTCAAATTTACTTTATTGTACTATTGTACGCTATTTTATTGGTGGACTGCAGTCTTTAATTACAGTAACCCCTATGATGAACAAATGATTTGAGTGTTTAAGAGATAATTATATTATTATTTTTTTAGCATTCATTTTGTAAAGCTAACAGTTTTTTTTTTTTTTTTTATCTCACCCTTTTAAAAAGTTAATTGAAGTCTGGAACAAATGCTTGAAAATAAGTCCCAATCAGTCTAAAAGTGGTAGACAGGTGAACAAAGTTCCACAAACAAATTGTGGATTTGGACTCACTGCTTTGTTTTGCATGCGGTTCTTTTCCAATGCACATTGTCATGGCCAGAACAGCAGAACGCTAACTTTTGAATAGATTCCAAAATCAGACTGTCTGTTTTTCTTAATCAAATTAAAGACCCAAAGCATATTCCACCAGGCGATGTCAGCTCCCTTCATGCTGTCAAAATGACGAATGGGGAAACTCTTTATCAAGTTGGGTCCTGGCCTCTGGGACCAGGATACTTGTAAAACCCACTTATTAAATGAAGACAAATTAAATTAGTTGAATTTAATTTTGTTAATAAATAGCAATTGGCCATTCCACCAACAGATGGAGGAAGATGGGTGGGAACGTGTTGTTCTTAAGGTACTGTATGAGTGAACTACTGTACACAGTTAGGTCAATTTAACCAATTTTATAAATGCAAATGTCATGTCATTAAGCTGCACTCAATCCAAAGGCAAAGGCAGTTTGTACAACTGGGTTACTAAAAAAATATTTACATGGGGCCAGCAGTGATATTACATAAATCAAATAAGGTGGTCGTTTGGAAAGCTGTGTAATGCATTGTCAACTCTGATATTATTGATAGTCTCATTCTGCTTCAATAAACAGATCTGACTCTTCTTTCCAAGCCCGGCCCCTGGATAAAGTAAAAGTCATTCTGTGTTCGGTCCATATTCAATAGAGCAATTCCAGCTACTATTTAAAGAGCATTCTTTGTTATGGCAGGCTCTGTTGACACAGAGGGTTTTAAACTATGTATTGTCACTTGAATATGATATTTAAAATATATACATATATTTTAACAAAACTCACGGGTGGAGTTTACAATAAATAAAATATTATTTCACAGGAATTACAGTTTTGTTTTACCCATTGTTTTTGTCAAAAGCAAAAGATGTAGTGGATAGTTGCTCTGTGAATTGCCTACTTCAATGAACCTATTGAGACCATAGCCACATTCACAAGGGTTTCCTGACAAGATGGCATTCAACAGCAGACAATCATACTCAATGCTCAATGGCCTATTGTTTGTTTTTTAAAATATATATCAGATGCTGTACACTATAGGAAGAATAACACAATAGACTCCAGTTAACTGGAAGCAAATAACTTAGAAATGCAAAACAAGGTCTCATGAACACTCACAGGTTGTTCATTTTCGAAAAAACAGTAACAGTGGTAAGTTTCATATTTAATAGGAGATGTGGTCGACGTATCCCATTATCAATTATTTTCTGCATGACTTATATGTTTATAAGGATCTAATGGCCCTTCAGAAAAGGATGTTATTTACCATCTTTAGGGATCAGAGAGTAAAATCGCCTCTAACAGATCTTTCACAATTACCCATAATGCCTTGCTCAAGGCAGGGTTCCATTATCTATGGAATTAATGTATAAGTCACCCCTTTTGAGAGCTAAATTAACAATTGGAGAGTGTGTGATTTGTCATTTTTAAACCTTACTCCAGTGTCTTACCCCATCCTCATTAGGTTGCTTGTTGAATTTAAGTGCATGACAATATATCCCAAACATTCCCTCTTCCTTGTTTTTCAGAACAATAAAATTGGCATCTACTATTTTAGTGGATGCCTGTACTTTAGTAACAATGACCGTTTATTTCATAGCAGCCAGGGATTAAGGCAACAGTGAAATCCTGAATGCTTACCAGCCCAGTCCAAAACACTGTTGAAGTCAACAGTGATGATTCTATAATTTAATTGTGCATAATAGCTGTGTCACAGTTTATCTCTGGGTTGTTATTGTTGCTGCGCTACAAGGCTCTATATATAGTGACCTGGAAAACGTCTGTCTTTGGTCATTTCACGCATGTGATACATTCAAATTTAAAAAAAAAAAACTTGCTTCAATATTTTAATTCCAAAATCATGGTTAAAATGTTCCTTTTAAATACATGCTTCGCTATAATATCATATTCTACAGTACAGTATAATAGATAAAAAGCAAGAGAAACGTGGATAACACACATTACCATTGTAAAAGCATAAAGCAAGATTGTAAAGACAGAGAGGTTTAGTAAAGCTTATTACCATACATGGTAAACCATGGTAAACTATTGTAAATGTATAGTATAACCATGGAAAAAGCATGGGGAAACTGCAAAGTTACCATGCAGAGTTACTTTGTTATGCCCCAGAATCTCAAAATATATATTGTTGATGCAATCTACTATTTAGTTATGCTATCATATTTGATTCTAATTCATAAAACTACAATTGACAACCTTTTAAAAGTTTTAAACTGGTATTTGCCTTTCTAAATCTGTGAAATTAGGTGAAATTTTGCAAACTGTTAGTTTGAAATGGTGTGTTTGTTTGAGTGAGTTATTGTGTTCAAATGAAACATTATGTTCAGCAGGAAGTTGATCCTGTCACAATGTCTTTCGTACTGTTATCAAAAGTGTTGTTTTTTTCCTATACTAGCAAGATGCATTTCTCAAACTGAAATAGCTGATAAATAAGGCATCACATTTTGTTTAGCCTCAAATTGAGTTCTCTACAATATGTATCTTTCTTAATTAAACATTATTTAATGTCTTCTGATTGAAGACATGAGTCTGGGTGGAGCGTAAACAAAGAATAGAGTAAAATCAATGAATATCAGTTAAAAGCCGTTCTAAACTTAAAATTCTAATTTACTGTTGCAGCAATGTGATTCTCACAAATCTATTCTGAATTCTTTGCCCTGGATAAATAACAGACACACTTAGTTGCAAGATAACAATGGCAAACTGTGTTTCTTTCCTATAGTACAGCTGCATTTTATTACAGTACTTCATTCACAGTTATATGGGTTGTACAACACGTCAATATTACACTGGCTGAGCACATTTTGATATGTACATAATAGATAACTAAATTGGGAATTATTATCAAAATGCACACCTGCAGTCTAATCTGTATATTTAAATAACCTCTTTCAGGAAGAGTCACAATAAAATAGCAGCCGTCCATGGGCTCCATACAGTTCTTATTATCTTTCTATTAGATTAATGCGCGGTAAAACAGACACATTTTCAGATATTCGCAGATTTATTTTGAACTGTGTGTATTTTTAACTCAAATGAGTTTGGTGGTTTCATACAATTCGTCACATCTTATCACAACTGTTACCTGTTAACTGTTAGGACCAGCACTGGCTGCGGGTGCTCTGGTCAGAATTGAAGTCTCTTATAGGGTTGTGAGGGGAAACTCCTGAAGCACCTGTGGGCACTGAGTCTGGCTGAAACCACTCTTTGCCCTGTATGTTTAACAGCACTAAATAAATACACTTTTAAGAACCAGAATGAAATGGGGTTGTGTGTATAGAGACATTCATAATCAGTCCTGTGCGTGAATGGTAACCAGTAAAATAAATAAAGCTCTGATGTAATATGCAATTTATAATATTGCAAGGACTGGTTGACAGGTTTTAAATTTCCTGCGGTGTAGAAATCCCAGTTCCAGGAATCCCACGTGACCAGAGTTGCAGTTTTCTTTTCTGAAAGACAGTTCTGACTCATACGTTGAAGGAGTAACACAATCGGTTCTCGTTGAGTCAGTTAATGTTCATTTTTTTAATACTGTAATTTTAGGTCATTTTTTTACCAGATAAAAATTGTATATCAATCAAGCATGTACTATAGCATTACAGTACTGCTTCAAACTACAGTAAATACATGTACACACTTTATCACACACACAAGTGAAATAAAATGTTTAATTTGTATTTTATGTTTAAATCTTGAAATGAATATGTGTTCATTTTTAGAGAACATTGGGTGTAATGCAGACATGTAATAGGGCTCTAACAAAAGATATTCAGATAATTATCGTTCAATAAACTACTATATACCAGCTAAATGATAACTATAGAATAGTCTACTGGATACATTAATATACTGTAAATAATGTCATTCACTCAACTGAAAGCATATGATATAAATTCTCTAGTTCTCAGATTAATGTAATTCCAGACACTTTCCTCTCAGGAATTTGGCCACCTCTAGAAATGGGGGAAAGGGGCCAAATCTCAAATTAATCATTGAGCAATTTAAATAAAATCGACGGAATAGACTATTGTCTTAACAATAGAACTGAACCAGCATTATCAATCTTAGGCTGTGCAGAGGGGGAAACAGGTGAGGTCATTTCTTGAATATACAAGGTCATTAAAGTCGGAACAAATTTCAGGAGACCTAAAGGGGATTTACTGGTTTTGCACTCTGCCCTCTTAGCAGTTGAAAAGATGAACTGTATAATGTTTTGACTATATCATTCAACATGTATATGGAATATCAAAAAAAAAAAAAAAAAATTGGAAAACTGCATTAAACTGCCATCTAAGCAGACTTGTAGAAGGACATTGGCTGTCATGCAAACCTGGCTTTGAAAGACTTAAAAAGGTGTAAATGGAAACAATAAACTGTAATAAAACAATAAACCCTGCGTATGTTAATGTATTTGAATATCTGTATTTTACTCCCTCCTTGTCCGGCGCGTGGCAGCTTTGCACGGCAGATCAGCACGCGTCATCGAACTACAATGAGAGCAGGATGGATGAGACAAAGCACAGCTGTCTGCAAGAGTTTGCAGATCTGAGTTCCCTTCTGTGCAGTCACCCATCCATTTAAACATCTGCATCCAAGCTCGAAAAGCCGATACGTCAAATAAAAAACAACTCCCTATTGAAAAAAACATAATATGCATGGTCCATTTGTTAAAGAGGAAAAAAAAAAGCCACGTTTTTTAATGTAATTTTAGAAGCTCGTAGCTATGATTGTCATATTAATCTAATTTATTGAACACAATTTATTATACTTGTCCATAACTATATCCGTTGCTTTGTGTTTATGTACATGCCCCAGGTGCACTATTACAACATACAGTTTCTGTCGTCTCTGTGTTTACATATCTTAACAAAAGTAGCATATAGAGGTGGTTGTTTCTTTTTCTTTTTGTTTTTTTTTTTTTGTGTGTGTTTTTAATTGCTTTTACTTGTTCCTTAAACTTTGTAAATTAGAGCTGTTTAGGCTGATTTAAATGTACAATTGATGGATAATCTCTTACATAGTTCCTTTAGGATATACATTTATGTAGTCACTAAATAAATATAAATATATATATATATATATATATATATATAGATAATATATATATATATATATAATATATATATATCTAATCATGTTTTTGTGAGTTTGAAGATAGTGGACAGACTTTAACTGCAGAAGTCGTGTTCATACCTAGCACCTTGGCAGATGGTGGGTGCATAGTATCCATGTATATATAAAAAAAAACTACATTATATTAGTCTAACAACAGATCGAGTCAAAAATCAAAACCCAAAGGCTGACATCTGGGAAAGTATAAAGACCCAGCCAGGTATTCAATGCTGAATTCAAGAGCCCACCTCCCTTCTGCCGCTCTATACAGGCAATCATTGTCATTCATTGCTGCATTTAACGTAGACTGATGTTATTTCGGTCTCGCTTTTTATTTAATTAAGCCTATTCTGTGAAGCTTGAGTCACAGGAATAGTTATCGGGCTCCGAATCTCGAATGAGCGGAAAGAATAATATGCAAAAAGGTTTCAAACAAGATTTTAAAAAATAAGATGCTGCATGAAATGTTAATCAGCTGTCTTACTGCACAATGTCGTGTTAAATTGATATAACATTGATTAACCCTCCTATTAGGTTTCGGGTCTATTTGACCCGACTCTAGTTTCCAATTAGCTTAAATGCTATTTTTCTTTTCACTTTCTGTATAATATGCTTTGACTTTTCCTAAGTTGGATTCATGAATTTATACACATAAAACAGAACCTTTAAGATGTTTATTTCTTTTAGAACAGGTCACGTATACAAGTAAAATGTTTCGGGTCACTGTGACCCGTGGCATTTATCTATGTAGATTTGTGTACAGGTTGCAATCTGTCAGTATTGCAACAGCATCTCACTGGTAAAGACATTCCAAAATGAGGAGCTCCCATGTTGGGAGTCAAAGAAGTTTTATCACAGTTCCTGGACTAAAAGAGCATAAAGAGTAACACCTTTTCTAATAAAAAAAAAAGGCTGTTTAAATTAGTCTGAAATTGCATCGGGTCAATATGACCCAAAACATAACAGATGTACCTAAATTATAAACATAATAGGAGAGTGTCTGTCTTAAAAAAAGTGTTTCAGTACAACTGAATTCACGTTTTGCAGTGTGATCCTTATAAAACGTAAACACATTCGCATGGTAATTGTGTATTATTTGCCTATGGGTACCAATGTTTTTGCTAACTTAACTGTGATTTACCACGGTTACCTGAAGCTTTACCATGGTTACGCATTGCTTTTACAATGGTGCCACCATAAACCTTTATAAGCGGAGATTTAGAGTAGGATCACTGTAATACACCATGCTTCCACAAAAGCAACCGAGGGTTTTAACAAGCGCTGCCTTGTCGTCAACATTAGTTTCAAAGGTGTGCTAAACCAACACAAAGCCAACCTCTGTATTTGAACAGAGCGACTGTACGCGTGTTGCTATAATGAGGTTATGTTTTGTCTGCATCTCTCTCTGGTAACTCATTTGTCATCTGTCGATTGAAATCTCTTATTTCGAATAGAATTCATCTTGCCTTGAAACGAAGCAAATTCCTAAAAAAACACACATACACAAAATCAATCAATCTTTATTTTATATAGCGCCTTTCATAGTGGACCACAATCACAAAGCGCAAAATGATGACCTGTTTGGCTATATCCCTGTCTATTGTTGGAGTTGCAATTTGATTGTGTGTGTGTGTGTGTGTGTGTGTGTGTGTGTGTATGTGTGTGTGTGTGTGTGTGTGTGTGTTGAAAAATACATTAGATTAAAATGTTCAAGAAAAAAAAAGCTTAAATTGGAGCGATGGTGTCATATGCTGCATAATACAAATCGGACCGTGTTGATTGCGTTTATTTTCGCGGTGCATTTTTGAGTGTCCTCAAGATTTAACGAGCACGCTTACAAAGGTTTATGATTTGACGAAAACATAATTCTGATGGGACCTCATTATCATACAGCTGAATGGTTATCTAACCCCCCCCCCCCCCCCCCCCCCCCCCCCCCCCTTTTCCTTTTTTTTCCTTTTTTTTCAATAATAAAAAACCCACATGAAAGGTTCCTCTGTGCTTGGCTTTAACGAGGGGTGCGCGAACCAACAATAGAGGAACATAGCAACCATTTATTTAGACGAGCTTTATAGGTACACGTCAGACTGAGCCAGGCAGCCAGCACCACGAGCACTATAAAGCACAATAAAAATCGAGTAAAGTTTACTTTGAATGCGAAATAGATTTCCAATAGCAGCAATCTGTTCTTTGCTAAAACTCACATCTGTTTTAAAATTGATGTGCCCTATCACTAGAGAACGTGTCATTTTGATTCTGATTTTCGTTTTTATTTTATAATAATAAACTGTATAGTTTCATTGGCAAAAAGAAAACGCATTAAATTTAACAGTAATAATTTTTTTTTGTTGAAAATAAATATATATATATATATATATTATATATAGATATTATCATATATATATATATATATATATATATATATATATATATATATATATATATATATATATGTTAGTTTTAAAAGAAAAGTGGAAAAAAGAATCCAGCATCTAATTAAAATTTAACATACAAAAAAAAAAAAAAAATACAATTAATCTGAACAATTTTATATTTTCCCTTTTATAGTGCAGCAAGAAATATGATATTGTCAAATATCCACAGATTATTTCATCTTAATTTCATCGGTGTCATTCGAGGTCAGATCATTAATCTTAAAGCTTTTATGCATAGCCAAAATAACAATTTTATATTCAACTCTACTTAATAAATAAGATTCTCTAAAGACGCATTTTACAAACAAAGCAATAGGGCGTATATAAATAAAATATAATAAATACAAATAAAAAGTGCCTCCCTATGTGTTGTAAATAGATCAACAGATGCTCCTCTTGTTAATACTCAGGCGTTCTCCTCTGGCGGTGGACAGAATAGCAGCAGGGCATTAATTCGGATATGAGTGCTGTTGGCAATTTGTAGTAGTACAGGGGAAAAAATTAAGATGGGGCGGTGTTTCAGATTCAATCGAGGTGATTGACAGTTTACATAATGAGAAGCAAGGGCACAAGGCAACTATATAAACAGAGTAAAGAGAGAGACGTTCTCCATTTAGTAATTGTAAGACCAGCGGACAGGTTGCAAATCCAAACCCTTTAATACAGACGCAACTCCTTAATCCTAAACAAAACAACCTTAGCCCAACTGGAGTATACACACATATGCAAGGTGGAGTCGATTAAGAAACGAAAGGTACCTTACTTTGGATACTGATTTTGATATATCTTCAACCTGTACCACTGGGATCACTGGAATTTCTATAGAAATTGCGCGCTTTGGATTTGGAGCACTTGGAGGAAAAGAGGATCTGATCGGCTGGTCAGACTACTGGGAATATTGAAAGAGTGTTTCGTTTTGTTTTGTTTTTTTGTCATAATATCCCCGCCAGTACTTGGATTAGGTGTGCTTTTAAGAAAGAGGAAAAGGGCTGCATTCAAAGGAAAATAGCTGCCTTGGAGAAGTGGAAAGAATGGCAGCTTGCTTCATTTTGAGCATCGCACTCGTTTTAACATTTTTTACGCAGGTAATTCAAATGTTTTTAGTGTTTGCAAGGGTGGTGAAAAAAAGCGAAGATATCTTTATTTCTTAATGTTTTTAATGTAATTTTTATTCGATTTTGTATTGTTTTTGTTGTTGTTGTCAAGGTGTCGGGATCGGGGGTATTCGAGTTGAAGGTTCACGAGTTTTTGAATGCAAATCGTTTGCTGGCTAATGGGAATTCGTGCAAACCCGACTGCAGGACTTTCTTTCGGGTTTGTCTGAAGCACTATCAGTCGGTTGTATTACCAGGTGACTGTATCTTCGGCAGCGTTGTTACCCCGGTGCTGGGAAGCAATTCATTCCAGGTCATCGATGCAGACAGTTCAAGCAGCCCTATAAGAATGTCCTTCGACTTCAGATGGCCGGTAAGGCAATGGGAACTGACACCGAAACCGCGCTTATACGAAGAGACAGAGTGAATGCATATGTGCAGTTTATTTCTATTTATTCGTGTATTAAATGGAAATGAAATGCTTAAAAGGCAAAAACAAGTGCAAAGATACCACAATTATTAACAATGTTGCGTCTAATATTAATAATCTATGTGATAGTATACCTTGCGTTTGTGCTATGCTTTCAAGTGTGTAGCCTACTAAACATGCCCGAGTAAAAGCAATGGAGTATTAATTCGCTTTTGTATGCAATCACATTTCAAAGACCATGCGTTGTTATCTTACTAGTATATGTTTTTTCTCGCCTGTTGATGATTGTGCTGTATGTTTAACTGCCATTTTCTTGTCTTATTTTCCGTTTGGTCTTAGGGGTCGTTTTCTTTAATCATTGAATCCTGGTATGCTGCCTTTGATGACCTACCTGTAGGTGAGCGCAACAAACCTCTTCACCGCAAGGGGGAGAATGTTCCCCACAAATAGAAGTGTTGTGCGAAGAAATAGAGTAATATTTGTGTATGCTTTTACAATGTGTATTATATACAAAAACACGTTATTTTATTCTTTGTTTTAGTATACCATTATTTCAAGGCTTGTTTTTGTCTGCCTTACGTGCTACAATAGAACTTCAGTTCATTCAAATTTCCTTCTTTCTTAATTTCAAACACAATTGCACTTCCTTTGGTTTATTTTTGGCGTGGGAAAGTGAGCTGTTCTTTGGTGAGAATATGTCAACCTTGCCAAACGCTTCTGACCGCCTTTTCCTATATTTTACACCTTTTTTTCTGTTCCGCCCTTTGGAAAAGGAATAATGGGTTTTGGATGTTTTGCTGACATAAAGGAAGAGGACATTTCAGTCGCAGTAGAGTTTTATTGAAAGAACTGCTGTGGGGGAAAAAAAAAAAACAAAAAAAAAAAACTTTAAAACGACATACTGAAATCTGAGTACCATACTTAGTTGCGTTTTAGTTTCCCAAACTCAAGTCATTATGTTGTTTTACATAACCCTTTTCTGTAACAAAATAAAAACTATTATTATTATTATTATTATTTATTATTATTATTATTATTATTATTATTATTATTATTATTAGTTGTAATAATATTATTTTATGTAATTGACGTTTTATTATCCCCGTTTTCTAATTTCAGACACAACCAACCCTGACTTATTGATTAGCTTTTTTGCGATCCAAAGAAATTTGGCTGTAGGGGAGGAGTGGTCTCAGGATGAGCAGACTGGCAAGCAGACGGAGCTAAGGTATTCTTACCGGGTCATCTGCAATGAAAATTACTACGGCGAAAGTTGTTCCAAAAAATGCACGCCCAGGAACGACCTTTTTGGCCACTACATCTGCGACACTGATGGGCAATTATCCTGCCTCCCCGGCTGGAAGGGAGAATACTGCCAAGAACGTAAGCAACAAGAGAAAATCATCTTCTGGCCTAAAGTATTTTTGGTTTTGCTTTTAAATTCTTAATTAGACAATTAGACAGTGACCGACTGAAATAACAAGAGCTTATTGAAGGAGGATTCATAACGAAAACTCTGTTTATATATTTAGAGACACATATATATATATATATATATATATATATATATATATATATATATATATATATATATATATATATATATATATATATATATAATATATATATATAAACACACTGGTCGACAGCTGTCCGGGTTTGAAGTGTCCTAGTTGATTTTAGCCCTCCAAGTCACTGTCTGACTGCTGCTAATCCCGAACGGAGGCACCATAATCAAATGGAAACCAGGACATACACGTGCACCATTGACTCACACGAATGAAATGTGCGCGCTGGTGTGGTAAATCTAAATTGGTTAAAAAGAATTTGACTTAAAAGTATCAATGTTTTTACTTGACAAGAAAGGCTGCTTTGTTAAAACATTAAACACGCACACGCGCACACTAAACCCATTTTCAAATGCATCTCTAAAATGAACAGTGCATGGTGGAGCGCAGCATTTCTTCTGTTTCTTTTTGACCTAGTGCGCAGAAATCACAGCTTGGTAAATGTAGCTTTGGCACCATGTCTCACAGACACAGTCTGCTCGTTTTGTTTACTGCTATACACATGTGTGTTTGTTATCTCGTTGAATAACAATATACTGTTTTAGTTATCCCATTGTTTTTGTTAATTAAATCCTAATTAGCACGCAGGGCTTTTGAAATAGGCGCCAAGTAAAACCCCGAATTTGTGTTGCCACATTTTCTTTTTTTTTTTTTTTTTTTTTTTTTTAGTTGTGTTTTAATTTAAATTAGCAAGCGAGTGCTGGAGTAATCCCCCCTCCTTATAGAACGCGAGCAGTGTTACTTAATCCCAGGCCAGCGTTCTAATGGAGGAGCAGCACGCGCTCCGGTTAATCGCAGCATTATTATCCGCCACGCGCCTCTAAATTGCGGTCTCTATTGTTGAGCTATGAGCACGGCAGCTGCAAATGTGGTTCACACAGCCTCCAAACAACAATGGAGCAGCTGTCCGCTATTCAGAGCAAGCATCTGTTCCGGGCTAACCCAGCCGTTAAACACTGGTCTTGTAACCATGCAAAATCAATGTCACATACAACACAGCACAAACAGCAGCAAATTATCTGGCTTCTTCAGCGTAGCAGGCCAGCAGAACAGTTTGGGTTCAATTGCCCTTGAAAAAAGAGACATATTGTCTTGGTTAAAGAGGGGAATAACATGATAGTCGCTGTCCCAGAAGCTCAGCTGGTAAATACAGAATGCATGCAAGTTTTGTTCAATTTAACACAAGCAAGCCTATTTTGGATGTAATACATGTGTGGTTGAAAAAGGACAGCAGTTGGCTGAACTAATGTCATTGTATTCTCTTTTGAATTTCTAGCTATCTGTCTTGAGGGATGTAGCAAAAGCAATGGAAACTGTTCCAGCCCTGGAGAATGCGTGTAAGTGTGTTTTGTTAAACCTGCTAAATTCTTGTTTTTATTTGACTGCAAGCTAATTCAAGGCTGGTCAGTATGCTGTGGGACATGTATTTAAAGACCATCATTTTTCAAATTAAAAAAAATACAATACTCCCATGAGTGGTTAGACTGAATGCAAAAGTGTGAAATGAGAATAAAAAACGGTGAAGTTCTGTTGATGCCCAGGTGTGTAACGTTGGTTGGTTTCTTCTCTCAGGTGTCGGGCAGGCTGGCAGGGCCAGTTCTGTGACGAGTGTGTCCGTCATCCAGGCTGTAAGCATGGCACATGTCAGTCATCCTGGCAGTGTACCTGTGATGAAGGCTGGGGAGGACTGTTCTGTGACCAGGGTAAGTCTAGCCAACTTATTACATGTTCTATATGGTTATTTTTTGGGCAGGTTGACTATAGTGTGTAACACCCAGCCCTGGAGAGTTCATTACTACTGTGTTTTGAACACACTCGGTAACTTTGCAGTTCTACCACCCATATCACCTTGCCTAATATAAACTTTGAGTACTGGTATAAATATGTAAATGAAATGTATCATTTATTTACATGGTTATGCCAACGTAACCATTAAGATGTTCAATAAGGATTTTCGACAAGTTGTTGTGCATGTTGGTTGTAACATGTCATCACACATTTAAAACTTGAAATAAATTAGGATCGTGCAAATTGGGGTTGGATAAAACAGTAGCTGTCATTGTAGTTGTTTTATTATGGTTGTATTTACTGCCCTATTGTAAATAAAACCAGTTAATACCAGAATCTCAACTTTCAAGCAAATGAAAAGCCTGTTTAAAAAAAAAACACTTGGTACCGTAAATAAATTTACCTTGACTTTCTGTGTGTTACACCATTTATTACCCTTTCAGGTACAGAGCTTCAATTCGCCACCTGCAAATAAAAACAATGAAAGGTTGGAATAAAAGGATTTAATAGAAGTTTTTTTTTCTTCTCTCTTTTGTTTCCAGATCTTAACTACTGTACCCATCACAGGCCATGCTTGAATGGTGCTACTTGTATGAACACTGGCCAGGGCAGCTACACCTGCACCTGCAGACCGGGCTACACAGGTGTGAACTGTGAACTGGAGGTGAGCGAGTGTGACAGCAACCCTTGCAGGAACGGTGGGAGCTGCACGGTAAGAGACTGTCCTCCAGCAGATGTCTCAGCATAGAACAGCAGGGTTTTAGCTTATGATATAGCAAACTGTAAAATCTGGAAGCAGGTTTTCTGTCGCAGGGTGGAAGAAGTGTATACATAACATATTTTTAGAGCAATATGAAAGGGTACATAAGGACCTTTTTATTTTATTGCATTTTGGGTTTTTTTAATATATTTTGACCACTTTTTTAAACTTTGCATTCCCTGCCTGAAGACGGCTTCCCATGTACCCGCACGGACAGAACTACATTACAAAATGTAAAAAATAAAAAAATAAATAAATAAAACGATACACACAGCTTACTTAAACAGTCGTAGCAAAACATGGGAACATGTAATACAATAAAATAAAAATGTCCTTATGTACCATTTAAATAAGAGCTGGTGTATACAGTGAACATATGAGGTTGTTCAAAGTTGAGATGTTAATTCATTTAATTGAGGTAAATATTAAACAGTGTTCTCCTTTGTTCCCCTAGGATCTTGAAAATGGTTACAAATGTACTTGCCCTCAAGGGTTTGAGGGATCTCACTGTGAACACAGCTCCTTAACCTGTGCCGGTTCTCCTTGTTTTAACCACGGTATCTGCTCTGAAAAAGACCACGGAAGAAGCTATATTTGCAATTGCCCTCGTGGCTTCACTGGTTTAAACTGTGAGAAGAAAGAGGACAAGTGCACCAGCAACCCCTGTGCAAACGGTAGGCTCCCAATATCTCTACCTGGTTTATAGCACATGTTTGTACGTCATTTCCATCTCACATGCACTTAGCTCCAACCCAGAATGCAAGAAGGTTTCATCAGTTCATTGAGTCTGTGTAATTTCCACATCATCAGTGTACAATGTGCAATACAAACCATAATTTCGAATCACCAATGGGATTGAGTAAACGGTTTTAAGTAGATTGCTGGTCCTTACAGAGTGGGCTGAGTTTTTATTATCTGCCAGACAATGACTAGGTTAACTATTTCATGTGTAAATGAATCCCCTCAATCTAGATTAATAGTTTGAGTAACTAGGGAGTGTGTAAATGTGTACACTGTGGGGTTTTACATAATATTTGTAAGTGTAAATGTTATTTTTTTATGGCATGTGACCTTCCCACAGCCCCTTTAAAAGCGGAATGGTTTTCACACGTTTCTTGTTTGTTTTCGTTTTTAAGGTGGACAGTGTGTTGACCTTGGCCACAGCAGGAATTGTCGTTGCCGCCCTGGGTTCACCGGCCAGCGGTGTGAGATCAACATCAACGAGTGTGCGAGTAAACCCTGCAGCAACGGAGGCACTTGCATTGACCACATCAATGACTACACATGCAGGTGTGCCCCTGGCTATGGTGGCAGAAACTGTGAGATCAAGACAAGAGACGAATGTGCTTCCGACACATGTAGCAATGGGGGGACCTGTCTGAGTAGCGCCTATGGCAGCAGCTTTTATTGCAATTGTCCAATCGGCTTCACAGGTAACCGCTGTGAATTGTACACTGTGTCTGTGCCCGACTCCAGAGATCAGACCTTTCCCTGGGTGGCGATTTCATTGGCTGTGGGTCTGGTTGCCCTGCTAATGTTGCTCTGCATCATTGTGGTCGTCCTGAGGCACATACGGAGACAGAGGGACTTAGAGGAACAGGACTTGGAGACCATGAACAACTTGTCGGATTTCCAGAAAGACAACTTGATCCCAGCATCGCAGTTGAAAAACACCAACAAAAAAGTGGACCTGGAAGTGGACTGTGCAGTCGAAAAATTGAACTATAAACACAAAAACTATCACTTGGACTACAATTTAGTTAAAGACTTCAAAGACGATGTGTCACAAGAGGATAAATGTCATAATTGTGACAAATTGTGTCCGGAAGAAAAGATACCGTTAAGAATGCACAGGTAAGAATTGAGTTTCTGTGGTATGTTCGGCAGTTGCAGTAGCAATAGTATGCTTTTTATTTGAATTAGTTCTATTGTAGACTTATTTTTACTCCCAGTCTCTGGTGACTATGTTGGAGAGGAAAAGAGCGTCATTAATATTGTCTGAGAGAGGCTTGGTTGAGAAACACACCAGCATGTGTGTTTGACCTGGCCAGCCCTTGACAGACGCTAGGAAAGAACTTCTTCTCCTGTCTAGGGGTCGCTAGAGACCAGCAGGAATATGTGCCAACACTCAACCTGTTATCTAGGAACATACATAAAAGAACGGCACTGAGAGCCATTCTGGGTTTTACTGGGAGATTACTGGGACCCATCTCAGTCTTGTGGCTTGCCTAATTTGATGTTCGACAAAGTTCACAGCAAAACCTGAAAGAGCTCAATGCAATTATTTGCATCCCAGTTACGAGAAGATTGCTGATTGATTTACTTGAGCAGATTTAGTATTTATGAAAATGAAAATGTTTGGTATGTCTGTGTTTTGTAAAATGAAAACCCAGAGGGACCAATTTCTAAAGCTTTATTTATTTATTAATTAATTAATTTATTTATTTATTGTAACATTTTTATGACAACAGTGGCAACATTTTTATTTGCTTCAAAATCAGACCCTTTTCTGGTCAAATGTGACAATACCACATGATATCACAGGCAATGTCTAATGTTTTAACCAATGTCTTTAACAATTCAAATACAATTGAGGTGTTTGCTTTATGTCTCAAGTGGACTTCGGCTATTGTTTTGCAAGTGGTCTAAAGTTTCTTTGTGATCTGTGTCCCCAGTGAAAAGCCGGAGTGTAGGATATCAACGATATGCTCCCCAAGGGATTCCATGTACCAGTCTGTGTTTGTAATAGCAGAGGAGAGGAACGAGTGTGTCATAGCAACTGAGGTAAATTATTCCCACTTGATTTCTTGATTTGAATTACTGGATCCTATTCACAAAACTTCACTCACACTTTATATAGACTGTTCTGTTTTTAAAGTAAATTATGATTAATTAATAAGGTTTGGTTTGAGGTTAAAATCGTTTATGGTCTATTTCAAAAGATGGTTTGTTTGTTTGTTTTTAAACCCTACATTTACAAAACGTTATTTAGGTGTGATGTTTTGTGAACTAGTCATTTATTTATTGTTTTCCACATTGTTTTGTGTTTTATTTGAATATTATATATATATATATATTATATATATATATATATATATATATATATATATATATATATATATATATATATATATATATATTAGTTACTATTTTTCAAACAATAAGAATAAGTTGAATTTTTTGGTTCAATGTATTTTCTATTTGTGTTTTTAAGCAGCCTTCGATTTAATCAGTCCACATCCATAATTTATTCTAAACAGTTGTTTTCTTCAAACCAAAAACCAAACCACACATTTTGCATACTTATGTACAAAAACGTTTCAATGTTTGTTGAAAACTTGAAGTTTTTGAATTCTAGTGTTTTCTCTAACAGTCCCATACCAATAAAATGCTAAAAGTGGGCATTGGCATATCATATTTTTTTTTAAAGCATATATTTTCTGAAACTCACACATTCATAACAATATTCCATGGATTGAAATATAATGTAAAAGTAGTTTTCATTTACTTTTATAATAACAGTTTATTTTTCTCCCTACAGGTTTAAATCTAGTAAAACAGTAATACACCTCAAACGAAAAGGAGGAAATATCTTCTGCACTGTTTACAAAAAAGACACACTGAGACTGAGAATTATTTAAATGCAAATCGCTGCTCTTAAAAACTATTGAGAACTGGATAGAGCTAATGACTGATTGCTCCGGAAATGCAATATTACTTTTAATAAGTGTTAGAATGTATCTGCAACGTAGGGCTGAGGCATATCATGGACATTTTATATTGGGTCTGTATTCCCTAATGTACAAAAAAAAAAAAACCCTGTAGATTTGTGTAAAAATATAAGCAGGAGAAAAGGGTCCCTCTGAACTGTCCCACCTTGTCATAAAGAGACATCCAAGGAAAACAATGGAAGCTGGAAGCTTTGTGCTATGCAAGATCTAGGCAAAGGGTCGGTTTGGAAAGAAAGAAAAACCCTCGCGACAAGATGTGGAAGTTTTAAAATATTTCAGGAGAATGCCAGGGACTGGTGACGTCATACTCGTGAAATGTCATGATTTGAAACTCACTGAAGATTGTACGCAGTCCAAATCCCTAAGCCTTAAAATTGTTTCAAAAGACTTCATGATTTATTTTCCATGTTTTCTTGGATCCTTTGCACTACTGATGTTTGTAAATCAAAAGATTATATATATATATATATATATATATATATATATATATATATATATATATATATATATATAATTTTTTTGTTGTTGTTGGAAAAGGTGGGACTTCTGTCTGTACATCAAGCAGTGCCAGCACAGTTCCAGATGAGTAAATGCAATTCCTTTCTTAATAATATGCAACACTGCCCATATTAAAAGAACTGACTATCAAACCATGGACTGCCTATAATTAGTGTTGAAATTATGGAACCAATAATGTTATTTAAGATTGGTATTTCACTAGCTAATTTAATACAAATATGAAGCTCTGATCTTTCTATGTTTTATAAGATTATTTTGTATATAATGTATATTTATAAGAAAAACAAGGTCTGAAGTGTAAATGTTATTTCTTCATTTCTTCACACTGTTTTTAATTTGATGTCAACAAAAATTAGATTTTTTTTTTTTCTTTTTTTTTTTTTTTTTTTTTTTAAACAATGAATGCATTCCTGGTACACTGATGTTTGCTGGTTTCATTCATCTACTCCATGCTAGATGCTGCTTGTTAGTAACAACATTGGACTAGCTAGCAGTAAAATTAATATTTTTAGAGAAAGTAAATTAATTGCAATTGTAAAACGTGCACATTTTCTTTAAAGGAAAGAGGAAAACCTGCTCTTCCGAATTACAACCCTTGAACTGGGAAGTAAAATAAATGTACTTACCTGTGAGGTCCCAGACATCAAATCCAGGTGGCTGGAAAACCATTCTTAACATTGGATTACCCAGTTTGATCTTAAAACTAACAGTACAACAATATACATAAACTGCTTTGTTTTGCATATATAAAAGCTATACAAAAGAAAATTGTTTTCATCAAATGTCCATTCAATTTCAAAACGATTGGCTTGATTCCTAGAAATAATGCCTTACACACACACACTCTCTCTCTCTCTCTCTCTCTCTCTCTCTCTCTCTCTCTCTCTCTCTCTCTCTCTCTCTCTCTCTCTCTCTCTCTCTCTCTCTCTCTCTCTCTCTCTCTCTCTCTCTCTCTCAACTCCAGTTTACTGAGTACAAAATTAGCTTGAAATACTAATGCGTTACCCCGGCTACCGAAACCCTTAAGCTGGAATTCTGAAACAAAAACAAGCAAAGAACAGATGCTCCACGATCAGGCACAACACTGTGTTAAAAAACAACATATGCCTTCCTTCTTAGTGAGCACAAACTGGTGACCAGTGTCCAAATAACATAGCACACACATACACACACAAACTCACACGCTTTCATTAAGGGCAAAAGCTAAATCACTGTGAAACATTCTCCAGAACCTAACAAAGCAACGAATAACTCTCAAAAACAGATCTTCAACACAGGCACAGAGAGACTAGAAGCAGTACTTGGGCCTCTGTTTTTTTGTAAAAACAATCTTCATATTTCAATCTAAATGTTGTCCTTTTGATCCAAATAAAAATGTGGTTGGTAAAACACCTTGTGATATTGCATGATCCACAATATTATTCACAATTTAAAATTTGTTCTAAAATAATAATAAAAAAGACTTAAACTCTCGGAGAACAAAACTACATTTAAAAAGACAGTTACAGTAAGTGCGAGACTAGACATTAATCAAATCATTCTACACTATTTACTTTCCAGATTTTCACCTTGAAATATATACAACCTTGTTGCTATGTACAGTATAATCAATGGTGTCCCAGTTCCTTTGGAGGTTAGTGTATAAACTGTTTATATGTAAATATCAGAATGCACACTTTGGTAGACTGCATTGTCTGTATAAATATTAAACCTAAATCAGCATGCTGCATATACTGTATCTTCAAGTCAATTTAGCCTTTTCTGGGTCAGTTGTTTTTTTAAAGTCTACTGAGCTGGTAACAGACGCATGTTTACAATTCCAGACGCATTGCTGACAAAACAGCTTTTGCAGCAGTTCATTTTTCTGACTTTATGTTTTGTCTTGAATCTGAAGTAAAGCTGTAGCAACAAACTAGACAAACCTTTCGGCTAATGCTTTTACAAGTGTTGTATAGTAGAAAAAAAAAAAACTGAATCAATATTTTGTTTTATGTAACTTAAAAAGAAAATGATATGAATGTATATTTTTATTTATCCAAATAGATTGCTTGGTGTACCGGTACTGTGCAAAATCATGCATTAAAAAAGCATTGAAATAAAACCAGACATCATGATGAAAAAGGCTGACAACAGTGATAAGTTCCTTAAATGGACCAACAGCACATCTCCAGTTTAAGCCATTTAAACACACAAGTCTTTGGTAACTTGAGAAGGCATTTTCTTATGACGGTTTAGTTCAATTCAAACACGTTATATCATGTGTAATGCTTTATTTGGATCTGGACACTGTATACGGAAGCATTCATAACACCTTCATGAAGGTTACATAACACTATAATTACGTGTGTAATCCTTCAGAATAAATTTGACTACCAACATAATATGATGTCATAAAACATTTTTACTAATGTAAAGTACTATGTCAAAGTGCACTATATTGTAAATTAGTAAATTATTTAAACATATAATTTTTGCAACATTATTGTTACGTGATGTTATGACAACACACTTGACAACAATATTATGAATACCTATTGTGCCAGTGATTATGAAGGAATATGCACATAGTGTTATGTAACCTTTATGAAGTTATGGGTATGCTGAGTTCAATGCAGTACAGGGTTAAGTTTCTACATGCTTGAAGCATTGTTGTAAGCCACACACAAGAGTACAGTATGTTAGAGACCTAAAATATTTGCTTATAATCCATCTGAAACATGATGTTCACTTCATTCTCAACGCCAGTGTTTGGAATTACTGTAAGTGCATCCATTGATAAGGAATGCACTACAACAACATCTAGTTTGTC
This sequence comes from Polyodon spathula, assembly GCF_017654505.1. Classification (NCBI taxonomy): domain Eukaryota; kingdom Metazoa; phylum Chordata; class Actinopteri; order Acipenseriformes; family Polyodontidae; genus Polyodon; species Polyodon spathula. The sequence goes on from NC_054545.1 coordinate 11,381,087, forward strand.
TTTAAATGATTTCCTCTGATATTCCAGCCAAAGCATTTGTTATCACTGCAATCAGTCATCTGCTAAAACCTTTGAGTTGCAACCTGCTATAACCATCCTCTTCTCCCCAACACCCCCACGTGTGTTTTCCCATCTAGAACCTTCTCTGGGCTCTAGGTTTCACTCAAATAGCCACGCATTTTCATTGTGTTGTAATCACAGCTTCCTGTTTGTTACCAAGTGACATCATTTCCGCTTTCCTGTCTGATTAAAGCCCAGAACAGACTGACTAAATGTTTTTCTCACGCATCACTTTTTAAGGAAAGGCCACTACAGTAAATGCTTTTGTTTTCTCAGGAAAATCACCTCACCAGGGTTCCTGCACAATAACATTTGTATCAAAATCTGTGTTATGGTGCCACCACTAAACTAACAGTAGGAAAAAGACTCTCAGGAAAGGTTGTGTTGTATTGTAGGCCACCATGAAATTGACAGAACCAAAACTAGTACTAGGTAAGTAATTTGGCGCCAAGAGCCAAATTCAGCAGCCATGCTCTCTATTTTTTTACATTTTTTTATTGTGTTTATTTTTGAACAGTTTATACTGTATGGGGGGGCTGTTCACTTTCACTTTAAGAAAAACATAATATGAGGCCTTTGATTATGAAAAAAGTAAGCTGGAAACTAAGTTAATTTTAGCAGCATTTAGCGAACTAAGGTAATTTTTGCAAACTTTTCTTCAGTTTTTTATATGGTTAGGTAATGCATGATTCAAGATTGAGCTAATAGTTCAATTTTATAAGGTAGACCTGTTTAATATCTTTATAATGCACCCTTTCAAAAAGGATGAAACATTGTATTTGACAGCCAGTCCTGCGTCAAATCCTGTCTGTCTTTGAACTGCTGTGCATAAAAATGGATTAGACCCGCAGGACCCCCTTTGATATTGGCAGATGCCCGTTTGAGAGTAAAAGAAGCAGAAGATGGCATTATTTATGTACACTTCTACACCCAGACGACAACAACACACAACATATACACAGACATAATTACTGTACACAGTCACACAGATAAACTAAGGACTGACATTGTGTCGTCCAATTCTGACCTATCAGAGCAATACAAGTAGACTGGTAACTTACCCTTCTATTGAATTTGATTCATTCACATTCCTCCGCCTCCCCCAACTCCTCCTTGTAGCCACCCCTTGGTACTATCTGTCATTGGGGGGGGGGGGGGGGGGGGGGGTCTACTGCCTCGTCCAGCAGGGCAGGTGATGGACCCTCAAACCAGCGGGTTTGAGGCAATCATTCAATTCAGTCATCATATAATCATCAATAATATATTATTGACATTTCTGTGTTGTGAGGGTTTATGCTGATTTCCTGAAATATCTTCATATCATAAGTGGGTGCTTGGTAGGCAGGTGCTACAGTATCTAAGACTTCACAAATGTAAGCTGCAAAGTTATTTTATAAATAAACACTAGGAGGCACTAAGGAACAATAGATTTTTTATTTTTTTTTCTGGACACTTCGAAGGCCAATTTTAGTATGTAATAAATATATGACATTTATATACAGTGTATATTTAATTTGTATTTTATAAGCAAAACAAATGGCAAACATCATTCAACTGTTGTATTCAGTGAGGATGGTCAGTATATCACACCTTGAAAAATGAAGGAATAAAGCTAGTTAAACTAAGAATTTAGATTAATTTGTGCAATGATTTGTGGCACATGCACAGTGATTTATTATTGGTGTGTATTAAACACAGCCTTGTGCACTGTACTTCAGTTATGTACTTGCTTTCTATATGTATTAAAGAGGTATTTTTATATCATATGTATCTTCTACTGTTAATATCCTATTGCAGTATGTGTTCTCTGCCATTCTGAATTGTTTCTGTCTAGATCTTCAGTCACCAGGCTTACTAACTATTCAAGAAAAAAAAAAGTCATTTGTTAAGCGGTGAAATTCTAAAAATGCTTTGAAAAATTAACAGAAGGGTCAGATGTAAGTCCTGTTCTTACTATAACTGTATTTTTCACCTGTACTAATATCTTAAAACCTAATTTGAATTGCTTTTTTACATTACTATTTTATGGTGTTTGCAATCTACTACTTGCTATTTCAAGGTGTTTAAGTGGTTCTAGGTTCTGTTCTCTAAACCTGCCTATACCAGAAGATTCCAGGATTGAAGAGCCATTCCTTTCAGATCATTTGGCAACGTAACCTTTCAACTCTGCTAGCCCCACCTACTCATTTACAGTCGCACACCACCTGTGGTCATTTTAAAAACCGCTTCAGAAATTCAACTTTAAGAAGTATTTAGTAAAGGTTGTTTTGCTGGAATAGTTAGAAACAAGCATGATAAATAACTATGCAGGAACAACAACAGAGAATGATTGGAATGTGTTTTTAGAAGATTTAGTTAACAAAGGACGTTTCAAAGAAGCGTACTGTAAGTGGATGGTAATTATCATGATGTAAGGTTGTTACATATTTGAATATGAACCCTTTCACACCTGCTATTGCTAAAATACACACGTCATTACATTTAAGGAATTACACTTGCCCCACCTGAGGTTTGTTTTTCACAGTAGTTATATGTCGTAAAAAATGTACAATTAGAATCATAATTAAGCAAAAATGGTAAGCAAATGAGGTAAGTTCTTGTGAGAAACAAAATGAACCGCAACAGATGAGGATAAAAGTCTTGTGTTTAAGGGTTGGGATTTCAAGAGGAAAAGAAACAGTAGTGTCACTTTCTGCAAACAAGTTTATATAATATGCATTTTTTTATGATTATCCCTTTGCTTTCTTGAACTGTGCACTTCTACACTTTGTTCTGCTTACGCTGTGTCCCTAGTCTTTATCTCATACAGCATGTGTCCGTCAGTCTGTCTGACACAAACAAGCCGCAATACAGCTTAAAGCCAATATCACTATTTAAGTCGAGAAGTTCTTTGGGCGTTTATAGTATGACAGGAGACTCGAATAGCCAAAGGAATGCTCTTGAGTCAAAGAGAACAGACACATATAAGAGGGTGGAAAAATTGTTCCTAAAAATGCACATCTGGAAGTATGTTCGTGGAAAATCTAGGATATTGCCATAATTTTTCCAGTACAGATCAATCTGCCACTGGAATCGGCCTTAACTCTTTCTACACTGCAGCCTTGTATACAGGTCTAGTTAACTAAACTAGTATTGTAAGCTACCCCTCAAAACAGCAGACTGGTAAACTCTTCTATGACCTTAAAACTTCAAATATACCCATACCAAGTTATTATTATGTATTATTTATTAGCAGATGCTTTTATCCAAGGTGACTTATAGGTGTTACAGGGCAGTACAGGGTTTCAATGCAAGATTCATATTTCAATACAGTATAGTTTACAGTAAGTGCAGTAATACTACTAGAATACAATATGAACTAGGATGCAACAAGTTAGGATTACAACCATTTATAGCTACAATGACATAGTAATGTAACAGTGCAAGTTGCTCATTAAACCTAATATTTCTAGAAAACAAAAACATGTTAGGTGGGTTTAATTTAACTTAGCACTGAGAGTAGGGACAATGGAAGCTGAGTGAAAGTACGTTCAGATCTTCTAGGAAACACTTTGATTCAATTCCATTCTGTCCTCGGGTAGCTGGTGTCTCAAGGACAGGAACCTCAATAGGCTGAACAGTCCGTTTCATGGCTTGTCTTACGACAGCAACTCTTTCTGTACACGAGAAAGATAACATTTCAGTGGGTGCACTGTGAGGCACAATGAAGTCCTAATCTGACAATAAACACGTCATGTCCTTAACAATCTGTAAACATTCAATGTTTGTCTAGTTTCTGTGTAGGAACTACTGTAATTGCATTTCGAAGAATCTTTCCATTATTGTCCCTGCTTGGCATACATATGTGCATACATATTAGTCTTACAGCTAAAATAATATTGGCCCCCTTTATCAAAGAAATTAATTCCCTGCCCTAAAGCCAAGAAAAAATCTCATATTTTACCATTGTTAAAGAAACTTTGGAAGCTGAAATTGTAAAGTAGTAGGTTTCTGTGTAAGTTAGTATTTTTTAGTTTGTAGTTGAATTTCTCTCATCCAACTTGCTTAAAGACCTCTCAAATCAAGGTTATTCCCATAGTAAAATTAAAATAGCCAATGAGTAATCAATAAGTAGCAAACTGAATCTGACATGATACCTAAATCTTAGTTTATAAATGTATCAAACAGTCAGAAATCTTTGTCCAGTGGAACCTGAAGCTACCTGGAAGCCTCTTTGAGGAACAATCACACATCTAATCATGCGTATCACTAAATAACTCTTGATTCTTATATTATCTGTACATGTGGTGTTATGATAATATATTGTTGCAAAAAACAAGGTTAATTCTGACACATGTTTACAGATACAATAAACACAGGTACATACTATTATACAAACATTTATAATCTAATGTATTTATTTTGTGTGCCAATATCCTTACTAGGATTTGGTTGTAACGGTACGAAACTATTAACAATATTAATATTGAACCATTTTAATGGTTTTAAATCTATATCCATATTTTAATCTATATTGGATTTTGTATGTTGAATTGAATATAGGTCAATTTAACACTGACACTGGATTGTGCTTGTTTCTTGGGAAATATATATCTCTCTGGATTGGGATGTCCTGAAACAAACCAAGTTAAAACCTACTGAAGTGATATTTTAACCCTGATCCTGTTATACCGCTGAATGAGATTCAAATAATAAGGTGTGTCTTTCCTACACCCCAAGCTCACCCACCCCAGGTTGTCCAGTCAGTCTATAGTCTCTGTCATCCCTTAAGGCCTTCGAGGCTGAAAACATTAAAACACAACACAAATACAGTGTTGAGACCAGTCAAGGGTGCAATAAAATGAAGCTTTGACATAACTTTGACAACTCAGATTGATATTGATTAACACTGGCCTTTAAATGAGGTTTCAGTGTTTTTTAAAGATCTGTCTGTGTTGATCATTGAAACAGACATCACCCAAGGTAACATCTGAAAGAATGGAACATTGTGAATTACTGTTGATAAACTAAATGTAGCACAACATGCCCACAAACAAGCCTTGGACAATATCTGTATAACAACCTCCTAGTAACCATTTATAAACCTATATAACAAATATTATAGTAGGGCTCAAAAACACTCTACTTTCCTATATTATACTGCAGTACATACTATATTATAGGGTACTGTAGTGTTTTTGGATGGTACAGTAGTATTTTTGTATATCTACTCAGGAGATTTTATATTTTAGAATTATTCTATTCATGTATTTTTGGTCCTATTCTATTTTGTGGTCATGATTAGTGGAAAAAGATCTAGTAATAAGCAAGGTGGATTCCCATAGTGAAAAAAAGTTTGTAACACTGCAGTAAGAAAATTTTAGCATTAATATACAACAGTAGATCTGACACGACTGTGTAAAATTGTTAAAATATCACTTGAAAGACAAGACGCTTTGTCAAATTAGCACAAAACAGTCAAATGCCCTATTTATGCAAGTCAGAGATGCTTCTCAAGCAATGTATTCTCCTATCTTTCTCAGAATGTGTGTGACTGAAGATCAAGCATTTGTGAAGTGGTGCATCTCAAGACAATCACACAGTAAGCTGAGCTGAGCTGTGATTTGAAAGATAATGTTCTGGTTGGCTGGCTAACTACTAGTACATTTTTAACCTTGCTCATCAAATGCAACTTTTGTGTGTGTGTGTGTGTGTGTTGTGTGTGTGTGTGTGTGTGTGTGTATATATATATATATATATATATATATATATATATATATATATATATATATAGATATAATCTTAAATTTTTCTTATAATGAACGTTAATTAACTTGCAATTAATTGTTTGTAAAGCGAAAATACATTGGGTAGACTGTATGTTGTGTGGCATGGATTACATTAGAATTAATTACCCACAACTTAGACGTTGTGTGCGTGGAAATAGCGACTTTATGTCATACCGTTGAAACTAGATAAAATTTATGTGCATAAGAATACCGAATGGCTATTGTGTCAGGACATTCTATTTAAATATATATATATATATATATATATATATATATATATATATATATATATATATATATATATATATATATATATATCTGTATTGTTCAAGGTTCAATTTTTAGAAAAGTTTATTTATGTTTAAGTCCGGTCCTTAGTCATATCCGCACACATATATTTGTTCAGATTTGGTGTACTTTTGCGGGTAAATTAATTACTGAAATCTCTGCAGGCGTTTCAAACCACACTTTACGCAATCCTACCGGTCCTTGCGCAAAACACTGTGCAACATTGCATCAACCAAGACTATAAAAAAAATGCGACTGCAAACTGACGTGTTTTACAACCAATAACAAGCCAATTCCTCCTATTAGACACATCATGTATCCTATCACGGGCATAGAAAGGCAGGTTTTAGCATCCCTCGTCTCCAATGAAGAATGTAAAAAGGTATTTTGAGTGGGACCTGTCTGCTGCTCATGATTGGACACATTAAAACCATAAACCATCTTTTAAGGAGTCTGATTGGCCCAATCTGCAAAGTGTCACGTTGAGAAACAGACACGCGTGTGCAGAATTGGGGATTATAAATACAAGCATAGCGCAATTGAATTCTATCACAGCGTCTGGTGTCAGTAACCGGGTTAGGAAATCAGATAAACGTTACACTCTGTAGTCCAAGATTACTAGTATATTGTAATATTTTAAATCAAAGAAACAAAAATATAGACTATAAGTACGAACTTCAGAATTTAACATTTTATTTTATAAAACCGAAAACATGACAGCATTTTAAAATTGCAAATTGGCAGAGAAAAAAAATCCAACTGCACCAATGCATACTGCAAAAGCGAAAAGGATCAAATATATACGTCAAACTTCAAAAAAGAGGCACCTCTTTATAATTTTGCATCGACCTATAGAGCAATAACACCCGCATTATTGCATCAGACAAACCCGACTGCAGAACAGTCTGATGCTTTGCACCTTCTCATCATCAACCTTTATCTAAAGCTAACATTTATTATTTTACTAAACCGATTCGCCGTGTTTAATAGCAAATACACACCGAATCGAAATGAAGTTGAAAGAAATCATGACAGAGAAATCCTCTTTGTGGATTTTTGGGTACGGTTCTTTGGTCTGGAAGCCTGATTTTAAATTCAGTAGAAGCAAAATTGGGTACATTAGTGGCTACAGCAGAAAGTTCTGGCATGGGGATACGTTCCACAGAGGCAACAAAGAAATGGTGAGTTGGTGCTTTTTACATTGTGGTCTATGTAGCTGAGCAAGGCAATTCAATTGAAATGGGGTGAAGTAAAGAATGTCATATTGAATGTCAGTCACTTGCCCTATACTAGTAGGGTAACTGCAAAGGAGCCCAGGTGTGTGTGTGTTCTTCAAATCTGTGCCTGTATAGGCAATGTTTTTGTTATACAGATACACAGTGACAGTAACCTGCAGGTAAATTCCAGTCTGATGCAACTCTAGCGTCACTTTGCATTGCGTGGTGTGTTCTGATCTGTGACTATTCCCGTTTCTGCAGCCTGGGCGAGTGGTTACCCTCGTGGAAGATGGTGAAGTAAGTACATTTCTTGTTTTATATATATATAGATATATATATATATATATATATATATATATATATATATATATATATATATATAACAAAGAGAACTGTTTACTTATGAGAGCTGTGCTGATGTAGAATATATGTAGCTGTTTCTATGCAGTTATAGATTTAGAGTTGGTTGCAGTATACCAATGTAATACCATATGTAAATCTCTGTCTGTTCTAAAGTGAAGTGCATGTATATCTTTCAGGCTTGCACATGGGGAGTGGCCTATGAGGTCCAGGGTGCCCAGATAGAAGAGTCCCTCAGGTACCTGAACATCCGAGAGAGCTCACTGGGTGGGTACGTCACTGAGCTGGTGGAGTTCTACCCACGTGGCGAGAATGAGTCAATGCTGGCACTGGTTTACATTGCCACCTCGGACAATCCCATCTACCTGGGTCCTGCCAGTTCAGAGGAGATCGCTGCACAGATCGCCATGTCCAGCGGCAAAACCGGCCACAACATTGAGTACCTTGTACGGCTTGCAGAGTTCATGCGACTGTACTGCCCAGAGGTAGAGGACGATCATTTGTTCTCCATTGAAACTGCAACAATAGCCATGCTGCCATACTTGATAAACAAAAAACGGTCAACGCCTGTGTTTTAACCTGTTTGTTCCCGTCCTTCCTCCACCACAGAACATAAGCTCATAACCCCCTTCCCCCCTTTTATTTTTAACTGTATTACAGTGTTTTTTGTCATCACATACTGTATCTCTTTCCCAGTAAGGTTTACCAGTCTATAGTTGTTGCACACTTCTACAAATGGTGCATATTGTAGTTTATATTCATACATGATACTTAATATATGTATAGAAGCTCATATACAAGTGTGTATGTGTGTAATATATATATATATATATATATATATATATATATATATATATATATATATATATATATATATACATACATTACACACACACACACACACACATATGTGTGTGTGTGTGTGTGTGTGTATGAAAGGGAACTGTGCTATTGTTCTGTAAGTAGTTTATTAATTTATAGAATTATTTGCTGGTGTGCCAAATGCAGCATTTCTGTCTCATGCTTGGTGGGTCATGTGTATACACTGTGTGAATCAACAGTATGTTTGAAAATATGTTTTCTTCAGTTTCCAGTGGTGCTTTGTTTAACTAATAGTTTAAATTGAAAGTTTAAATTGAAAAGGATTATTTTTATGCCAAGCTGATGTAAGTGGACATTGAGTTTAATGGTACCAATGTATGCTAGCAATTAAGGTGTTTTAATGTTGGTCTGCCTGTCAGTATGGACTTATTGTGCTTTTGTAGCCATGTTCATGGTGACGTTTTATGTATGCAAAAGCCTGATACAACATGCTCATGATTAATTAATACCTTTGTTTTGAAAGGAAGTATTTGATATTTACTTTTACATTATACGTACAACCATACTCCAATAAAGGTCAACACACACGATTGTTTTGTTGGGGTTTTTTTTGCATATGAAAAAAATTATACCACGAAACCACAATAGTTTATTGTTGCATCAGTTCAGAGTATGACGGCAAAACATTAACATGCACTTTAAATAGATTTGAAGGGAAATTGATTTATTGTGGAAGCCCTGGTATGACAATATAAAACGAGATTGACTAATAACTTTGGAAGAACACGTAATTAAGAGAAGTTAAATCACAGCAAATAAAGGGCAACTGAATATACTATTAGTACATACAGGTAAATGTATCCAACACCATGCTGAGCAGTGTACTTGCAATATAAGCTGAATGAGATGGAGATAAAAGTACCATAAATGTCTTGATGAAAAATTCTTAACACAAAGTTTGGGGGTGCAATTTATGTTGCCTATAAACAAAAAAAACATTACAATTTAATAATCCAGCATTCCACGTTCACACCTGAGACTAGGCACTAAGGTGCATTCGTCACATTTGGATTCATAACCAACTACGTTTGGGTACAGTTGAAGTACACTGAAATTTATAAAACACCTATTCCTTACATGGGAAGCTCTAGAAATGAACTGGGTGACACACAGTGGAAGCACCAGCTTGCCTTCTGTAACAGTTTACTTCATATTCATTATGTTGTCCTTATTTGTTTTAATAAGTATGAAAGAGCGTTTCCCAAACTGAAAAACAAAATGAACAATTCCAAACCTGCTAACGATATCTCCAGCAATGCCTTCTCCCTTTCAAATTGTTTTACTTACACCACTCAGTATGTAGTGATCCTCAGAGTGTCACCCAAGAAAGAGGACTTTTCTTAAGCACTTCTTGTACAGGGGGTCATTGTGAGGTCGGTGTACTTTCACAAAGTAATTCTGGGCCAACCTGAATTTCAGTGTTGCCTGAAGCCCCTTCCTTTTCGTCTTAGGTTTGGGATTTGAAAAACAGGTTCAGGATTGTAGACTGTTATTAAAATACTTTTAGCAGTACAGGTACTTACCACTCCTAAACATGCCACCCCTCCAGATTATCACTTATATTTAAAATGATTTCTCTACTGTAAAGACAAAGCTACATTATACATACATTTCTGCATCAATTACATTTCAATACTATGGCATGGTTATAGCATACTGCAATTATCTTTCCTTGCAATTACCTATGTGGTTTTATTGTATCCCTTATTTACCAGTACAGGATTGTTATTCTGAAATAAAAGCCACGTATCTTGCATTGTTTTGCAAAATCACATTTTTTTTTTGTCACTGGGATTACATTTTTTTTATTTTACTCCACATTGTTGTTTTCTTAGGAAATAAAGGAAACAATCCCTTCCACATTGTTGTTTTCTTAGGAAATAAAGGAAACAATCCCCTTTTCAAAATAATTAGAAGAAATTTAGGACTACATGCAGTTAAATGTCTGAGATGCTTATTGCTGGTTGAGTAACTAGCCCAGTGTTGTCTCTGGAAATGACTACAAGTATACATAAATACTGATGTGCTTTGAAGTGCCTTATAATTGCAGAATTTAGAACAGAACATCATGTTTCTCACTCTTAGTGCTCTGAGTGCCTGCATTTTTTTTCCATTAGCTTAATGTTTAGTTTTTTTGTTTAAATTGGATTTAGCATCTGTAGTACATGAAATGTGGGCAGTCATAGACTCTCACAAACACCAGCTCAGTGTTGTTAATGCTTTTAAAATGACAGGCTGTGCTGTGCTCTACTTTGCTTCCTGGATTTACGCCCAGTGTGGGTCAAAGGTCACCCTGACATGCTGCTGTTTACTACAGTAGCTATGACATCACTTTGGGAACAGGGCCAGAGTAGCACATGGAAAAGGGTTATTCAAATACAATTCCACAGCATGCGTGCAGTTTAAAAAAAAAAAAAACAATGCAAGACTGGACATTTACATTGTTCATGCAGGGAATATTAAAACCAAAGGTGATGCATATTTTAACAGTAAAACAGACCAGTCACTTTGCTGTGAAACATTACATTCGGTAATAGTGAAAATGTTGTTTTGTTGGTGGCTGTACAGTCCCCTTGCCAGTTTTAGTGTTTCTTTGTATCCAATGCCCAATATTTTATACAGTTGTGTTTTCTTTACTTTGGTTTGGAATACTTGACTGCACATCTGTGGCTTGTGGATTACCCATTTACATGAACCTGAATAATTAACAAATGGTTCTTTCAATTTCTTGCAGCATTGACAAGTAACAGCAAGAAAAGAACAATGCTTCTGGGGGACAAAGCCAGACAATTCCAAAGTTCCTGGTTCCAAATGGCCTGGGTTCCAGAAAGTAAAGGGAACAAAAACAAAGCAATGCTAGCATAACCTAAGGGTTTATAGTTGGTGTTCCATGATTCTCTCAATAGAGTTTGTCAAAGCAGCAGGTTGACAAATGTATGGAAATGAGCCGATGGGTGTCTATATGGAAAAAGATTTAACAATATACCAAAAGGAAATGAACATTTGTAGCAGCTTATTCGGTGTCTTTTAAATTTTATTTAAAAAAAAAACCAAAACATAAATCTGTTTGGGGTTTTTATAAACGCTTAGTTCAGGAGGGTATAAATACAGATTTTTACTGTACGTATTCCTGCACCTAATCACAATTTAAAATGGCTAATGCTCTCAGGTATGTATGTGTGCACTACTTCCTTTAGAAAATATCCATGTAGGGCTGGAAATAATACCTTCAAGTTGAACCCCATTCCATGCGGAAACCAAAGGAAACAAGATCTCCTGCAGCACTCTATACCGGAATATCAGTCACCATTCCAGGAATAAACTTCTCAACGAGTTCCAAGAATCAGGGTGAAGAAAGAACAGGCTCTTGTTTACCAGCTGTGGGAAGGAGCACTGGGAGGTCGTGGTTACACAGAGAATTATAGCTGACTAATGAAAAGGGCAATCCCCCCCCACCCCCCCACCCCCCCAAAAAAACATGCATTATGTGAATTTGCCATTAGTGCTATTCATTGGATTAACAGCCCAGGAGGATACAATCTGATTTGGACTATGTGTGTTTTTTAGAAACCCTGGTTTTATTGTTGTAAAGCTTCAAGAAATGGAAACATTTTATATAAAATGAAAATCAGATTTTAAAAGATTATTTCTTGGCTAGGAGCCACATAGTGTAGATTGGGGGCAAATCATGATATACTGTACAGAACGTACATGAAAAAAGGTGCTTTTTTTTTTTCTTCCCCAAAGCCAGACTGCACCTCACAGCCAGAGCCAGTCTATCGAAAGAGCAGAAGGAGAAATTTGATTTGCAGAGGTGTCATACATTGTAGACCCAACTTTTCACAGCAACACACAGGGATAATATAAAGAAGAAAGAGCACAACCTATTTTCTTTATTGACTCTTACAGAACATGCTGTGATTTGTAAACATTTTCAATAGCGGACATGGTTCAAGTTGACGGACAGCATTTTCAAGATTGGACTTAAAACACAGCAAGGCCTAAGGAATATCGGTTTGGTGTGATCTCACCTACAGGAAACAATCCAGTGCAACAGAGGACAGATGAGCAACGACAAGTCTGGACACAGGCTTGTAAGACAAGTAAGATATTATGAAACAAGAAGGCACACATGTTTTTAAAAATTATTCTCTATCACTGTTTATTTTGAGTTTGTTTCTCCAGTTAGTAAAAGGGCAGTTTATACATATGTACACAATTACCTATAAAAATAGACAAACATTAAAAGGAAAAACAAAGGGGTAGCATCCCCTATCAGTATTTACATTAATTTCAGGCAACAAACACAAAAGACAATGTGGTTTCCGAACGCAAAAGATTTTATGTTCCAGTGTCATCTGCAACACTGAAGCTGTGAATTGTTAAAGGAGATTTTGGTACTGTATGACTTGGTATAACTCAAAGTCTAAATGATAAGTGGGAAAGGTACCTCTTTGGTCTATTGGGACCATGACAACCATTATTTTGTCACTGTAATTGTTGAAACTATGGAGGTTGATTGCATCCTCACATCAAATACCCATTGTAGTGCAATTTATTTTTTGTCATATTTTAAATGAAATATTACAGTACTTAACATTTGAAATTGTCTTTAAATACTAATTTAACCATTGAGTAATATTTTAATGTCTTTATGAAAGGTTTGAAGAATTTTGAGAGTTTCCTTTTTGGTATTTCTACTAAACTAACCTGCAGTTTTATATTTATAATTGTCGGATGTATCTTAACCCATTTCTTTCAATAGATTTCCTGCAAATGTAAATGTAGCTTTTCCTCACTCGAATCATTTTCTTTGCCTTTAGTTGGTTGTGGTTACTGTTTACATGGGTACAATAATTGATCTCCTTCAACACTGCATCTTTTAAAAAAAATAAAGACTATAATACAAAACAATCTGTATTTTATTATCATTTTTTTCTTTTTACATTCAGGGGTTTGCAATAAGGGAACCCACTCTTGATTTTGTGCATCTTCCATCAAACTTCTGTGATTAACCTGTTTCCTGCATTTTTCTTTTGTGCAAAATGTTAGGTAAGAACCCCACACAATATCCTCAGACTTTTTCAGTGGAAATATTTTGTAAATTAATTCCCATTCCTTATAATACAATTTTACTAGGCATAGCAACTTATGTTTTAAAATCCACTTGCCTTCCCTTAAAGAGAAACTCAAATGTTATTTATCCTAACTAATTTATTCTTGTTTAAAATCACTTTGTATATAATTTCTGTTTCAGTCATCACAACCTTGTGACTTTTAAAAACTGACCTTCACCTTGAAGCACTCTGCCCCCAGTGGATACAGGAAATACCACATGTGTTTTATGTGGTTTTAATTACTGATGTATTTCTTAAATCCAACAGGAGCAGTGTTGCAGGGGGACAGGTTAATGACATTCACGTTTAAGAGTTTCAAAATGTCATGAGAATGTGATGAATGAATCTTAAAATTAAATGACATACAGAACTAAATCTAAACACCCAGAAGAATATATTAGGCAAGATAATGGAGGTGTTTCTGGCTCAGACCAAGTTGCTCTTTCAGTAATGTCAGTTAGCTTTCGATGCCATACACCCTCTGATGGTACAGAGAAGCACTCTCGTCCATGTTGTTCTGCAGGCACTTACACTCTCTGCATCGGTCAATGTGTCACAATCGTGAAATACTGAATGAGTGACACCGTCCTGTCCCAGTTTCTGTTAAGGATGTCACTGTATGTGTAAAGTGTAATTCCAACTGGGATGTGGCTCACTGTACATCTAAAGAAAACAATATGGAAATAAAGGATATGAAATGGATTCTAAAAGGTGTGGCATACTTTCTACACTGATTAATACCACGACATGTTTTACTGCATGGTACAGCAAGGACGTTCTTTCATTTAATACTGAGAACATTAAAACTATTTCGGAATTAATCACAGAAAACAAGGTGGGGGTTATTATTCAGGGCACAGATAAATATACTGATTCTTTAAATGAAAAACCAAGAAGGATTTTAGTAAAAGATGTATTAGATAACGCTCAAAAGAGAATTATACCACTTTATTCTACAACTGTGTTGGACACCAGCCTAACGAAAATGGTCACTCAACACTTTGGGTTTTTTTTTTTGCCTGGTGGTATGCAAATTATAAATAAACAACTAACGAGGGAGTTGAATTTACATTGTCTGGCAAAATACAACAACACAAATGCTGAAGACCAAAAATAAATAAATAAACAAGGGCAAAAAAAATGTTTCATCAAGCAGCCCTCTGCTGTGCGTGTGTCCTCTGTGATGTTCCATTATTATTTCTGCCTCAACGTGTCTTTTTATTCCTCCCATTTTGTACTGCAGCATTGGCAACTTTTGTTCTCCAGAAAGCTGAATAGCAAGAAATGTAAGCTGTTGATTTCTAGATATTGAATCACAAGTGACTTGACCTAGCGTTTGCTGAAGAATACAATACTAAAATCTGTGCTTCTTTGATGCCTGTATGCTGTGGTTCTGTTTCCAATTAAGCCTCTAAAAGGACTGGGGTTCGAAGGTGCAGTGAGATTGCAATGGCAGCCTAGCTCTCCTGATGCAGGGCTTCTGCTACTGTCCTCCTGGTGTACTGGGTCCTTTATTCTTTCTACTGGGAGTTGGAGGGTTGGGGGTGCTAGTATGGCTTAGGGTTTGTTGGCTGGCAAGGATGCCGTTCCCTTTACCCTGCGGTGAGGCTAGCGGAGAGGAAGCGCCTGTAGGGATGAAGGTGGCTGTGCTGGAGGATCGTGAGAGGGAAGGCTGCAGTGTGCTGCTTGCCGCAATACCTGACATGAAAAAGCAAAGAAAAAAATAATAGGATTCATGTTGTACTTACATATTACAGATTATCTGGGAGACTAAACAAATAATTCCAAAAATCTTACCTGTTGAGCACTCTGCATGCTATGTGTTTGCTCATAAGTGCAGTTTTGAAAGAAGCACATGCTAAAGCAAATTTTAAGAACAATGATTTCTGGTATAATGCAAGGGTAAACAACTCAGTTTGTTTATTACTTGAAGGTAGTTTTTTACTGTTTCAATAAATTTCACTTGTCTTTGGCGTAAAAGCATGTCACCGGCTACAAACTTTGCCATTAGGGTAGCAACTGGTAAACAGAAAAGGCATCATTTTTAAGGGATGGGCAAACATCCCTCTCAATGAAGTGCCGGACTACGCGAAAGTAAGGCAATGGTCCAAGACATCATTTGCTTTTTTATTATTTGACCCCCGATTTTTTCCCCAATTTACAGTAGATTGTCCAATTATGTTTTTCCCCTTCACCGCAGCAATTCCCCACACAGCTGAGGAGAACTGAAAGCGACGTAAAAAAAATACGGTGTGCTTCTTTAATTAAAGCATGAGGAAAAACTTTCAAAGAAATCAGAGCAAGCGGACAAACATTTCTGCATAAGAAGGTATTCTTATTTTAACTCCAAACAGAAAGCTTCATTTCGTGTTGAAAGTTAAAGATGAGTCATTATTATTCTAAAATGTATTCTCAGAACGGGTGTAATTTTTTGCCATAAAAAAGCTGCTATATAAATGGTAGATTCCCCTTGTTGTTATCATTCACAATTCAAGAATGTTTCAACCGCACCTTTTGATACGCTGTACCCGTATGCTGCGTAAGCAGCCGCGGAGGCAGCTGCAGCTCCCGCCATGGCCCCTGCCATCGCTGCGGCGCTTCCTGCGGTTGACTTGCGGCTCCTCCCCTTCCCAGCTGACTTGGTCCCTCCACCTGAGCCTTTGGGGCGCCCGCGGGAACGACCCGACCTTCCACGCCCCGGACTGGACGTGTCCTGAGAGGAGATGCCTTAAAAAAAACAAGATGAGAAAGTTATTGTGAATAGAGGCAGTTTTCCCAATAGCTTTTAAAACAGCCTCCAGTAGAATATTTCTGATTTACAGCCTTGACAGATACACTTTGTTGTTTCGAGGAAAGGTCATGCCGGACCATTTCGGTAGTTAAAAGCTATAGACTCAACTATGGTAAAAGTAGGTCAATCACCCATCCACATTGGTTGCACATATGTCGTACCTGGCCATCAAAATGCAGTTATTTTTTTTTTTTTTGGCATAGCTAAAAAATTGCCCAATATAAACTGCATGTGCATTTCAAAAGTAGACATTTGGAATACAGTATATATTTTGCTTGCCTGTTTGTTCTTTGTGGTGGAAGAAGGGTGTTACCAATCCTTTAAAGTGGCACAAGTGAATCTTGCCTTACCGTTTATGGTGTCAGACACAGAGCCTGTGATTGATACAGGCGAGTTGGTTGCCCGAGACTGGGGAGCGGAGGACGTCGGATCATCAACAATCACCAGCATGTCACTGCTGCTCTCGTCCGCAGGTATCGATCCTGCTAGCAGCTCACTGCTCATTGAGATCTGTATGGAGGGGCAGTGCTGGGGTAAGGACTGGGCTGTTCTGCGTTTATGAATACTGTAGTATTACAGAAAATTGTATTTGTAGACCTTAACTCAGCAATGATCACCTAAATAAATACTATTCTTTCCAACAGCAGATTGTGCTTTGTTTGTTGACACTTCCTCATGAACAAATGAATTTTGGTGTTGACTTAGTCATTATTTAGTTGTAACCCTGGACAATACTGCTTGCATTCATACGAATCGTCAGTACATGAGTTTCTGCTTACCTCGCTGAAGGGGCTAGGCATTGCCGAATCCACACTGACAAAGGAATCGTCTCCGTCTGCAGACAGGTTAGAGTTGTCTGCTAACGGCAGGAAAGGAATGACAATATTCACCCCTTCTTTTTTCTTTTTTAAATCCACCTCATCTTCCTTCTTCTTCTGGTGAGAAACAAGACCTTAAATTATTTAAAATATTTCCACCTCACCGTTCAGGGTGTGCCAAGACCCTGGAAAAACATTACCTTTTCAGCGTATTTGTCTCTTTTTCGCTTGCGATCTTTAACTTTATTGCACTCTTCCAGTTGTCTCTTTTCGTCCTGTCGCATTCTCACTGTGGAAAAGAGACCAAATGAAAACACTTAACGTGAGCAACACAGGTTAACAGCCTAAGAATTTAGAAATTAGTATATATGATGTAATTTACAAACACAAAACCACAGTGTCTTACATTTCTTTTCCAGCTCTTCGTCATCCAGTAACAGACTGACCACCTCCTTTGGTTTCAGAGTGTCTGGTTTGAAATTCCCACCCGAGATCACCATTTGTTGGATCTATGAAAGTTACACTAGAATGTCAAAACCTCCTCAGAAAGTCTTCATCAGCCAATCAACATTCAAGAGCATATCATCATAATATTGGGTTAACTGTACATTTTAATTCTACTGTGTAGTAATGTATTTTTTATTGAAACCCATGCATTACAAATATGTTTGAAACAGTGACATCAAAAAAAGAAGGCAATACATCTGTGCACGCACCTCACTCTTCTCCTTGGCTCGCTGTAATATCCTCTCTTCGATTGTCCCCTTGCATATTAACCTGTACACAGTCACCTGCTTGGTCTGTCCCAGCCTGTGGGCTCTGTCCATGGCTTGCTGGTCCACTGTTGGATTCCAGTCACTGTCGTAAAATATAACCTGAAAAAGATTAGTTATTTAATTATTTAAAATATCTTACAAGAATTGGTGCACAACTGTGTCCTCTAACAGATGAGGCTGTAAACGATCCAATTTTCAATCTTTCTGTAGAATCCGGTTTTGTAATGGAAGTTCTAATTAAAATTCCAATAGGTTACAGTACATATAAACCCTGCCTGAGGGCTGCTGCTGGAACATCGCAGTGCACAAACAAGAATCTCATTTCTCTGATCTCACCAGCAGTGCTGTAACAGAAGACAAACAAAAACCTCTCATCTGAATTCTGCTCAGCTCAATATTGTTCCAGTATTGTTTGCTTTATTTATGATTCGTGGTGGAGTGCTGCTTATTGTCACACCCCTCCAGACTGTAGAGGAACACCGGGCTTACTGTGTCAGCAGCTGTCAGATTGATGCCAAGGCCCCCAGCTCTAGTACTCAAGAGGAAGACAAAGATATCGGTTCTGGGAAAGGGGGAAAAAACACAAGGGTTTGTTCTCTAGATGTAGGTGACAGAAAGTCTTACTTGCAAGGGTTTCTTAGGCTTATCTGCATGCATCTAAGTGCACTGAAATAATGTTCAACTACATAGGGACATTGAGACTTTAACAGCAAAAGTAAATTGAGAGAGTCAAATATATGAAAATGAGTGAAACCACATTTTATAAGTTGTGTGGTGGCCCGTGATCATTTTAGATATCTGTGATGCATTAGTGATTACCATAAAAGCCCTTAATATAATGTCAGAGCTAAATAAAATAGGATACATCCAGCACAGCAATTATATGCCATCTCTAATGTATAATGCCATTTTAGTGATTGCACAATAAATATCACCACAAAAACATAACAGCAATTCAATTGAAAAGACTTCTGTGAATGCCTGGAGACATACCTGCTCTGAAAATCTGCCACCATGTCACGCCTCTCCGAAATCTTCGAAGACCCATCTAGCCTCATGTATGTATGCTTGCGAAAAACCATATACTCCTGGAAATAAAATATACAGAAATGAATTTCATGATTTATGGGAGTATTGTTGTTTTAAGCTACTTATATCATAGCTAAAATAAATGCAACATTGCCTCTTACTTTTGGTTCTTCTTGTAGAGCCACTGTATACATTTTGCTCTGTTGAGAACAAACACTTCCCTTTGTTAAGGAGTGTGCTTTATTTAATGTGCCTGGAAGCAGCACTGGCAAAGGAATATCTGGTATTATAGTGAAGAAAAATTTAGCTTTTAATATTAGCTTTCAGCAAATGAATAAGAGAACAGCACGGTAGCTCCAAACAGTGACAGAAGTGCCAAACTGGTATTGTTCCAGGAACATCTAACAGAATCAGTCACCCTCTGGCATTGATGAAGGGCTGTAGGGGTGCTGGAATATACTGTACAGGACACATGACTGTCTAAACACTCAACCGTAAATGCGGAGGTAAAAATATTATAAAAGGAGTGCTGCTGTTGTTTCCCATTGTATATTTAGAGTGTATGTACATGACAGGGTGTTGCGTACACCAACATGGGAATACTGGGGCTAACACAAGTATGTATGACACAGCTATCTTTATAGTGGCTTTTAAAAAGTACCGTAACTCTGTACAATTATTGAATGCTAACGCTGCATAAAACCCCAAACATGATCAATTATCATTATCACAGTTGCTGATTGTTTTGTTATTCTGAACTTTTTTAAATCCAGTACTGTATAAGGATAGGAGGTGCCAAAATGAAAAAGTCATCCTAGGGTAGGTTTCATAGCACTGACTCAACAAACCATGGATATGAGGCAAACCCATGCACATAGTGCTGTTCTGCCCTCTACAGGCATTATCGCCTAATAAAATGTCTAATCCTGGCACAAAGAAACTAAAATCTATTGCTACCAGTTACGCTCCATGAAAAACAAAACACACACAATGCACAACAAGCCTTGAGGCAGTATCGTTGTGAGATTAGACCAAACGCAGGTGCTGTGACTGTTTTCTCTTTTTTTAGAGTTTCCAGGTACCAGTATTATATTTTTTTAATTATGCCAGGTAGCTGATAATGCAGTGTGAAATTTACTGCACAATAACTTTTTATACTTTTTTGTTTCTTGATGGAGATGTAATGTAAATGACTATCACCACTGCAGGAAAGCAGACCAGTGGCACTGTACACAAACTCATTCTTGTTTACACACTATAAATGGAGAACATCTGCCAAATAACTTCTGCTTTATTCTTCAGTCTGGAATACTGTCTGCAAATCATTTACAAGGGGCAGAAGCATAACCAGTAGCACAGTGTCTGCACTGTGATGATCAAACTTCAAATAACGTGCCGGTAATAAAACATGGATATCCTGGAACCTGGCTGGTTACTGGCAGAAAACTTCTTAGAAAAAAAACAAAAATAAATAAACACCATTGTCTGCTGGCAACGGTTTGCTTGCTGACTGATCAAAACACCTGCGACTGCACTGTTAACAAGGCAGCCACAGGACTAGTCATCTAGAAGGTCTTTAAATTGTTCTAAAGGGATACGTGATCATTCCTTAATGATAACTGCCGCCAATTCCTCCACAGGATGGAAAGCTGCAACACAATCTGTTCAACAATGATCTGTAGTTTACTGAAATCGAGTAGGTTTGGGTGCCTCAATATCTCTATCCTTGTTTTACAAGGTGTCTATCTTTCTCCATTCATCCCATCAGTTTTTTGTTCCCTTAATTTATGACCACGTCCATTGGTCAGCATTTAACTGGAGGTCTTAATGAACACAATGTGACCTCTGGTTCTAGTGCGGGTCATTGCCATGCTGATGATGAAGTGCTCTTGTGAATGGTCTTTTGGACTGATTTGTAATGATGTTACCCCTGTAAATTAGATTTAGGTCGAGTCAGTGAATACATGCTCGCTCGCTCCCTCCCTCCCTCCCTCCCTTATCTCAAATAAGTCTGCTCAAGATGTTCATGTTGAAATCCAATCTAAATGATCCATTTCAAAATAATAAATAGCTCTTAAACTATATTACCATTTAAATGCTATGGTCTCACAAGATATGGAGTACTGTGTCTAACTGAGACCTAACCAGATTCCACTATTTTTAACCTGGACTAGATATTTGTAATCGAATGCAAAAATAGATTGTGCAGCCCACAAAATTTTTTATTAAAAAGCATAAAACAAAAACAAAACACACAAGCAAGACATGGTAGACTTACCATTCCCTTAACAAAAATGCATGCAGCAGTCCCCACGTATTTCAAATGTATGTATTTCAATTATTCTTACTGTAATCTTTATGTGCAGTTGAGTCATCATAGGATGAAAAATAATACACAACTGCATACAGATCAACAAATTTAAAACACATGGCCAAAGTCATCATCCAAATTCAGGACTGAATAGAATTACACGTGCATACTCTATAAGATTAGACATTACTGTTCACTGCACGCTTCAAGCATAACAACTAGCCCATACTCCTTTTAGCAACCAAGAGAGCATTCCAGGATTCTGCTAATACAACTAATATGAATGTCTGCTTTCAATAAACTTAGTTCGTCTGAATTATGTTTACAAATCTTTCAATGCAACAATGCAGATAGTCTTTGGGGTCCCAAATACAAAATTACACACGATTTCAACAGTGGTTTAGTGAGGGAATTCAAGCGTTAAAATCCAGTGTTGATAAAGAACTGCCTTTTTGTATTTCTTGAGCTGTTTTTCCCCCAGAGGAAGTGAACATGTCTAAGTTAATTTAGTAATCAAGGAAACTACTGTGACAGATTTCCCTTTAGTCAGCTTCCACTTTGCACAAGATGACCATCACTTTTTCCCTCCACTATGCAGTCAGGCTTCAGGTAAATGGTGTCTCATTAAGCCATTTAATTCCCCATAAGTAAATGCGATGTGATGGCTTTTCATCCACTACATGATGTAGCAGTCTGAGCACCTATAAATGATAAACCTGCATTTACAACCAATACAGGTAAACTGCCTTTCGCTCTCTAAAAATCAAGACCCTTGTCAACAAATCCACGAAACATATGTGAGCCCAGCGAGAAAACAGGATTCTTAAACATTTTGTCTTTTGTCCAATCAGGAGAGATATTTTGAGAAGGAGGCTCACTTGTCATGTTTACCAAGCAAGATGGCACTTTACTGATATGAAGTGTGTGTCTGTTTTAATGATCTAAAACAGTGGTGGATCTTAATACCACCTTCCTGATAGGTATTTAACTGGTTTTCTGAGGACTACTGTACGTTTAATTGTAATTGTATTATAATGTACTAATTTTAATAAGTGGGTCAATAAATCACCTTTGGTTAAAAGCACCAGCAGGATTAATATAGATTTAAAGAGTGGTATTTACATCGGCAGCTGTTCAGATCACTCAAGTATGTCTGCATAACATCTTTGCTCCAATCAATGCAATATTAATGCCTTTCAGACTTATGCAGTGATTGATCACTTGCTGTTTGAGAATAATTCCTGAAAACAAAAGAACGGTGTTTCTGTGTATGCTTGGATCCTACAGTGCCTTAACTGGTGCGTGCATCTCTCTCTCTCTCTCTCTCTCTCTCTCCTGGCTGCTCTCCGCAGCTGAAGCCACACTAATTACCAATTTTCCACACTGATAAATCTGTTCTGCAGAGGGGAAGAGGGTGTCGGGGAGATGAAAAACATGTTCTCAGAATGTACGGTAAAATTGGTCATTTCCGTCTGATTCAATGGAGTGGATCACACACGCTGGTTAACTTGCAAAGAGAGTATTACAAAAACCATATCTATAACACAAAAAATCAACTCCCAACTCCCTATAATCCTTGCATGGAAAGACAGCATAACTCCAAAATCTTTATGATTGCATTGAATTTTTGGAATGCTGTCTTGTAAATTGTCCATTACTTTTCACAGATTTTCTTTGTATAGTATACATGCAGTAGTGTACTTTGACATATCTGACATTATTAATTTAGAATGCCCCGATGTTAATAAAGTAACTACAATGAGTATAATGACTCCCTCAGATATCTAATGGACTCCTGGAACCAATTTCATTGGATACAAACACTTATTCAGTAGTATAAAAACAGTTAGCTAAGATTAACGTTGGTGAATTCACCAATTACTGCATTGATAATGTAGGGTTTTCACTGCTGTGAAAATTATGCTTCTGTTGTTTCATGAGCTTTTCCACTAAGGACACATTTACTGCAAACAACGCTCTGTTGAACTGAGGATTGTTCTGTTAAATCAATATTTGCTTCCATATGGTGGTTGAGAAAGATGGCTAATTTAAATAGAAACGAGAGCTTGCAGAAATTAAACCACAGAACAGGTTAGTTCTTGTACACCTTCAAACAATTTTTTTTTTGTTTCAGTTGAACAATATATCCCTAACTAAGAGAAATATGCAGTCATTGGAAATGTGCAGAAATTGCAACACCCCCTTAATTATTCAATTCTTGGCAAGGCACTACAGTCTCCAAAAATGAGTTGCATGGTGTCAGTGAAATGAACCAAACAATTCTGGACTTTTAACAGCTCAGAATAGCGATCACTCAATACTGTATAAT
Source organism: Polyodon spathula (assembly GCF_017654505.1). Classification (NCBI taxonomy): domain Eukaryota; kingdom Metazoa; phylum Chordata; class Actinopteri; order Acipenseriformes; family Polyodontidae; genus Polyodon; species Polyodon spathula. Next base: position 11,404,833 of record NC_054545.1, read on the forward strand.
GAAGTGGTTAAACTACAAACGCACGTGAAACATGTATGTTCTACACTATCTTTCCATAGGAGTTTATACTACTGCTACAATATCTATACTGCTATCAATCACTTAGTAGCATCCCTCTTATAGGGTTATGATTCTGAAAGCAAAAGAAGAGCTGTGCCATTAGTGTTGGGAAGTTACTTTTAAAAAGTAATCTGTTACACTTACTTGAACAAAATCGTAACTCGTTAATGTTAATACAGCGACATCTAGTGGCAAAACATCAATCGGAAATACACTGGAAACGTGAACTATGGATACCCCACACTCTGCTTGGAAAGGAAAGGCGCTACAGAATAATATATGGCATTGTAATGCACTGCAGTTACCTCCAGCAGGTCTATCATTCGAGTCATCTGAGAGTAGATGAGGACTCGGTGTCCATGAGATTTCAACCTGGTCAAGAGCAGGTCCAGAGTGTGCAGCTTCCCACTGTCCGTGATCAAAGTCTCCTTGTCTGAACAGGAACAAAAAAAACAACAAAACATACTGTTACTGATACGGAATACCTGCAATAAATAATAAACAAATATTATCGGATGTTGGTATAGGCAGGGTTTATTGCACAGAGTTAAAGGTGCAGCTGACCTCTCCCCTTTCAAGGATTGTGCAGTACTACCGTACACTCTTTTACTGTATTACTTCCAGGTCATTTTCACCAGTTTCATCAAAAAGATCACCATGAACTACTGTATAAATCTACAGATGGACGAACAGAGATATATTACATACACTCATGCATTCCAAGTGGGAGATAATAATTCAATGAGACTTTTTTGACTGATGCAAACGGTCATATTACAATAATCTGACTTGAGGAATTTATGAATAAATGTTAAACTTGCCAAGGATTTTATGTCAATAACTGCCAGAAATATATAACGTCACTAAAACCTTCATTGAGTATATTTCCAATACAACACCCATAGTGAGATGTTGGGGACCTTGTGGTAGGAGGTCAGTTAATGCACAGGTTGATGAAGGGCCTAATCAGAGACCTTAAATGTGAATATGACACAGGCCAAAGCACTTGAAAACCACTCTTTCTCCAACAGCTGTGCTAGTCTCATGTGGCGCACACTGCTTCAGCAGAACTCCCACTCAAAGAGACCACCCTTCACAAGACCAACCAAAAATGAGCGCTAATTTGGCACCACTGGCTGATTTTGTAAAAGAATATTAGGGGAGCTACACATGGCCAGAGCACAACCATAGCACTGCAGATCACCCATATTGTATATTTTTAGTCTTCAATTACTTTTGTATTATTTTAAATATTCCTTTAACTGGGATCCTGATATAAAGGATTAGCATTTTTGCGTTCTCTCAATAGCACTATTGCTGTGATGAATTGCTGGCACCAGAATGGGAGCTCTTTAGACTGACACAGGTAACCTATTCACTGAAGAGTACAATGCAGAGATAGAATAGAAAAACAGAAATGGACAGACAGACAGACAGACAGACAGGTTCCCTCATATAACTCCAGAATCTAAGACCCTCAATAACTTATGTTAAAGAATTATGTCTTTTTTTTCTTCACAATTAATAAATAATGCCTTCACCCAACAATTTTTTCACTCCTCTACAATAACATGATTCTCTAATGTAACTGACCAATGCAAGACAGTCATGGCTGCTTCACCAGCTCTCATGAGGTCAATCCAGAACAGTCATCCCCGCTGTGAATAGTTTCGCAAGCTACAGTAGCAACAGAGCCTAACAGATAAAGCACTCTAATTTGGAAGAAGTGATTACAAGATGTTTGATTTGCAATGCACTGAAATTCATATTTTAAAAAAATACACATAAACTTACAACAGGGTTAAATAAAATCAATAGTGTTTGACTAGAGAATCCTTTTGGAGTCAGATGTTTCTATTAATGGTAACAGCTTTCTACTCATATCATTGCTGCAGCTGTGCTGTTTTCTTTTTTTACTTTTGCGTAAAGAAAATGGTATTTCTTTGATTCTGAGTGAATACGTTGCTATTACTTGCCCAATGCAAGAAAGAAGCTTGTTGCAAAATTGGGACGGTTTCTTCATTAATCTTTTCAACGGGAGTCTGTTGTGAGATTATTTCATAAAGTCTGAATTGGTGGGCTCCATATTTCTGTGGAATCTTCTGTCTTCCTCACCTGCATGCAAATGTGTGCTGCCAATGAACCTGGACCTCTTTCCACTGCTGAGGTCAGCAGGGGGGTAAGGTCACTCGCTTGATGTGTCATAAAGGAACACATCAGAGCCTTAATGAAGCCAAGGCTTCTGTAATAAATTATCATCTTCAGGACAGAGGCACATCTAAAACCCATAACCTACCTTTCTAAAAAGCATGTTAGTGCAATTATATGGAACCCAGAATACCTTTCAGTAGTAAATCATACCGCATTTAATTATACTTTGAGCTGCAACCTGACCAAACCGGAAAAAATAAAAATCTCTGTCAAATTTAAACTGTGCCAGAGAAGTAACTATTTGTAACTTTCTTAAAAAACAATACATTACTGTAATAATTTTGTTTAAGTAACTTGTAACTGACAGATTACTTTAAAAAAAAATCCCAAACTACTATATTAATACAAGCCAATGTATGTTTTTTTTTTTGCTTTTTTTTAATTGAATGTTGTTTTAATTTTAACAGTAAATGACCGCACGTGCAAACATTCTCTGTTAGTATTTAGCCCCATTAGGGATACATTCACAACACATACTGTATGTTATAGCACATGCATGGTTATAATAACTGCTCCTGTTGATTCATTCCATTGTACTTCCCTGTAGGAACACATTTATAAATCAAATATGGCCTGCAAGCTTTTAAGACAGAAAAGACAACACAAACTGTATCATGCTTCACCATCAAAATTCATCTAATTAACTTAGCATCATTAGGGATTGCAATCTGGTTTGCTTATGTGTAACTGTGTTTGGTTTTGATGATGAAACACAGCAAAACGCAATGTGTAAATATCACGTAGTCCAGCCACAGTAATAACACTGTCTTACCAGGCATAGTTTGAAGAGGAAGATTTTAAAATGAAAGACTTTGTGCTGTCTGCACTTTATTGTAACAGTCCTGAAAAAGTGTGCTGTGCATACAGCCCATTTCAGATCAGCATTCTCTCCAATGAAATGTATCATACCAATCACACTGCATGACTTACTACTCTAATAGAATACAGCCTTTGATTAAATCAATATTTAAAACTCTGAAATTAAGTAATGACAGAGACACATTTTTATTCAATTGCCGTAATAGACCAATTTGAGTTTCAGCTTTTTCTCGAGGTTTCAATTATATACAAACAACCTTTCTATGGGTATAGTAAATTGTTGGTTCTAAGCATCATTTAGCAAAACCAAACTGTTTATACCAAAAACAATTTTTATGAAACATTACGTAATTCGATGTCTTATGCAAACAAATGTCCAATGTTTGACCCAATTAAAAATCCACCAGAACTGGTGTTTACTAATTACTGGAACAGGCAGACAAGCAGTTTCTGTTTTATTATACATAATATTATTAAAATAATCATGTTTCCATATAGGCAAACCAAAGGCTGGAAGATGACGGTAGATGTCCTGGTAAACAGCTTGATGCAGTTAAGCAAAAAGGTCAACAACACGAGAGGAAACTGTTTACGTTTGAAATCAATAATTACATAAACAAAAACACAAAAAAATAATGACAATAACACAGGAATCAGCATATTCACAGTTATTTATATCAGCTCACCTTTATACTTTTCCAATCAAGGAAGCCCAGTAATTGTGTACGTTATAGAGTAGGCTTACAATTAGACTGGCTTGCTTATTTTTTTTTTCTTTTCTTCCTCCAGGGTGCTTAAAGATATTTCCTGGTTATTCCTTTAGTGTACTTTATCATAAGGCTATATTCCATTGCAGACTTCCATTGAATTGTGATTCTCAGCACCATCTTATTTCAGGACGTTTTATATCCTGTTGCCAGCCGATATACATGGCAGATAAATTGCCTAAGCAAGGTTAACCATTTCCCTTCCATGGGTAATAGGAGTTTCTGCTGTATAGCCTATAATTCACTATCACACTAGTTGCACTGTGGATCTTAATTGACATATCATATGCTACCTCCTTTTGCAGCAATACAGTGCAATACAACTTCAGGTTAATTATGTAGTCAATTTGACTTTTAATAAATGCTTTTCATTGCAATATTACACAACTAGCACTAAAAATAGAATTTAGTCACACTTCTGAGTTCACAAACTTAAGTACTGATCAATTTTTTAGGGGAAAAAAATCTACATTTGAGTTGCAATGTCTCCATCTACTGTTCAGATGCTGTAAACGAACTCTACTGATGTATAATCAATTCTCAAAATTCATGTTCCATCCTGTTTTCACCAGTCATTTATCACTGTAAATGTAAATAACCTGACTGACAGATTAATCATGGTTGATTTTCTATTTATATAGCAGAATGTTCAATATACTCAACACAGAAAATAAGAGTTAGCTTTTTTAGATATATATGTATGTATACAGGACCTCATGCACTAAACGGTGGTAAGTTACCTGAAATAATGCATGGCAAGGGAAACCTATACTGCGTGCAAAAAGTAAGGTGTGACCACTCTATTCACTAATCTAATAATATGCACTAATAAGGCGAGCTAAATTATTCATTTGCAAGCTTCACTGTGCAGTGTAGTCTGCACGCAGAATTCTGCAACTGGTTTTTTCACAGATTGTTAGAGTAGCTTATAATAAGTGCAGTCATCATAACCTGACTTTGTAGTGCATGATGTACATGGGAAAAACAAATAGCCTACGGATTGCTGTACGAGTTATGAAATGGAATGCTGTTTGTTTGTTTTTTGTTTTGTTTTTTTTAAATAACTTTCTTTTTTCGTTTTTCAGCTTTTGAATATAGGCTAGAGAAAACAAAGAAGGAACCAGCTTGTTTTTCCTTGTTCGTTTTTCAGCTTTTGAGTAACCAAAAACGAACATTGAACCAGTAGACTTCATTATTCAAAAAAACTATTTGTTTATTTTCTTAGCAGATGCCCCTTAACCACAGCGATTTACTGCAGTTGTTGCTAAGTATTACACTACAAAATACAGTACATTCAGTAGCGATTAAGAGCATATTCAAATAAAATCAATAGAGATCAATTTCAATTTTCAATTTCAAATAAGAGCCATTTTAAGGCATATAAAAGCAAATACAGTGCCTATAGAAAGTCTACACCACCTTGAACTTTTTTCACATTTTGTTGTGTCAGTGTCTCAGAGTTTCATGCATTTAAATTAGGATTTTTTCCATTTACCTACACACCATATTTGATTTGGCAATATTTGACCATTTTTCTTTACAAAACTGGTCAAGTTCCTTGGGGAGTGTTGATTGACAGCAATCTTCAAGTCATGCCACAAAGTTTCGATTGAATTTAGGTCGGGCTCTGACTGGGCCACTCAAGGACATTTACCTTTTTGTTCCTTAGCCACTCCAGTGTAGCTTTGGCTGTGTGCTTTCGGTTGTTGTCCTGCTGAAAGGTGAACTTCCGTCCCAGTTTTAGCTTTCTTGCAGAGGGCAGCAAGTTTTCCCCAAAGACTTCTTTATACTTTGCTCCATTCATTTTCACTTCTATCCTGCCCCAGTCCCGGGCGATGAGAAACATCCCCATAACATGATGCTGCCACCACCATGCTTCACAATAGGGATGATGTTCTTTGGGTGAAGCGCTGTGTTGGGTTTGCATCAAACATAACGCTTTGCACTTATGCCAAAAAGTTCAATTTTATTTTTATCAGACCATAAAACTTTTTGCCACATGGCTACAGAATCTCCTGAGTGTTTTTGTGCATACTTTAAAACGGGATTCAAGGTGGGCTTTCTTGAGAAATGGCTTCCTTTTTGCCACCCTACCATATAGGCCAGATTTGTGGAGTGCTTGGGATATTGTTGTCACATGCACACTTTGACCAGTCTTGGCCATAAAAGCCTGTAGCTCTTACTAAGTTGCCATTGGCCTCTTGGTAGCCTCTCTGATCAGTCTCCTTCTTGCTCGGTCATCCAGTTTGGAGGGACGGCCTGATCTAGGCAGGGTCTTGGTGGTGCCATACACCTTCCACTTCTTAATAATCCTCTTGACCGTGTTCCAAGGCATGTTCAAGGCCTTTAATATTTTTTTATACCCATCCCCTGATCAACAACTTTGTCCCAGAGTTCTTTTGAAAGAGCCTTGGTGCGCATGGTTGAGGCTTTGCTTTGAAATGCATTACCCAGCAGAGGGAACCTACAGGAATTGCTGAATTTATCTTGAAATCATGTGAATCGCTACAACTTAACACAGGTGGAGGCCACTTAACTTGGTGTGTGATTTTGAAGGCAATTGGTTACAGCTGAGCTAATTTAGGAATTCTATTACAAGGGGGGCAGTCACTTATCCAACCGAGCTATTTTAGTTTTTATTTTTAATTACGTTTCTACAAATTTCTAGAATATTTTTTTCACTTGGAAGTTGTGGGGTAGGATATTCAGATAAATGAAAAAAAAGAAAGAAAAAAAAAGAATGCATTTTCATTCCAGGCTATAAGGCAACAAAAAGGTGAAAATTTTGAAAGAGGGTGTAGACTTTCTATAGGCACTGTATGTTCTTGTTTGTATAGACGTATTACCTCCTCCTTGGCGCGATCCTCTCCCTCTCCTGTACATGGATACATTTACACTCTCGGAACAGTGGAGATGAAATCCATACTGTTAACAAGAAGTAATGCTTTCTTCTTGATTACTTGCAAATCCAAATTGAATTTAAAACAATAGCATTATGACATGTATCTCTAAACACTCTGCCAGTTCAATTCCATGAAACAAACTGTAGTTAAAATTAATGAAGGACTGCTGCTTTGAATACGATAGCCTTACAAGCTCTCACTCTAAACAACAATGTAACCCTCAAAAGTTTTGCTGATTTCAAAAGAATCAGGATATTTCCTGCTTTTTTACAGGAGCACATTTTTCTTTCAAAGAACAGGAAGGGAACTAAATGTTTCCCACAGACTTGGACAGAGTACCAACGTGCTTTCAGACGATTTCTATGACTCTGGAATCTGGGTCTAGAGTTTGCAATAAAAGAACATCTAACCCCATTGTAAGCGAGTCTGTATATAAGACTGTTTAGTCCTTCAAATTAATGCTCTAAAAACAAAAGTTTTTTTTTTTTGTTTAAAGTACAGCCTACTTTTATTATTTGATGAAAAGATTAAACAAAAGCTGTATTTTTTTTTTTTAAATACACTTGAACAGTATTTATTTATGTCCATAGAGGTCTGCAGAATTGATCTCAGACGGTACAAGTGTGTATTTCACTTTGTCTGTATACAAACGCATAGGGGAATGTGGGTAGAAATACATGAGTGGCTGTGTAAATGTGTACAAAACACAAGCTTGCTTTTTTTTTCATTTTGTTTTTGGTAGGATTCATTTTAGGGTTTTCTTAACTGTAGCCATTGTTTATTTCCTCTTCAATTTAAAACATCAATAACTAAATTAAGTTCTATAACTACATTATTGTTGTTAACGTATTTGTAAAAAGTCTTGATAATAACCAAGCATTCGTTGATCAACACATTTACAAAGGTACTTCCCTCCTATACAGTTGCTCATACCCTGTGTATCTCAAGTTCAAAATTGTCCCAAAGGCAGGGTCTCTCAGCAGATGACCAATGCCACTTTAGACCCAAACAAAGCACTACAGCGCTACCATTGCACTGAACAGACCCCTAAAAACAGACTGTGTTTTTGTAGCACAAAGTGAAGTACAGTCAATTTATTACTTTTTTTCTGTTTCTAAGCATTCTTTAGTAACAGAGATATACAGCTTCTTGCACTGGGTTTCGTCATTTGTCCCTAACAAGGGTCTGAATGGCCGTAGGATCCCAGTTTGACACACCTGATGTAGTAAATTATAACAAAATAGCTGACAGCAGTCTTCTCTGGAGCCTGGAGTGTTGTGGGATAGTTCTCATCCCCAGCTCACCCTTGCCTTGGTCTCAGCCTCTGGTGTGACCTTGCTGAAGTTTTTACAGACTTTTTTTTTAACCAGTCTGGGAAAGATCAAGTGATTTGGCACAGAGTGGGTGTTTTTTCCTCTTGGAGATCTGTGCACTTATCTTGATCATTTCACAAAGCCTAAACTGTTTATGTTTCGAGCTGGCCTTAAAGAGGCAACATTATTAAATGTATTGTAATCCCTTCTGAGCACTGTTCTGATCAAAACGTAAATGGCTTGTAACTAAATTAACAATCATGAAAATGCAACAGACGAGGGCTGTAAAACAGTGCATACCAGTCTCTGGCACATTTCATGATTTTCTATCTGCATTTTGCTTATACAAGATGAATATTTTACAGAAATAGCAAGAAAAAGGATTACAGTGTAAAGCCAACAAACAGAACAGTGGGTTTGTCTATTACAGCCACTACACCCTCATTCTTCTGTTCAGTAATTCAGCTGATATAACTACTCTGGTGTTTGAACCCCCTTACTGTCATACCTGGGATCCTGATGAAGGACCAGCCGTGTCGTGGGTAGAGTGCCATCACACCCCCAGGGCTCTCGGGGAAAAACGATGGCCGGTGCCCCACCCAATTGCTTGCCAGCTCTGGAGCTCCATACATGAAGCACTGCTTGACCATGAGACCCCCGCCATCTCTCGTCACCCTCCACTCATAATCAGCACTGCGGTCATTACAGTATTGATCCATAGGGACTGCTGTTATCTAGAGAAAGCAAGAGACAGAGAAGTACTGAGAAACCTGAACATAACATTTTCAATAGCAACTGAGAGGACAACAATAGAAGGAAAACAATATATATAAAAAAAAAAGATTCATACACACACACAAGAGGCATGGCATTAATATATTTTTAAAAGGAGAAAACAACTAAGTAACAGTTTCTAAATTTTGTAACATTATCTTGGACTCTTCTATTTTAACCAAATGGGAGTACATTTAAAGAATAATGCACCCTTGTCTTCATTCCTGTTTTGGAAAAAAAACGATTTTGTTTTTGCTGTATTACCATATTCAAGCAAAACATGGTGTGCTACAGTAATAATGCAATGGCAGTTCTCTAGATAACAGCAGTCCCTAGATAACAGCAGTCCCTAAATTTTTTGTTTCTCATTACCGTTTATCAGATGTTTCTATCTTACCAGCCCTTTGCTTGCGAGTCTACAGTAATTGCTGCCAGTGGAAAAAGAGTGCTTCAGTTTGTGAACTGAAAGTGAGGTTTTATTTACTGTTTCGCTGTCTCTTGGGACAGTTCAGATTGCCAGGAAAAAAAACAAAGTCACCTTCAATAAATGCAATCAGGTATCTCTGCATTTATCTCTTTATTTCTGAATCAACAAGGTAGTTGAAGAAAATGGCTCAGCGTTGACCTCTAACGGCTCGGCTGCTCTTTACCTGAACAGACTACGTGTGCACCTCCGAACCAGCAGCGGCCCACAGACCGCTAACCTTTTGAGGGGAATTTCCTGGAATTGAGTTCCCTTGACAGGGAGTAAGAAGGGGTCAAGCACACATCTCCTCTTCCAGACTAGTCTAAAACAATTGTGTTCTCTTTACAATAATGGGAACTATTTTGGAAACTTTCTTTATAAAGTATGGTAAGTTGCAAAGTAGAAGTGTGTGTTTAGATGAAGTAAACATATTTTTGGAATGGTGCCAAACTGACATTAACTCTTTCAATACTAAGTAACTTTGCAAAACATTACTATAACATTGTGTCAATGTCTTGTAAGGAAACCAGTCACACAAGAATAAGAAATAGGAATATGGACGATCAGCCCAATTAACTGGTCTGTTGCTGAACAGTTATTTTTCCTACACTAGCTGCATGCCTTTTTTTTAGTGGAGACGTCTGCCGAGTTGAATGAATTCAATAAAAAGATTAGTGCAGTTACTTCCCAGAAGACATGGAAATATACTTAAACATTCAAGGAATGCTTGTTAAAAATATTAATACAAATAATAATAATAATATACATTTTTATAATAATTTTAAACATTCACACATTTCATATTTAAGATGATAAAGACATACTATTCATCTTTTTGTACTAGCATTGCTGGGATATTGTCAGCCATCACACATGTGGTAAAAGTGAGATGACTTGTGAAGGGCAAGCTGTTTGATCTGCCGTTATCTTTCTTAAACAGGTTTATTATCCCTCTTTAACAGCCATCAAGACAAAGATTAAGTTTCTAAATTCAGTCTTCATGTCTCAAGTGTATTTAAAGCAAACATGTACCAGTGTGGGCAGAGACAGAAAGCAGCAGTAGTGGCACTCCTTGTCAAGTCCCTTTCTTTGAGGCGATAAAGTAGGTTACCTATGTTGCTTTGGTAAACTACAACTGCTATATGACTCTAAGCATGCATAATACTAAAACAATACATTCATTCTAATTGTTCCATAAATCTATATTTACTGTACCTGTAAGTTTATAAACCTAATATGTGCTCCTCTAAAATATAATTGTGTTTAAATTGGAAAAAGAGTTTACAAATGCTTAGATCATTCTAGAAAAAAATACTATGACTATTATTTGTTAGTTTTTATTTATACTTGTGTTTTACCAATTATTATTAACAAATGTAATTTTTTGCAATTCCTTCAATTTATTGTATGCTTTTATTGCATAAGAAACACCCTAAACTAATAATGACTTATGTACAGTATTTGAGGGATAGGGTACATCTTGCTGTTTGTGAGTTTACAGGCCGAGCGCTATGTTTTAAGCAGGGCAGTACAGTTTTGTATATATTCTTTCGATGGTGCTGACAACAGGACTTGTGTGTGTTGAGGCCCTGGGGAGCTCACATTCAGCTTGGGAGATGGAGACAATAAATTCAGCTTTGGGCAAACTGGAGTTATACATCTAGAAACTACAAGTACTATATAAGGACATGAGTTTACTAGGAGGTATGTGTGGGAATAAGATGGTAATCTGATTAGGTTTTGAGAACCTTATATATAAAAACAAAGTTCCATCCTTGCTCAATCGCGATGAATTACAGATCTTTTTCTAAATACCTGCCTTTTTATATGCCTGAATGTGTCTGCTTTACATGCTTAATCATCTCAAACTGCACACTGATGTCTGGTATAATCACAAACCTGATCATTAATAAAGCATTATGGGTTGGTGCTAGAAAGTAAGGTAGCAGTTTGTAAAAAATAGTTTGAAACAAATTCCCCAAAACAACTGAGAAATTAATGGATGCACATAATTTTCTCACTGGGGACAAAAAGAGATTACTAAACTACTTATTTTCAGTGATATACAGTGTATCCAATTGGTTAAAGTTCATCATTCAACAGTTTTCTGTTTATTGGTTAAAAAAAACCAGCAGGTGTTTTATGACAACCTTTGTTTGCAGATCACTGGTCTTGTCACGGGTAATAAAACTCAATAGATGTCACTTTGCAACCCTACAACTACAATCTGAAACGACTCAGCTCATCCATCAGTGGCCTCTCTCTCTCACACCTCGAATCCTGTTGAACGACTTTCAGACGCAGCATTTAATCCCTATCTCGCTGTTCCAGTTAATTTCTGCTAGTTCTGGATGGGCAAACCACGCACAATTTGTTAATGTCAGATTGCACTTATTGTCAGATTGTTTCCTGCCATTATAATGAGAAGTCAAAATTTGCTTTCCCAAAGAATCAGCTGCCAAGAGAAATAAACCCTCTTCAGACCGGACTTATTCACTTTGAATTATGATTGTAGATTTCCTGCAATAACTCATTAAATGAGACATTGCTTTAAGAAGTACACCCATTAAATCTGAATTTTGACTATTTTGACTTATTGATTTTAGTCACGCTCCTAAATCTTTGTTAGCCTATGTCCAAGTATATATCACTTCATTAATGCTCCATTTTGAAAAAAGAAAAATGTCAGTGTGATGAGGAGAAATGATCCCTGACAGTTTTGTCTCCCTAACCCGCCAGAGCGCCAGAGCCAGTGCAGTGCTTCCTTTGGAATCCCCAGCGAAGACCAGTGACTTTGGACATCTAGGACGCAAACCTGCACTATAGTACTCATCCTGCACACGGTACCACGTGGCTGTGCTTTTACCAGATTGGTCACAAAGAAACAATGTTATAAGGCAGCATTTTGTTTCATGGTACAGAATAAAGTATCACATAATTTTATGAAATAGTCACAGGGTCAGCTATGTGACAGACATTCAGACTTTCCCAGGACAGTTTTCACAGAAACCACAGGCCAAAAAACAGGCCTTCCTTAGCAGAGCTTTATAATGCCTTCCCGTGGACTGCAACACTCAATTCAAGTTAAAAGTCAAATAAGTGAAGAACAAGGACATGACAAATGTTAAATGTTAATACAAACACACCCCTCCACCACGAAGTCACCACAGAAACAGTCAGCAACATTATTAAATTCAGTTTATCAAAAGACAGGTAGCCAGGACATATCAGCAGATAGCAGCCAGCGTACTCCTGGATTATCTTACACTGCTTCTTTTAAATACAACACTTGATTCAACAGCCGCAACCAAACACCCAACACATGTTTACAAGATAAGGATATCGTTGTTATACAACATCCAAGTACACCTGAGCCACATGTAATGCCTTCCCAAGGCAGTTTTTGTTTTACTGATTTACTACGGCATGCATCTCCAAACCGATTGCTTTCACAACAAGCAATGAAAAACCAAGCACTCCCTTAACATGCTGCCTATTAGCCAGATGGTCGACAGCAGCATAATATGGTCTATAACTGGGAAGCACTATAATAGCTGGATGTACTTCTCCTTTATTGGCCAATAAAACAACACAGACAATCTGTAGTAACATGGAAAACAAGCTTCTTTTCAGCACTTGAAACATTCCTATCTGTGGAGACTAAGAAGCTGTTTTCAGTATGTAAAGGAAAAGCAATGTAATACTCAAGTAATGAAAATGTAATATATAAAATATATTTGAAAAAAAAAAGGAATACAGTACAAATTACTCAAAAAATGGTATGCCACAATGCTAAAGGGTTAACCTTTTACACCTCAATACTAGAGAAACTTTCTTGTTTGATAACACATAAAGCTCACATTCTTTTTCATGTAAGTGAAATAGCTATGGTGTTTAGATAAATGTGTTATGTATTTTGAGATGTGACCTACTGCTGGGTTTCTGTTTTCCATTCTTACATGATTTCTAGCAAATCATGCCTCTTACTAAGTCATTTGTTTAACAAAAAATCAACCAAAAACCTATATAACACCTAAAGATTAACAAGGTGTAGATGGTATATTGGCATACCTAGACAGATGTATTCTGATGAAATAACAACCCCAATAAAATTGCTTAGCCACCCACAAAGCAAATATTGCAAATACATCTAGGCTATCCTAATAGACTTAGTAAACATAGAAACCATTTCACTGAGTGAAGTGAACTATGCAAGTGAGACTGAGGCAGCAACACTAGGACTAGTAACATGACGTCATTTATTGATCGTTTGGCGGTTTCACATTTTTTAATTAAGCATGCTCTTTCCCCAAAGCATGCGTTAGCCTTACCCGCGGTATAGAGTTGAACAGAAATTTTGGAAGTTCTGTTCGTTGGCATTGCCGGATGGTTGAGGTAGCCGATTTCCTTCGGTGTATAACCAGGTCTGCATGGCCTATGACTAAACTATTCTGGCTAGTGAAAATGAGGTCCTGCAAAACAAAAATAAACCACATTTCAGATAAAGGCAGTAACAACATGCGTAACTTAAAATTCTCATGAATAAAAACTTGTCCAATTAAGTACCTGCTCTTTGTACTAAATAAAATAGACATTTTAAAGTATGACTACAGTAAAAACAATACACACAAGCAGTTAACACTAAAAAATGAGTTTAATTTAAAAAACGACAACTTCATCTGTGTTATAAATGCAAGATCTTCCCATAACGAGAAGGGAAAGAGTAAACTAGTAATGTTCTGTGTCAGCAGAAATCTTACTCTTGCGCCTGAGTATGAAACGTAAAACAAGGGCGCCTCCTACTGGCATCATTAAAAAATAATTCTGCCAAGACCAGGAATGCCAGTCTGTTCATTAACAATCCATACGTACATCCTTACACATTTTGGTTGGTGTAGAATTATGAACATGAATGCTTAAACAGTGAATGTAATAATAATCTTAAAATCATGTTTAAATTAGTCTTAACATTGTATCTCACAAAACTAAGCAGGGCTGGTCCTGGTTATGTCTGAGCTCGGCAAGTCAGTGCAGGTGGTAACTCAGTAGCATCTCTCCAGTTATATAGAAAGCAGAACCAACGTCCAGCCTAGTGTTACAAGACTTTAGATGGAACAATAGACTAAGGTTCTATTCCTGGGACTGCTTTATTTGAAAATGTAAATGACTTAACATTTCTACAAAGTAAATGGTTAAACTGTGTCAATGTTTTCCTAAATCCCCCTCTAGTAACCTCAAACTCCATTCTTCTGCACTGTAAGAATACAATTAATTAGATAGCTATAGTGATATATCTGTACAGAATTCTTAAAGGGTGCTTGTACAAGCAACTAATACTTAGTAATGTGTATCTGAGCCACAAACAGAATTCAAATGGATGCATAGTCAAATTTCCGCCATCATTCTCCTACACAAGTTCATTTGGAATCATTCTGATCAAGTCCAGATTTCAGTAAAAAACAAAAAACAAACAAAGAAAACCCCAGCTTGTGTTAATGTGTTCAGACAGTACAGAGTGTACCTGACATGCCAGGTTAGAGCTAGGGAACGCTGTTCTGTAAGTCAATGTGTCACATTTACTGAAGTGACTGAGGATCTCCAGTTACACTCAAAGAGAAAATTGTAATACAGTAACTTACCAAGCCAGGCACAAAAAAACCCAAAAAACACTAAGGCTGTAAAGGTTTCATTGTTTAAATGGTAAAGGGAAATACAATTTTTAAGTGGAATATAGTGTTTTCAACGTTTAACGAGGATTAAACAAACAGTATGTCTAGTTTAAATGGTAAACAACTGTTTAAATGAAAAGAGATGTATTCTATTAATGATATTTACAGCAAACGTTGATAACAACAATAACCCGTGCATTTAGAAAGCATGTTTTTATTTTGTACTCCCTCTTCCCCAGTACACTGTGGTGGTGGTAGTACATTCAGCACAATGGATCCCCTCGCCCTGAAACCTGACACAGAGAGCCTTTATAAATTATTAAGTAGGCTAACTCACCCGATTTTCCAATGGGAGATTAAATAATCATGCAAATGCTACAGTGGCATGAATGAATGAATGCAATACACACACTCACATACAAAAGACCACAAGACATTGTTTTCATTATGTAACCAATGCAACACAGTTAAAAACGTCTATATTCAATTATTCAACCAGTTTTTTTACACAGCCCAAGTACAGTTGTCACATTTAGACATAACTCGTGCCATCTTCGCTTCCGGTATAATTTGTCTGAATATTGAAATGGTTCATAACAGACCACAATCAAAACCAACAGGCTTACACATATATTTTAGAACTACTAAAAAAAATACAAACTTTAGCACTTAGGCAAACAAGTCACAAAGACACTGATAAAAATGTTTCTGTCTAAGATTTTACATTAAGTTTATTTTCTACTATTATTGATATACAGATATAAGTGGTGCAAACAATAAACTGGAGCAAAGGATGTCCCTTAAAAAAAAAAACAACTAAATGGCACTATTTTTTTTTCACAAAACCTTAAAAAAAAAAAAGTGTAATAATTTATAGCACCTTGGTACATTTGAACCACTGTAATGGAATGCGAGTTATAGTTTGTATGGTATAAAGTCATTTACACAAAAGGATTACACCTTTAATCTATATCATACTCCATATGTAAACCTTTAAGAATTTCAATAAAACTCCTACAGGTCTATTAAACTGATCTCTAATGGTGTCTGTAACACTCTGAAATGTATTTTGTCTATAAACGACAGGTTTGGTCCTAACTGGATATTTAAACAGTGGTAAGCCTGTCCCTTTAAGCCTATTCAAACTGCTTCTCACCTGTAATGCTGGAGTGCTCTGGACACTGGGGAAGGAGGTTGGGGAGTCCAACCACAGAATGAGATCCTTGTTGCCTAGAAACACAGATTTGGCCTCAGCTTCACCCCCTCCTGCAGCCCACAGGCGCTGCTGGTAGAGCCGGTAAGAAGACTTCAGAGACAAAAAAAGAGCTAACCACCTGAAACAGATACAAACATGTCAAACACTGAGGGCAAAAGAAAGCTCTCCTGCTACCACACAAGCATTGGGTCAACCCTCGTGATTGAAGCGCTCTCTGACTCACCTGACTAATATTCCTCGAAGCACTATATTGGTCATTTCAGCAGGAGACACATCTATAAACCGCAGGAAAGAGAAGCAACTGCCCTCATTGTTCCCTGCGAAACAGCAATAAAAGCATATGTTTTAAATACATGGTGTGTTTTTGGGGTTCTCCTGGAATCAAAATGAAAGCGTACGGTTTACAAAATGCTCTATTCTGTTATAGAAACATCATTGAAAAATTGATTTCATTCTTGACTGCCGTTTTTGTCTGTAGATTTGTGTTTGTAATTTGACTATGGTGTCCATAACAATCTATTTTATTTACAAACTTTATTTATTTATTTATTCAAATAGATATTTTAATATGGACTTACAGCAAAATAATTTTGTAAAGAAATGAAGGAAATGTGCAAAGTGATATTTACATACAAAAGACGAAAAGTAATTCTGAAAAATCAAGGGGGCACACTTTTATTTATTTATTTATTTATTTATTTAAAGGCTTAGTGTTTGGAAGCTGCATATGTGACAAAGCTAGTGGAATAATATGCTATCCCCAAAATCAGTTCCATTGTTCTGCTACATAGGTCAGGTTGTTGTCCACAGCTTATCAGTGGTTCTATTTTGTTTTTGTGAAGAACTGTATGACTGAAAGGGCGAGTCCCACCTGGCCACTCACCAATGCATGACTCCTTTCATTTCAGACCTTCTTGGCCACAACTAAACATAATTCCCATCTGGAGCAACTATGAGTCGAGCACACATTTTCTAGTGGGTCTATGTCAACTACAAACAAAAATGAGCTGGTATCCTGGAAATAAGATCAGTTCTAAGTAGTCTTCTAGAGAAAGGCTATGCGGTATTTCTTTTTTCAGCCACTCACCTTTCCTGTGAAATAAGGACTGATGGATGTGATCTGGTGCAAATGGCGAAAGGAGGACCTGTAACAACCTGCAATAAGACAAAGAAATCATAACACTGGTCTCATTTCCACAAGCACACAGCATTGCCACAGAATAACAGTTAGGAGCTGCAGTGGTACTGCATGTTTGCAAAGCAAAGTCATTGACAATTAATTTTTTACTCCTGATCTGGCTTCAGGAATTCCAGATATTCTACACAGTACTGGGATGCTGAAGGAACAGTAATTTATTTCTTAAGTCTACTAATGTCAACAAATTATGAGGTGTATTCCAAATTAATAAACACACCTTATTTTGAAAACAGAAGAAAATACTATTTATGCTTTTTTTAATGTTCTCAGTACAAAACTTTCTATCTAACAAATTATGACTCAGCAGGAATCCAATCCTCAGGCTGGGTTAAATGCCAATATGGCAGACGGCCAGATCTTAATGTAGCAGAAAGCAGCTATCAGCTCAACAGAACTACAGCTCTAACCTACAGGACCTTAAAAATCAACCGCATTTTACTAACACTTTCCTAGCTACCTGTCATACAAAATCGCTTGGTACATGTCAACTGCAAAACCATTACTTAAAAATTTCACCTGGCAAACGTACAAGTATAGTATGGCTGCAAAACCAAGAAAAAACCCACAAAGAAAGTACATTTCTGATTGACATACAAAATTGATTTTCACAAGTTTCTTAGGGAATTACATGACAAGACTAGAAAACTTTGTGTGTATTGAGATATCATAAAGGCCTTTTGGACATATGGGCACAGCAGATTCCCTTGGGGCCATAAATTGGATTTTGGTCAAATAGAGGAAGGGGTTATGACAAAAAGGTGGGCTAACAATCTTGCCAGGAGTGAATCCAGTGGGGAGCTGGAAAGTTGGGCAGGGGGCGCAGGGCTGAGCGGCACATTTACTGCACACTACGGGAAGCATGGGCTAGAATCCCAAAACCATTTACTCTTTAGAGCTGTGAAACCGAATGGAGTGTTCAGATTGGGAATGGAGTACGCTTGTTGTCCCACACTAGCCCTATTTAGTGTGTTTATTATTATCCTTTCTGTAAGTAATTTAGACTGATCTCCACAGAAAAAAAAAAACAACCCTTCTGTAACCGAATTTCTATTTATTAACACACACTTGCAGAGGGGGCAGTTACTAAGGCGGTCATTTCTAAAACCACATTTAGAAGCCCCTGATTGTAACAGACATTAGATAGCAAGCCTGGTAAATAATGATCGAATCCAAAACAGGAATTATACAAAAAACACATCATAGGATATTGAACAGGTAAGGAATTCAATACTTCGAAAATGAATACGTTTAGATCCTTCTTTTTTATAAACTGCTAAGAACTTGTGCTCACCCACCTGGTGCGGCACTGGTTGAATGTGGAGACCAGGCCCTGGCGGTAAAGAAGCTTGCACATGACATAGGGTTTCAAGGACATGTGAAATGGGGATCGGGTTTCCTGTCGTTCAAACAGATCTGGATGGTTACACACCTACAGATGGAAAAATATTTTTTAAAAATGTCATTCAATTACATAACTAGCCTATGTGAACCAACGTTTTTTGCAGGGTTAACTGTATAATATTAAGTCGAACTACAAGTACAAAAAAAAGGACATTTAAATGTCTTCATTACAATGAAGACAATTTGTCTGAACTCTTTTTGTAAATATGCAGGATTATAGACACAACAATAACTTAATTCAGCAGGTACTGGTGTAGTGCTGCAATTCCAAACAAAGGAGCTCTGACAGCAATATTTTCCTGGCAGTTCTACAAAGTTTGTGTCCAAAACACCTCTCTATTTGTGTGTAAACTGATTGGTGCATATAACGACATTGTTTGATTGTTTATTATTAACGTGTATGTTATGAATTCTTGGTATTAAACAAACAAAATCAATTCAAAGGGAGACAGAGTATGTACCAAGCGCGGAAGGGGGGGGTAATTTTTTTTTTAAATGATATCAATGAACTTCTAAACATTTGATCTACACAGTGTGGCAAACCCAAATACTGCCATTGTTAAAATATTAAAAAATAAGAAGAAACCAGGCCTATTACTTAGTTTTAAACACAAATAAACCAAAGAGACTCCAATACACACTTCAATTGTACAAAGTCCTCTTATTTTAATCATTTCAATAATGGTAGTATTTAGATCGGCTACCATTTAGATCAATTGAACAGAGCCCAGAATATTTAACGGTGGCTCCTTGTTTTGTATCCCAAAAACCTATAGTTCAGCTGTCAGCTCAATTCAATGATTATATTGTGTTTGTGAATAGACAGGAAACCCGTGTAGATATCACTCTGTGCTGGTGCACTGCGATGCAGCCGGTGCCATTGAAATAAATACCTTTCTAAACTGCATGACAAGGTTCATTAAGCTACTGGTTGTGTTCTGTGCCTGCTGTGTTGTGCCCATTGAAGACTGGAGAAGGTCTTCGATTGAGATTTTGTTCTTCAAAGCCTGGTACAGATGTTTCTGACGGACGGTCAGTTGACAGTACATGAGAATTTCAATCTGTAATAGAGATATAACATTTCAGCTGTTAATTCACCAAGTGGGGCTTAGTTCATTGATTCACATGAACATGTAAGTGTTCAAGTATATAATTATAGGCAAACCATTGAATGACTCTAATGATGTTCTGCAGTGGATCCTTAACATACAAACAAACCAAAACTCTAATTACCTCTTATAGTCTTCCAGTTATGTGTGAATTCACATCATTACAACGTGTTTACTTGGCTCTGTTTTACCTTACAATCTGGAAGTTTTTAATGGATAGCCACTTCAAACTAAGTAGCGTCTTTCTCAAAAATGGAAATATCTGATGATATGCATGATGAATGTTGGAGATAAATACATTTGATAATAATCACAAATAAGTGCAATTAGAACGGCTTAAACTAATTACAGTGTTTCCCAGTCACTGCTACAAATCTTTGTGTAGAAGGTCCGCGACTACTTAAGGAAACAAATATGCCAACATCTACAATCTGCATCATGCTTTAGAGGGGAAATCATATTATCAAAATGTATACCTTATCAGACAGCTCATTCTCTACATCCTTCTTAATACGTCTCAACATGAAGGGCTTCAGTATCATGTGCAACCGAGACAGCTGGTCTGAGACGAAACAGAATAAAAATGAGCATGTGGAATCGAATCCTGCACGTTACACATACAGGTAGATCTGCACATCTCTATGGGATCGAGCAGTTTGAACGGGTACTCACTCTCGTCAATGCCCGACTTGTTTTCCGCATGGCTCTCAATGTCTCTAGAAAACCACTCATTGAACTCTTCATGGGAGTCAAACAGAGTGGGCATGATGAAATGTAAAAGTGCCCAGAGCTGTACGGAAAAAAAAAATTCAAAATGATTTCTCTTCATATGAAGTGGAACTGAAGACAGCAAGTGCATTCAGTAATACCAGTTTTACTCACCTCAGCCATTGTGTTCTGGATTGGAGTTCCTGTCAGCAGCAATCGATTTCGACACTGAAATTGGAGCAGAATCTTCCACCGCACACTGAAAAAAAAAACCACATGAAAAAAAGCATGACGTGTATGAGTGAAAATAAGAACAATACAGTTTAGATTTTAAAAAGTCTGCTTGTGCAATGGAAAGCTAAACCAGCTTAATGGGACAGTTTTACCTGGTGCTGCTCTTGAGAGCCTGTGCCTCATCCAGTACCATGTACTGCCACTTCACCCGCTGGAAATACTTCACATCCTGGACGACAAGCTGGTAGCTGGTTATCACCACGTGGAACGGTGCATCTTGCGTGTACAAAGTTTTCTACCAACAGAAAACAGTATTGATGTGTTGTTTTTCTGTCATAGTTTGCTGTGGTTTTCATGCGGTTCTCATAATCAAGGTATGTAAATAATATACAGGTCATTCCATAATAAATCCAGATGCAATTTTCCTGTCACCATATCAGAATGTGAAGAAATTCTCAATTAATCCATTTTATGATAATCCCCAAAATCACGAACCATGTAAATACATATAAGATATAAAAAAGGCAATATGATGTGAATGGTTTTAGGGAATTAATCTCAATCTCAATACAGAGGACACACATGTCCACTTGCATAAAAAATCCATCTGATTGGTCATACTGTACTTACCTGCATAATATGCTTTGAAAACAGTCCAGTTGTGTGCACTTTGCTTCAGGCATTGATTCACGCGCATGAGTTCAATCAAATCCCTATACTCTGAAAATGAGCTGAGATGGTGGCCCTGTAACCATCAGCTGGTTTGACATTCACAGTATTGGAATACCTTTATATAAACTGACAAGTTTGGGCCAGCAGTTCCCAAATCATGAAGGTTAGGTCTTATCTGTCATTTTTTATCAAAACAGATCGGTCAAACCACCATCCACAGCAAACGCACCAATAGGAATCGATAAAGAGCAATCCTCTCCTTACCTGACTCCAAAATTTACGGATTACCTTCCTGTCATGGGGGTTCCCCCAGTAAGGCAGCACCTGAAACAAATGCATTTCATTAAAAAAAAAAAAAAATAGAAAAGGCAAATGGAACAATTGCTGCTCTAGTAATGCATAGCATTTTTAAGAAGTACTTTATAGAGCAATTTTAGGAACATATTAGTGACACGGCAAGGTACAACCACATATACAACTGTCAAACAGCTACCGGGTTTTCTGCAGACAGTGGGGAATTACTCAATGGAAAACTTACAGAAATTTTGGATGAAACTGTAACCTACCAGGAGGGATGTCAAGTTTGGACTTTACTTCTACTAGTACTGGTTTAATAGACCCTTGAACCTTCTTACCTATAAAGTTACATTAGGTAGTCCACAATTAGTGCTAATCAGAGTTTGCGAAACCAGGCGTAAATGTTTAAACTGTTCTCAGAGCTGTAAATTCATTCAGTATGTTAGTTTGCCTTTCTAATTGAGCAAGTAGGTTCTATTGAAGGTGACACAATCAAGAAGTGTCTAACAGCTTTACTCAGAAAAACAACTGAGTGTTGGAGGTTACTTCAATGTACCAAGATGATAGTTTTTCACTTAAGTGAGCATTAATACTCTTATTTCTGAATACAGCTCTAAATGGTAATAGCAACGTTTAGCTATTATATATGAATGTGGAAGCCTACCAGTAACACACACGCACACGCACACGCACACGCACACGCACACAGACGGTATCACCCGTGCATTACCACCTACAGTCCCTGGTAGATTCGCAAAATTGAAACATGACAAATCAAGCACAGCTTTCACTCCTCTAATATGAAAACCTTTGAACAGACCAAGATTCTCCAATTATGCTTTACAGATTGGTTACAAAATGAGTCCTGTCTTGTTTGGATTTAGTTTTAGATTGTTTTACCAAAGACACCTATAAAGATATGTTTCTGTTTACTGATCACACACACACACATGTAACTTTGTGTACACAGCAGTTTAGCATAAGAAAGTCCATTTTTACCAAGAGAACAACCTGCTGCAACAGCTTCCTAGGCAGCTTCATAAGCTAGAGTGTGTGGCCCCTGGAATATAGTGCTTGCAATACAGGAGTGTGTCTTTATCATTATCCAGGAGGAATCCCTTGGGAGGGCCATTGCAGTAGGAGAGGTTAGGAGACTAAGCAGATTATTAATACAAATCCGTGTCAGGACTCAGTTATCTGTATCTAAGGATTTAGTGGTGGTTCCTAGTAACAACCACTGCGGTAACTCATATGAGCCGTGCAGACGCATTGGGAACTCACATGGAGACATTGGGGAACAGGAGACAGTTAAACCGGGCTGCCCACTGTCTCTCAACATCACAAAGCATTTCGAAAAGTTCCTCAGTCGCTCAGCCCTAGGCAACAGCACTACCAACAAGACTGCATATTTATCACATTAATAGTAAAGTACTGCCACCTAGTGGTCAGCTCTGAGATATTCTGTTCTGTACCCAGTCTGGGATTAGCAGGCTATTAAACCGTTTTTATCTGACATGAACCTGCCTATATACATATATACACACACACACACACACACACACACACACACACATATATATATATATATATTTTTTTTTTTTTTTCAGGCTTTATTTATATTATCATTATATATTTTTTTCCTTCTACAAAAAAATAAATTTGTTTTTACCTAACTGCTTTTGCAATAACTAGACTATCATAATCCATCACTATGACTGTTCAATTTAGTTTTTTTGTTTATTTTACCCCTACCCCTAGAGGGTATATGTCAGCTTGCCGGTGCATACTTATTCTGGAAAATTGAAATATGATTATGTATTGCAAGTCGACTACAGCATACCAGCTTTTATTAAACACACATTTACACCTAGTTTTTGGATACACAGGTAGCTATTTATGTCACTTTTTGCATAACCAGATGCTATACAAGCATCGTTCCTGCACACCACGTAATTAACTGAATAAATTGACTTATTTAAAGTACAGTAACTTTCCCTAAGTGGAAGAGCACAAAACATAAAAAAGTAAATAAAGCAGAAATAAATCCACTCATACTGACAAAATAAAATAATGTTTTGTCCTTCTGCTCAAGCTTTTTTGGAGTGTACATTTTTTCCTGTGGATTCCAAGTTGTCTTTATCATACAGTACTACACCAACCCTCATGTTCTACAGTTAAACTCATAAACAATGCAGCTTTTCCATTATAGCAAAAAGCTGTTTTTCTTTTCGTTTCCTGTGCAACAACGTTACCTTGAATTTCGGAACAAATCTGGTGAACTCTTGGTGCCAGTTGTTCAGGGTGGAAGCGGGAGATATGATTAAAAATGGACCCCAGATGTTGTCTCGCTGAAAGAGGAGAGAAAAAAACAGCAATTCCTCAGAAAGCAGGTGGCAAATGGGGAAAAAACAGGAAGCACTGATCTTTAAACAGCATACTCAAAAGTATTTCCTTCAGGTTTAACAGTTATTATTCTGCATTTCTGAAGCCACATACCAGAATGCCAGTTACTGGAAGTTCAGTAGAAAACTAGAGACCAGAGGTGCAATCTGTCACCAAAATCCTAACATTATGCAGATAATAATGAGCCATAATCGATGCATTAAGGATCCTTTATTATCCAAAATAATAAATAATAATAATATTCTGGACTCTTCAGAAAAACCCTCAAATATGACTATATATTATTATACATAGTAATATAACAGAGTATGTGCATTGAGAAAACTATGATTATTATACATAGTAATATAGCAGAGTATGTGCATTGAGAAAACTACTATTATTTTCTTCTTTAGATAACGACATCACAAACTATATACAAACGGAAGAGATTTTGTTTAAAAACATACCAAGAAAGACCTGGGCAGCAAGCAGCTAGAGGTTCCTAATCGATCAATGCATGTTTAAATGAGGCTTAAAAAATAAAAGTAATGGCCATCAATAATCGATTAAACGCTGTGTCTAATAGACACCATCCACTGTTAAAAAACAGTAGTCTGTAAACACCCAGACCTCTCACCTCAGCGAGATGAGCCAAAAGAGCAATACTCTGCACAGTTTTACCCAACCCCATTTCATCAGCAAGGATTCCATTGATACCCTGTAGAACAATAAACACAAATCAAAACAATACCACTTAGGTTATCAAACTCTGATTAATACCACTCGCATTTATCATTCATACAACTGATTTACACCACATTTAACATCACTTTGAGTAACATAAGAATTAGTTTCGAAAACATATAAGCAAGTCAGTGGCTGTACATTGTTGATGTGTTCTGATATATAAAGTACTGTAGCAAGTACATAAGTGTTTTCTTATGTCTTTTGTTTTTACTAATTAGACATTGTACATGTATCTGATTAGAAAGACATTGTATTAATAAACACTACTGTAATAGCTCAATATATGTGGATTAACATGAAGACCGGTATGAAGGAATTAGAAGGAATTCTTCCTGAAGCTAGCCCGGGCACAAATAAGCAATATTTTATTTCTAAATGCAACTTCAAAACAGGAAATTCAGTGCTAAGTTTCAACATATGTTTCAACTTATGTTTCTTGACAACATCTGTCATAATATAGTTAATTGACAGCCATGGTCCAGGCCTGTGTATTGTGTCCAGCACAGTCACCTGTTCATAGAGATTTGCAAGCCAGTTCATGCCCTTCAGCTGGTAGCCCTTCAGCTTGCCGTGGAAGATGGTGGGCTGAGGAATATCCTCTCCTGCGCGGATTGATGGGTTAGCCAGGCTGTAGCTCTCTCCAAAACAAGAACTGGCATCACTAGCAGCTTGCACAGAAGCACAGCGGCTGTCCTTCGCCTCTTCATCGAACAGCCGCGTCTAAATCAGACAAGGAGACAGAGGAGGTGGGTTATTCAATGATCTTCAAAGGCCAAATGATTAAAGTGAGTTGCTGCCGGAGGCCACAATGCATTGCTCTTGTCTGAATGGAAACGTGTGTCTTATCCAGTGCTGAAGGTTTCTGTGGGCTACAGTAACTCATCTGTTGCTTTCACAGTTCATTGGCACATTGTATGGGTTGTAAGAATGGTTTGTTGAGTATTAAGTTCATTTCAAGGGAGTTCATACTCACTCTAGCTTGGTGGATCTGGAAGGCCTCCTTTGCATTCTTCAGAGCCTCAGACTTGTAATAGTTACTGTCTGGAAAACAAGAACATTACACTGTTGATCCCAAGAAACTCAACCCAGAGCCAAGTCTTCAAAACGTAGCCTTTTTTAACATTCAAAGTTGACAAAGACATACTGAAAATACAAGAAAAATACGACAGGTGTCTTCTATAGGTCTGCAGCCTGTCAGGTTTGAGTCTGGCTAAAGTCACTTGTGAAATGAGTTTGCCCCCTGTGGACTGTTGTACATATCACAACATTGCCTCTGCTTGAGAGAGGGCCGTATCCAATGCCATGAGATTTAAATTCACAAGCACAAACTTTTTTTTTTTTTTTTTTAAGAGTTTCGAAACCTGGACCATTTTCTTCCAAATGCATTAAATACCTAACAAAATATACTAGTAAATCAAATCAAACTAACAAGTACCAGTAAAACAAAGGCTTCTTGTTGCTGCTGTACATTAATGATTCATACCACATCTTCGTAAAGCTCATTAGGACTCAAGCATATAAAAAGTGAAAGAAATTCTCTAAAATGAAAACAGACTGTGGGCTGGGTGCACATTGAGTATCAACAATGAAGTTATAAATTAGGAGAAGCTGCCCCTCTCTGCATATCTAACAATGCAACTTTAATCTTAAGAGGAGTTCATTGATTAGAAAAAGAGCCAGCCTGGGAAACGAACCTGTTAGCTGCACATGACAGCTGAGCACCGAGCCATTGAGCAGCTGTTAACAGCAATACAATGCAAAGTCAACACTGCCAGCTATTTACAGCACACAATTGGAGCCGATGAAGAGGAAATCGCTTTAGACATTACAAGGGCACTCAAAGCTGAGGCATGGAGAGCAATGCCAGTTTATTCTCTGGTTCCAAGTAGCAAAGCTGCCCTCTACAGTCACTCAGGTGTAACTTCACCCTAAACTTGACACTCATTTTTTATGATACAAACAATGGCAGAACTAAATACAACAGACATTAAACAGTTTCAAGCACCCAGTTTACTAAGTTTTTTTTTTTTTTTTTTTAAGCTTCCCTCATGGTCACATCCGATACATTCAGACCCAAAATACGACAAAGCAACACTCTTTATCTTGTATCTGTTGTTTTCTGTTGTTTAAGACAAAAAAAATGAGTATATTTCCCCCAAACCTTGGACACATCCTTCCACCACAATTAACATGAAAACAAGAAAGTATCAAAGACCAAGGAACAGGATATCTGATGCCTGACATGCGTCTCCATTATGTCCCCAGGGATATCCACTCTCTGCAGTGCATAGCAAACACACAAATAAAGAAGTACCGTAGTCCTCGTGGCTGACATTAACCATTACGCCTCCACCAATATCAATCTGGCGGTGCGCTGAGCTGTCGTCCAGTTTCATCAAGATCTCATCCTGTATCCCATCACTCTCTGCGTTGTGCTTGCGGCTCATGAAATGGGCGTACAGTTCGGTCTGGGTGATCAGGAAGTTTAGCTTTCGCTGTTGTCTCTTGGCCTGGGAAGAAAAATGCAGAGCCTTACATTTCAATTTACAGCAGCTATATTACTACAGTATGTACTGGATAGTTATTACAACAGGTCATTTGTCAATAAGTTAGTAAAACTGACCCATACCTGGCACTGAAGCATTCCTTTTTGCACTAAGTTCACTCACCTAAGTCGGCATTGCACTATGATGCAAAATTTCTCCACCACTGCAGCAGGTATAATATTACCAGAAATATGCCTGGTGGACCTTACACATATATTAACTATGTTGTGCCTTCACAATACACTTTGGTTTAAGAACGTACCTGAGGATTGTTAACATTGTATTTAGAATAATAGACCTGGAATTCATTATCAAGTGGAAGTTTCAGATGGCATGCTCTATACTGAACAATGAACACTCCTCTGGCTCAGTCCGAAATGCAGCAGATGTTCTAAAAGAATTGAATATGCACACACTGAGTGTAAATCACTAATGTAAAGTTAAAAAAAAAAACAACCTAGTATAACACTTGTGTCTGTCACTCGTTAAACACAAGCAAGGCCCATACAAAAACAGCTTTGTTCACTGCAACGCGGTATTAACTTTTACTGATTTTTCCTATAATGTACTGTCGTTGCATATAATGTCACAGCTTTAATTTTAATGTATAATGAGATTTGGACCAAATGTTATCAGAAAAACAGGGTGTCTACTAGCACTTAACCAGCTCCAGAACGTATGCATGTCTGTCAAATGAAAGAGCACTTGCAGTACCACGCTGTGCCTGCGTACGTCAAGGTTTGCTGTCAATTCAGTTTTATTTTTCAATCTGACGTCTTTGTATACATGCCTGTCAGGTGGTGAGTGGTGTTCATGACAAAGTGAATGTCAAAACAGTCTTATAATTACCAAAATAGTCTGTTTTTAATGAATAATTATTGTGTTATTTTTTTTAAACCTTTTTACCATTGCTGCTATAGGGGTAAAATGGCAGGTTTTCAGTCCCAAAAAAAAACGTTTCACAAAATAATAGCACTGTACAGTAATCCACAGGTGCATGGGCTGTACTGTGCTCTGCAGTGCTAGTCTCTGGGGTCCGTGCTGGCTCCATGGCTGCAGCTCCCAACTCGCTAGTCATCTGCTACACAAATAAACAAACAAAAACACAGAGCTCCGGCTGTGTCCCCTTATTTGCAGCTCAGATCCCTTCTCTTTCTGTCACAATACCCTAAGGCAGTGTTAGTAATGTGATATGTGTTTTGAAGTCAATAAGGAGAGACTGAAATCATCAGGTGACTATTATCCAACTGAAAAAAAATGCCTATCTATCTGTGAAGAGTTGGAGATACTGCAGCAAACCATCAACAATGTAAAGTATATACATAGTATTTCAATTCACAAACAAAACATGTTTTTTGTATTCCTTTTATATAGTGTGTGCGTAATTTGTACACACTTTACATTAAAAAAAAACTTGAATATTTCTGTTATGTATGTTTAACGTTTATTTTACTCTATATATTTTGCTAACTATATAATATGTGCACATTCATTTTTGCATCTGGAGTTGAAGAGGTTAACTGTATAATCCACTGTATAAATAATACCTGTTGTGACATTTTTAAAAAGCCACACGTATTACATGTCTAATTTTAGGTAGGGTTACACTCCCTATGTCATTTCACATGGAGAGTAAAATTGTAACCAACCCTTCAAAGCCTTCTTTACCATCATTAACCAATCAGCTGTTTTCCATAATAGTAGGTTTTTTGCTTTGCAGCCAGTGACATGTTTTGAGCCTGAACATCCTGTTTAGTTGAAAGTAAGGCATATTGGCGTAGGTGTAGAAAGACAGGCCAGGCTTTTAAGGGCCGGGCCAGCTGACAGAATTGGAATTCTGAGCTTAAGATTTAAATCAGCCTAGCCCTAACCCTCTCCTGCTGCACACCGTTGTTTTCTCGGACCTGGGACTGTGCTGAGGTGGTACCTACCTCCCTCATCTCCTCGTCGAGCTTTCTCTGTTCCAGAGCCTCCTTCTCAGCCCGCTTGCGATGCTCCTTCTCCACCTTCTCGTACTTCTTCCAGTACAGCAGCATCTCCTTGTTGAGACGGCGGGCCCGCGGAAGGGTTTCCTTGCAGTTCTTCTGGGCCTGGATTGCCGCTCGTCTCACCTCCCTCATGCACTGGTGGGCCAGCTAGGGCATAGCACACAGTGGGTCACTCTCTAAATAACATTTCAAGGTAACATTTCTTGTTATATCAGACTACTTTCTTTTGTTTTACGATGAAACTTCTGGTCCCCAGACTCATCCCCACGTAAAGATGTATTTACACCAGCCCAGGTTTGAACAAGCCGAAGGTACTGGTAGATTGATTAGGTGTACTTGATCTTAATTGAACACATACAAATTATTAAATAGTGTACAGAAGAGAAAAATTACCTTTCTGGCATTTGTTATGACAAGGTTCCGTGCTGAGGCTTTCTGCTTGAATGTCTGAAACAAGATGGTATGTAAGAGATACACACTGCTGTGAACAACTAAGCTGGGGTCTCCTCAAGCACCATTCATTTTAAACGTATCTAATATGAACAGAATCAGTGTTGCTGCTGTCCTGGCTAAAACCAAACAAACTTAACACCCAGCATGTTAACAGGGTCTATTTAGAAATGCCAGCCATACCCTTATAAATGCCAGCATGGGGATGCTACTGCTTTTGAAATAAAATCTGTCTTCCCTCTATGAATTTGCTGTAAAATGAAACACACACCTTAGGGTTTTCTTTTTTGGCAATAGTCAGCCAGACTTTGCGTCGCCGTGCCGTCAGCTGTTCGACTGTTAGGTGCTTCTTCTTGGATAGGGGCGGGGGAGCATCGTGGGAGAACTTGGCAAACAGTTTGGTGGTGTACTGCCGTCCCTCAGAGAGGAACTCCTCGTCACGCTTCCTCTTCTTTTTCACCTTCTTTAACTTTGCTAAAACACATCAGTAAAAAGAGCCGGGGGTAAAACTACATGCAAAAGAATCGGCACATACAGCTGAGACTGTTACAGCTGAGAGTTCATTTAAACATGTGACATTATTGGGGGCAGGGTGGCTAACTGTATCAGCAACGGGATATTATGAACACACTGTGGTTCCATGTTAGCTAGCGACAGCCATTAAGAAGCTATTGGGGACCTACTGTATATATAAAAGGTGAGCAACTTGAAATTGAATTTCATTCACCTTTTTGCAATAATTTCAAGTGGTTCCTGTGGACATTACTGGATAGTTTTTTTTTTTTTTTCCTAATAGTGTTGAAGTGGTTGTTAGTGTAATAATTCAACGACTGTGTTAAAGAACTATGAGTTGGCTCTTCGTTTCTTGACGTATATATTTGTAACATAAACTGGGTAAGCCAAAGTATCATTGCAGAAGTAAGTGTTGGATCCATCTAGTGATCTGCCAGTTTGGACCAACTTTTTCTGGCAATATACTCCTGAGCACTAGATGGTGCTGGTGCTTACTAATATAATCTCTTTTGCAGTCTAAATTACATGTCAATGGCAGGTAATTAGAACTGGCACCAATTAAAACAGTTATTTAGTAGGGTCAAAGACAGCCCAGAAACTTGTAATTATATCTAGTACCTGTTTTTCACAACATTAACTACTGTCAACTAATCTGTCTGCAGTAAGATGCAGCTCCACCAACCCTTTAATTTCTTCTCCTCTTTAATTTTCTTTTTCTTGGGTCCCAGTAGGTGGCGCTGCTGTTCATAAAATAGGTCATGAGTGGAAAGAAGCCCTGCACTGTAGTACTGGTACTGCTGCAACTGTAACAGAAATACAATCATATTAGTACAGCTGGAAGGATATCAACAGGTGTATGACACTTCAATACAGCTATTCGTCAACAGAATTATTGAACACTGCTCCCACATGTCAAAAAGTTTTCTAAAAAGGGAGCCCTTATACAAGTGGCAGCAGAATGTAGCCCTACCTCTCTGTCTGTGTGGAACTTGTTCTGATGAAGCTTCTTGTATCTGTGCAACCTCAGCATGTCCTGAAGCTCTTCTTTAGACAGTGTGAAGTCCTCCTCGTCTGTATCTGAGTCTGAGTCTGTGGTGTCGTCGCTCAATAAGATACCCTGAGGAAAATAACGGCTCACGCTCAGACACTATATATTATATATAAACTTAGCATCACTGACCTTGTAGATCAAATACCTTTAACTCTTTCCAGTTGGGTTTAATGATGCCCATATCAACATTACTAAATACAATAATAAATATGACAGTCCGCAATAGTGCATGTTATGATGTAAAACATATTTATATTAGTTAAGAAATACCTATAGAAGTTAAATTAACTGCATGCATGTTTATCTGAAATATTCACAACAAAATAGAATTATGTTACATTATTTCCTTCTAAAATAAATCAATTAAAATACCTTAAGCCACTTTCTGCTTTTCTTCAGCTTCGAAAAGTTGTACAAACTGCCTTTGTCTATTTTTGGTGCTGATAAAATGAAAACAGAATTAGCTTTGTTTTGCATAACCTTTATATATTCATTTGAGGTATCAAGCAGTGAACTGTGTAGCAGCTTGTGCAGCAGCAGGCTCTGTCCTACCCTGATGCAGAGCTCCGTTGAATGAGCTGGTTTCTGGCCAGACCCCAGACTCGGCTGCTCCGCAGGGCTCCACGCCCTCTTCCTCTGGGTCCACGGGCTCCTCTTTGACTCTCAGTAGAGGGCAGGGTTCTGAGCGGGCCAAGGATGAACCCATATCCAAACCATCATCGCTATCGTCACTGAAAATCATTAGGGTTGAGCAGTCATGGACAAAATTCCTAATCAAATGAATATGCATCGAGGCCAACAGCGCAAGTACCATGCCTCAATTTACATGGTACGCCTAATAGACCCCCACTGGCACAGACCTTGTATCTTGGCTTTTCCTTATATGTAAAAAAGCAAAAGTCTTTATGTTCAAACTGGGTGCAAGCAGTCTTGAAGTTTTACCTTGAGACATTTCTGTTGAAGAAAGTTGCAGTCTGTCGTAGGAAGGTGTCTAGCTTTAGGGCTCGTTCCAGATACTGCAGATGAAGAGGTCTCGCCAGTTCTGAACAGCCTCCATCTTCCACTTCATCTAACTCTGAGGCCATAGAACACTTCTCTCACACCCAAGTGTGGGCTTTAAACTGCAATGCTGCAAGAAAAATACAATCTCATCCACACAAACAAGACTAGAGAAATGCAGAGCATTATAACCGCTATACATTTTTTTTTTCGAGGGAGTGCTTAAATCATGCAATAATTAGGAATTTCACTAATACCCTCTTTGGGTGAAATAACAGAAAAATAAAAGACAAGTGCATGAACCCACTTAAGAAAAGGAACCTTTTTTTACTTTCATACATTTAAATTTTGTATTTCTTCACAGAAGTTCTAATACTGGTGTGGTCTAGGGATATTATGTAATAATGTGTTGGGTATCTAAGTGATTGCAAGTGTACAAAATTAACATCTCCTAATTGGATATCATCTGATAAGAAGTTAAGGTTTTGATACTAGTGAGGGAGGCAGCTGTCTCAATTACAAGTACAATTGATGCATCCCCTTGTTGTGCTATTATATTATTTGTGCCTTTATTGAGTTTCTGTTGGCATTCTGTGACACTTTGTGGCATTTGTTTAACACTGTACAATCTCGATATCTGGATAACAGGATCTGAAATCTTAATGAAAGTGAATGGCACCTGTCACCTGTGTGGCATAAGTATCTAAACCTCCATTAAAACTCTTTCACAGGTTTATATATTGGAGATTATAAGGCCTAATATGCAGGCATGTGTAGAAAATTGCTAATAGTTTTTTTCTGCCTTGAAGTATTGAGAACATTATCCTAAATAATGGTCATGACACAACACAAGCCCAGAGAATGTTACGATGACCAGTGTTCCTTCACCAGTGAACAGGCAAGCACTTGGTTTCTGAGCATGGAAACATTCATCAGGGGAAAAGGAAATATAACGTACTTGTGGGTTGTGGCTTGGAGTGGATTTAGGGATAGGGTTAATATTAAATACTTTATTATGTGGCTTAATCTTTGTGTGAATTTAGAAAGCTATAAAATGCATGCTGATCCATCCATCACAAGTAATGATTACCATTATCTTTCTCATGTCAGTGCTCCCACATGAAGAAAAGTAAGTAAAATAATTAAGTGCAGAGCTATTACTTGGCATGTAACCTTGGATGGATAAATCACCACAATAAAATCAGATTAATAATAAGTGCAAGACTTTTATATGTGCACAGTAAATGTGTGTTAGAATTTAGCATCATCGCTACCATCTAGGGCTTGCCAATGTCTGATTTTAATGACTTATCAGTGCAACAAACTACATTTTCATAGACTGGCCTTGTAGTACTAATATTGCAGTATTTTACATTGTTGTTTCGTAAAAAATATACTGTGTCCTAAAATGACTGCTTTTTATTGCCTAATACTGTTTTGAACATACTGGGATAAAAAAAAAAAAGGCAGGAACTGTCTTCATTATTCTTGTAATAGAATAGCCTTGTGGAAATAAGATTTATTGTAGTTCTTAAGCGGTATAGTACTGTATGATATAGTTTCTTTATGTGGTAATAAAATACTGTGAACATACATTGTCCTTGGTTTTTACTGACTAATTCCCTAGTGTTGCAATATGACAATATACCAGGGTTGGTCACATAATTAGAAACACTGCCACCTGTAGTACAGAACACACTTTTGTGTAAAACACCTATTTGTAGGCAAATTGATTTATGTTAACTCACAAGTAACAAGACAACCCTAGTACAACTAATGAAATTGTTTATTTTATAGACTGTGGTCATACACAAATGACATATGACCATATCCAAGACTGGGACCAGTTAACTGGAGACTGACTGCACTTGCAGTGCTAATAATAATCTTTCTTATAAAATATGCATCTCCCTGTTGCAGGTCGGTTTAAAGTCTCACTGGACAAGGCAGAAGATCTGATATGATTGAGGGAAAATAGTTGGTACTCAGTTGGCATGTGCTTCTGTATTCAAGACTGCAGAAATCACTGATGTTTTTAAGTGGAAAAGGCAAGGTCAGTCTGTACTCTACCAAGTACTGGAGTTGTACATAACAGCGAAAAACTTCCTCCCAGCCTCACTATATTGTGTGTGCCCAACTAACACCTGTTTTACTGTAGTTACATGACCATTAAGGTGGAACAGGTACTGATTTTAAAAACACTAGTTGTAAGAAACTGAAATCAGACTCATCTGACAACATTTTAAAAAAATTAAATGAACCTACAAACTAGCAAGTAAATGTACACGATGTACATGTAGAACCAATGGCTTTTCACACGTCTTTTTTTAAAACCTTGGTAAACATTACATAAATCATTAGCAATATTGAATTTAACAGGTAAATACTGAGTTGGTCATCTGCATTCCTACAGTACTTCATGAAACCACCAAATCTCTCTCATTTACCATATATTTCAAAGCCTGCAAGCTGCTTTGATTATGGTTTAACTGAGAGGAAAAAGTGACTGCTGCATTCATAATACAAAACAGGTACTGCAAAATATTACATTGGTGACAATGTGCAATTTTGATTTATCTCCAATCCCCAAACTACAGATGGCTGCCTATGTTTGCGTGGTTAGTGGTATAGCATCTTAGAAATCTGGTAGTATATTCTTAACCTGCAGCATAAATTCAGTTGTCACTTTTCTATGTTCGAGATCTTAGCAATTGCCCCCTACTGAAAACCATTATGTAAGGGCCAATACTAAAGTACGTTCACATTTAAACTGTAAAACTGCACATTGAGGTTTTTTTTTTTTTTTTCTATTCAATGCACTCATTTGGCACAATCACATTAAAACATGTATTATAATTTACTTAACGTCGATTCTTGAAAATAATTTAGTATGGGTACTAAGTAACAAGAACTTCGTGACTCTGACCGAGGCCGTTTATATTTCAGGCTGTAAGGTTAAATTTAGGCCTTATGGCAAACGATTGCATTTCACCTGCACACTAAAACTTCGTACTTAAAACTGGTGTTATTGAAATAGGTCCTGTCGCTTTAAGGCCTCCACCATTAGTATTAAATACGAATGGTATCTGGGATTAGGGGCTGTTTTGGGCTCCACGTTTTTCCGACGAGGCCCTGGATCCTAACCGGGATATTTTCCCTTCTCCTGCCGTCCTAACACAGAGACCATCTGCCTCAGCTCTCCCGTCCCCGCATTTACAATCTTTCTCCCTCCCGGCCATCTTTCCCCTTCGCTCCCCCACCATGCTCCACATAAACACTCGCTCACCTCAAGCCCCGGTCCCCTTTTCTCTCTCTCTCTCAGCTGCTGCCGGCTATCGCCTCTCTGTCTCCAAAATGGCGGTGCTGGGCAACGAGCGAATCTGTGATCGCTGGGCCGGCAGCAGCAGAGAGGCGGCCACTTTCAGTAACGGAGAGAGCAGGGACACGGCGCCATGGCGAGGAGAGAGCAAGGAACAGGTCTTGTAATCAAGCACAGAGTTGCAAACAGAGGGGAAACAAGCTTTAAATACACCCCGGCACTGGTGTTTAATTTCGGAGCCTGGAAACGCTAAATATATGATATGTAATTATAAAAGCAACGTAAATCTTGATATTAATGCATTTGTAACCTCTTAGATCTATAACATCCGGAATCTATTGGTGAAGTCTGAAAACGACGAAGATTGCCGAACTGCAGATGACGTATTTCAGATCTAAAACCACTTCGTTGAGCAATAATTCTCGCGGTGTTTGGTTCAAACGAGGAAAATGAAGCAATGTGGTTTCTGTGTTGTTAAATATGACATATTAGCCTGGGCAGCCGGCTAGTGATTTATAGTTGTATTTATCTATTTAACAACCAGAAATTGCCACGGAATTATAATATGAGTTTAACCACCTGCTCCTTTTTTCCAGCATTGTTTGACACATAACATCCCAGATAAAATAAATATATTTCTCACCATTAGTGAAAGACACTTTACAGTGTTAATTTTATTTTCACATGAAACTGTTCTGAACTGATACAATTGCTAAATTACATACAGTTAAAATAACAAAAAGTGTAATTTTGTCTGGTGGAATGAAAGCATTGCAGTGTTTTTAAAAAGTCACTATAAATCGATGGCCCACAATGACTTAATAAACCATGTCAGCTCTCTGTGGATGCCAGATGCAATTACACTTTGATTGAATGTTGCCCTTGTAAACCAACAATTCCAAATTCCAAAAAGTACATCACTTTCTCAAGTGATTGTAAATATTTTTCCTAGCTTTTTAAATAAAGTGCTATATACACAATGACATCCCTTTCACTCATGGTTTAATGTGTTACATATAGGATCAGTAGGGGGAACTCTCCCACTTGTTCTGAAGCTCAATCAATACACTGCCAATATGATATAAAGAGTATTTCATCTACCAGCTGGGTGTCCAGCAGGGAACCAGGAAGTATTAGTTAAATTCCACCCTCTGCTGCATGATCTGCCACAAACTGAAATATTCTTGACAAACACACACATTTATTGAAGTCAATTAATCAATCAACCCCCCCCCCCCCCCCCCCCCAAAAAAAACAACTGCACATCACTGAAAAAAATATAATTGTGTAAAAATATGTTGGAATGTGAATCATGAACTGGTTCAACATAGCCATTCTGATTGGTTAGATATGTTTTTTTTTTTTTTTTAATTGTTTAACAACATTGTCTTAGGCTAAACCATTCTTTAAAACCCTAGAATAAACCCCTGACCTTCTCCTAAACAGTTGCAAAAGGATTTTACAGACTTCAAACATAATTAATCATAATAGGCTTTTTTTTTTTTTTTAAAGGACTTAAGTTTTGTGAATATTATCCAATATGTATTTAAAGCTCCTGAAAGCAAAACTAAGATTTTTATAAAGCCTCTATATAAAATGTAGTCTACAATAATGGTTATAAAGCCCAGAACTTCAACCACATACAGCTGAGTGGTACTGTATAAACATTATGTCCTCAGTTATCCTTCTTGTTTTTTAGTTCTCTTTTTTCACTATGTATACCAGTATGGTATTCCATGTCCTCTTTGTGGTAACAAAAACACTGTAGTGCTGCAAAACATACAGAAACTAAAGTAGAAAGGAAAAAAGTCTAAGGTCATGCAGTATTTTATTTCGTACTGATGATAATACAGTCACAATCATTTCAGTCCATGTAATGTTTTTTGGGTAGCAACAGCTGATTAAAACATCTTCCCTGCACAAATATGATACCGTATCACTTCATCATACTCAGCAGTGTTACAGGTTTTAATTCAATATGACCAACAAAAGGAAGTGCAACAGTCACTCTAGTATGTGTGATAATGTAATAAACCAGACTGATAGAAGTCACTAGACTCAGTTTGAATTCCATTCCCCTTGATGTAAAAAAACAACAACTCATTAATCATGAAAAGCTACCGTAAAAGCTTACAAATTGTGCATCGAAATTATAACATACTTTTTAATTAAGTTGGCTGTTCAAGCGCTAAAAACATTTTAATACCTCCTATTAGTAACATTACTACTGCTGTGATGAAGTTCTCTGACTTTTATCACAAGGTAGTTTTTTTCAAATAGTTATTGATTCCTGTGCTGTAGCTACAGTGGCCTGACAGGAAGTGATTAGGAACTGCAACTTGTAAAGAACCAAGAGATATTCTGCACAAAAAATGGGATTCAATGATAATGCAACTAAAAGGTAGAGTAAGAAAACCAAAAGCCTTGGTGTTAACTTTTTAAGAATACACACTGTTTTCTGCAGGATACTTAGCAGATTATAGGTTTCTGTGATACACTTGTTACATTCTGGAAGGCCTCCTATATGTTACACACATAGCTGCTGTGTGGCTCAACAGTAGGAGCAGAACCAGAATCACACAGCTGTTTGCATAGTAATCAAACTGAAAAATGACTTTTAGCATTTTATCATGTTTCACATACAATGAGGCATGAAAGCAAACAGAAGTGTTTGTAGACACTCAAAACCACATGTTAATTCTTTGACAGAATTGTAATTGTTCGGCTATACTCAATACTCCTTAAGGCTTTTAAAAGGGGTGCAGTAGTCTCTGCATATAGTAACCTCCTAAGAGAACACTTCACCTAAGAGAACATCCTTATGGTGAAACTGATTTTTCCCATTGTAAATGCTGTCTAAAAGGAATAGCAACTTTGCTTAAAAGCGATATGTTCACAACTGATACAGTTTTGTAACCTGATAACCCATCATCATCATCAAACTTTAATTCAAATGGTTTATGTAAATGTAATGTTATGTAAATGTAAATGTGGCCTGTCATCGCGAGTGTCTTGAGGCACACCGACTGGTTTAATAAATCTTTTCAGCACCGGCTTCATACCACTGGCTCATTTTGTTGCTTCACCATTCTGTTTCACAATATTGCACCTGTACAGTATTCATAATAAATCTAAAGCTGCTAATGCATTTTTTTAACATGTGTAGGGGTGCTGTGTAAATTTAGTTTGGCAGTTTATTAACAGTAATTTGTCCGTTACTTTATTATTATAGTTTATTAATTTATTTATTCTTTTAATTTCATATGTTCATGCATGTGCACCCTGACAAGTAATACATATTTATTTATTGATTGGTATTGCGTCTGGTGGTCAACTTTGTGTTAAAGAACTCTTAGCTTGCTTCCCGAGTGGTGTTCTCTTAGCTGGAGGCTACTGTAATACAGAAAACAAAATGAGTTCCATCTCCTTCCAAACAAAAGGCTTTTATACAAAAGAGACAAGTTGTGAATTTTTTTTTCAATAACAATCAAGCTATTAATTTGCTCACCCTGACTTTTATTCATGTTTATTCCTCATTAAAATAGAACTATACAACAAAAAAAAACAAAGTCAGAAGTACAGGGAGAAGGCTTGGAACATGAACAGGGGCTCTCCCAAGCAAGAGTACAATAACACTTACTAGAAGGCAGGGTTTAACCAACATCAATTTGAACTGGATGTCAATGAGGGTACAGTGTGGAACTGTATGTTTTGTTACACATCTTAGTTCTATAAAGGGGGGATGGAGAGTAAAAGAGGTGGGTAGCTCAGGGCATTGGAAATTGGAGATGGAGCCAGTAAAAAGCCAGTCAAGGTCAGTAGTGGTGGAAATCTATACAAATCTATGGCTGTTGCGGTGAAATTAGCTCTGGCAGTTTCAGTTCTGTTCCAAATGGACTTCCCCTGTTAGCACAATCAGCGCTCCCTCAGAGTGAACAGAGATAGACATGGAGACTGAACTACATACTCTACCCCTAAGAGATTGTTCTCTCTACGATAGTGCTGAGGAAGATCAACAGATAGGTGAAAGAAACTTGCATGGTTTGAAAAAGGTACATATTTATCAGGGTGACTAATTAAAGATGTATTGATAAAATGTATTGATTAAGTGCATTTTCTAATTCTGCCACTTCTGCTGTACCTGCTATGAAGAGAATTAGTATATTTTTGTTTCCGTTCTGAACAAACAAAAAAAGCAGACAGGAGTGGGGGACCAGGTGTTTCACAAACACATATTTGAAGGAAAATGCAATTCTTATCTTACAACCACAAACTGATCAGATGTATTCACAAGTGCAGTTGTAGGTTTCAGTTTTGCTACACACCAATGCAGCAGTTAAGTACAGGCAAACTTCACAGTACATCCTAGCAGATAGTTCCGCACTTGCCCTTAACTTAGTGAGAACCATCCCCATTCTGGATGCCGCTGTACCAGTCTTTATAGCCAGCTTGATTTCCCATCCTCATACTTCTGTGGGTCAATAAAAGGCTTATCAATAGACTTGATCATCAGCTCCCCACAGTACACGCACTCTGCGGCAATGATGTCGTCAATGTGTGACTTGATCTGCTGTCGGCTCAGCTGGCCTTTTCCCAGGCTTGCCGTGTCCTCCTCTTTCAGCTGATGTCTGGACTTGGTGGGCTGGCTGGTGGTCAACAGCTTCTTTTGGAGTTCCTCCAGCTTGGTCTGCTTGTAAGCAGACAGGTGGGGGCTGACCTCTTGAAGGAGGCAGTCATAGTGGAACATGTGGCTACACAGGAATAGGTAAAATGGGCGGTTGAGCAGGGGGAAGTCACAGGCAGCACATTTCTCCTGAGACTCCACCACACCATACTTATTCCTCATCTCCTGGATGTCCTCTCGAATCCGCTTGGCACTCTCGGTGGCTTCTTCCATCTCCTGCTTGAGCTCCTCGATGTGTTTGTTGTACTCCTCCAGCGAGTTGCAGATGGCCTCCTTGAAGTGGTCAATGGTGACGAAATCTGGGAAGAAGGGCAGGATGTCTTCAATCTTGAGCAGGTTGCAGCTGGAGAGGCAGTTCATGGCTTTCTTCACGTCCTTCTCCTCCTGCACCACGTGGCAGGCGATTTTCAGCCACAGCTTCTTCCGCAATTCCTCGTCATCCTCCGGCAGGTTTGCACAGGATTTGGCCAGGTCCACATCTACCTGCAGTGAAACAAACATCAGCACACATCTCTATTATTAAGAGTGGATTTAGCTGAAGGCTAGCTGGAGACAGCTACAGGGAAAAATTATAAAACCCAATATTGGGGAACCAGAGAGCTCTGAACAATTGCAAACGTAAACAGACTCATAATTTTTGTTGATATGAATTTCTTCTGATTAAATAAAAATTGCTAAATGTAGCCACTTTTTTGTTGTTGCACATTGCATACTGGTATTTAAGGGGTTCTGTGTAAATAAGTATTATAATAACATTATTACTATGAATATTCTTTTTTCAAATGGATAAACTTAAATATCAATAATAATAATAATAATAATAATAATAATAATAATAATAATAATAAGCTTCATACTGTACCTGCAATGCCAGATCCACTGCCTCCTCATACAGTTCCATTATCTTATAGACGTGAACGCAGGCCTTATGATGCCCATGTTCAGCACACAGACGCAAGGCGTACTTGAGGTCATAGTGAATGTCTGAAGAGTGTGTTCCAGTCTGCTCCAAGTACAAAAGCAAAGACTCTGGCTTGTATTTGGCATAGAGAGACAATAGGTAGTTGTGGATTGCCTCTTCCGTTACAGCCAACTCATATACACAAAACTCCATGTAGCGTACGGTCTCATTGATCTGCTCTGTACTGCCAATCTGGCTGTAGTTTACCAGAGCAGGGATGAGATTCTTAGAGTCTAGTTTCTTCCCCATCTGGATCCAAGCATCTACCACCTTCTTGGGGATGTGTTGCATGAGGACTGGTGAGAACTTGTAGAACAGCTTCTCATCGCGGTGTTTAGACAACACCTCCAGGGCTGCTTCGTAGTCATCATGCTGGCAATAGTGGGAGATCACACGCTCATAGTCCTGCATAATGACAGAGAAGAAAACCATGTCTTCCACATTTCCGTGGCTGGCCAAAAGGTCGTAAATGGTCGTTCTGTTGTTGTACAGACATTCTTTGATTTTGGAGCTGCTGAGGAACTTGCGGAACTGTTCTCTGCTCTCCAAGAAAAGGCTGCGTTTCGACTCATCCCCTTCTAAGGTGCCCAACCTGTTGAGGCAGAGTTCCGTAAGCCAGGTGACCAGAAGGGTAATCTGTGTCTTCTCGCTGGGCTTCAGGTTGTTGAGTTTCTTCATCAGGAATTCTTTCAGAGCATCTTCCTGCTTGGCTTCAATGAACTTTAAGGCAATCTCTTCAAAATAGTTTTGCGTCAGAGCATAACACTTGGCACTCTCCAGATATTTCTTATTCTGGAAGCAGTGCTCAGCTTCTTTGGCCAATACGATGTCAAGGCACTCAGGCCTGTCTTTGCAATACTCTTTGGCCAAGTCAAACTTGCTCATGCTCATGTACATTTGCCACACATCTCGCGCCTCTCTCTGAATGTGGTAGCGGAAAACAGCTTTCTCTGTGTAAATCCACACTAATCCGCAAGCCGAGTCTTTGCTCATATTTTTCAAGGGCCCAAACTTGTCTGGAAATACATCTTCGTAAACCACCTGCCCATTTAAGATGCATACAGCTTTCACCCGATCAGGCAACAAGAGCAGAAAATGGAACTGCGTCAGGACAATGGAAATGGGCTTGTTGAAATTGAAATCGATATCCGGAGGATACTCCCAAACCTGAACATCACTTAGCAGAGAATCAGGACGGGTATAGTCTAGCGTTCCATATAAAACTCCATTACCCATCATCCAGGCAAATGATCGCGGCGAGGTACGCAGCTTAGGGGTGTAAAACGCTATTTCGCTGAAGCCAAGATTGGCTGGAAACTCCTGAAAGCTGGGGAAATGGTCCGCATTTTGGCTGAAAATGGAACTAAAGCCCTGCTGCTCTGCACCTTCTGGCACTTTTCCGACAAACTGGAACAGACGCTTCCGCGTGGTCGCTATGATGAAGAACTTTGATTCAATCCCCCGCTCAATCTCCAAACAGCAAACAGGGGCCGATTTGCCATCTTCATCTAAAGTGTAGACCAGTCTAAAATACTGGTCTGGGTTGGTATTGAATAGGCTTCCTTCTGATGCCGATATCTCTGCCTCATAGATCTGTCCCTGGCTGGTGCCCACCAGGATGGGCCATGTGTTGGTCTCTGTACCCAGGAGCTTGTTCCAGCCAATGCTCTCAATGAGATGACCCTTCCATCGCGACAGGCTCCGCACCTTCTGAGTGTTTCTGTTCAGGTACAGGCACTCGTTTGTATTTAGGCTGATCAGCAGATGGGAACCTGAGGCAAATCAAAACACAGGGTGTCAAATCGCTGTTATGTCAATTCTACATTACTCAAATGGTTCCTTACCTCCCTCCCCACCACCCCGATGCACCTACAGAAGAAACTACTGTAAGACCATACTGTATGCACTCTCTTGAGACTTGCTATTGCAAGATTACGATG
Organism: Polyodon spathula; assembly: GCF_017654505.1. Classification (NCBI taxonomy): domain Eukaryota; kingdom Metazoa; phylum Chordata; class Actinopteri; order Acipenseriformes; family Polyodontidae; genus Polyodon; species Polyodon spathula. The sequence continues at coordinate 11,448,233 of NC_054545.1, forward strand.
AAGCTATTTTTGCATTAAAATAGCCAGAATTATCTTAGATAACTGATTCCTAAAAATAACCATTCTACCCTATTGTCACTTCTAATCAGCTAGAAGTGCATATAATTAAATTTAAAAAAATCTTACTGCAGTTCTACCTGTAGGATCCAGGAATAGCTTGTGTACTTTTGCATCATCCTTGCGTCCAAGTTCAACCTGATTTGGTTGATCAGGCTTTCCAAGATCAATTCTGCCAAAAATGAATTGCAGAATTAGGGTACTTCAATGCAAGTTTTTGTGCATTTTACAGCTTACTTTATCATGAAACATTATATAGGCATACATACAAATATTGTATAAATAAACCAATAGCGTGTTCTCTTCACATCAGCTTCATAATATCATAGTATACTTAATTCATTTTCAGCATAGTATACCCAATTCATTTTCACATTAAAGCCTATATATTTCAACACAGCATCCCTAAATGCTGATCTATCTAGCCAGCTTATTCATTTCAATTTATTCACATTTTGTTGTTTAATGAGATGTTCACATACACCACATTGTAAGCCAGGTCTGTCATTCACACTCGTTTGTCTTTTTCTTCCACTAGAAGTACAGTGCTTGTAAACCACACCAACTGTAAATACAAGCAGAAAGATCTAATGGTTCCTACCTCAGCAGGGTGTCTTTCCCAAGGCTCATACAAAGCTGGTTATTGCAGACTGCAAAATGGTTAATATTCTCAGGGGGAGAAAAATCAATCCTCTGCTTATTGAATATCGGCCTCTCTTCCTCCAATCTGGCATTTACAAATCCTGAAAACAAAATACTTCAGTTCACCGCTAGCTTAGGCACTTTGGAATTGAACATTATTATTATATTTACTTACAGGACTGATCATTGGAATGGGAATTCGCCGCTATGTTCTGACTCTCTAATTTCTATTGAGCCTCAAGTGACAGTTACCATGCCAGTCTGGCTCAGCTCTCATAAAGCTTCACTTTCAAGTCAGGAAGCAGATTGAAAGATAAAGTGAAACAGCAATTACTCCACAATGAGAGGAATTAAGATGAACAATCATATTTACTGTAGATGAGGAGTTCTATAGTCCAAGCTGTGTGTCTTCAAAGTCCTGTAAAAAGCCAGCAAGCAAGCTTCTGAACCTAGCAGTGCCGTTACTTTCATTTGTACAAGTTTGATGACACTTTAAAACCAGTTTGTATGCAATTATGTCATAAATGACATAACAAAAATACTAGTTTTTATTTCACAATATTTTACACCCAAAATACCCCACATTTAATGCAACTTATGCTAGCTGCCTACCACCCCCATCATGGATGCAGGCCCTGATTCCCCTGTTTACCTGAGTGTGTAATCCCAATGTTAGATGCTGAAAGGCGGGTATGCGGCTGCTGCGTTGAGTGACGAATGGTCTGAGAGTCTTCGTATTCATCAAGTATTGAAGCCATGGGGATAGCCTAGTTTTGAACAACTCAAAATAAAGAAATAACACAATTTAACGCGTGCGGAAGTGAGGGCCTTTAGTAATATATAGCATTACTTGGGGAATCGGTTGCGAACGACTTCCCCTTCCTCCGTGTCTTTACAATTATCTTTCTGACAGACCGACCAAGCCTTGCCGACTGTTTGCATTAATTCTGGATGCGATTACTATCCCGAGGCTCCAGCTCAAATTCTACGAGACCTTCTGTTGTGAGGTTCTGTTCATGAAGATTCAGAATGACAGAGCAACTCATATCAGCTGACCGACAGGGATCACATGATAACCATGAAAAAACAAAGACATAACATTATTGTACCACTAGAGGGAGCCGTGATATCAATACAGTCTGAATATAGTACTGTATAGAGCTGCTCTCAAAAGGAATAACGGATCTGATTAATTTTGTACAGTGATTAAAGTCGAGGAGCAATAAGATTGCATAATTTGATCTATTTTATTTCATTACAAATAATAATAGAAATACCATAATTGTGCACAGCCCTTAAAAAAAGAAAGATCATATTGTTAAATAATGTTGGGATATTTGAAAAAACTTAAAAGAATCCCTGCCACTGCAAACACAGAGCAGAGTGCAGTATAGCATATTACAAGCATAGGGAAATTATGATTAAGAGTGTATTGTTTATCAATGTATTATTCCTATTACATTATAGTCATGTGTGTGTGTGTGTGTGTGTGTGTGTGTGTGTGTGTGTGTGTGTGTGTGTGTGTGTGTGTGTGTCATACAGGTAATTAAATCAATTACAGGTAATTAACCAAGACGTAGTTCAATGTTGTCTAGTTAGATTAATTTCCATTGCAGATAAAATAAGTATTTGATTTAAAGAAGTTGAATCTGGAAATAGTGAAGGTAACTAGTAGATCTGAAAATAAGACAACACTCAGATATCTGTTTATCTCTAAAAGACCACAGTGGATTTAATGGCCTGATTAGCTTTTTGTCTTTTTTTTTTTTTTTTTTGTATTCATTTTGATTTGATTGCCATTGTTTCGACAAGCATTCGCTCCCAGTAAACATAGTATGAATGATAATTCAACAGCTGTGGTGGTCTGGAAAGGGGAGGGTTAGGGTTGAGTTGTGAGAGGAAGGGGAGGGTTAGGGTTGAGGTGTGAGGGGAAGGGGGAGGGTTAGGGTTGAGGTGTGAGGGGAAGGGGAGGGTTAGGGTTGAGTTTTGAGAGGAAGGGTAAGGGTTAGGGTTGAGGTTTGAGGAGAAGGGGTTAGGGTTAGGGTTGAGTTTTGAGAGGAATTGTAAGGGTTAGGGTTGAGGTTTGAGGAGAAGGGGTTAGGGTTAGGGTTGAGTTTTGAGAGGAAGGGTAAGGGTTAGGGTTGAGGTGTGAGGGGAAAGGGAAGGGTTAGAGTTGATTTGTGAGAGGAAGCTCTTATGGCGCCCACTGGCAGTGTCTTATCTGACTGTCACCTGCATCACTGGGATGGATTTTCCACTTTCCCTTTAATAAATTGTATTGAAAAAGCCCTTTCCTTTATATATATATATATATATATATATATATATATATATATATATATATATATATATATATATATATATATATATATATATATGTATTTAATGTATTTTGGTGTGTCAGGTAAAAGTAAAATATGCAAACAAGTTTAATTATAAAGAGTGTTGTTCCAGATTCATGTTGCATTGCCTTATTTTTGGACTAAAGTCACATGAGAAATATTTGATAAAGAAATAAAGAATAAGCAAGTCTGCAGAACTTTCAGAGGATTGAATACAGAGCATTGTTATGATACTGCATGAACTTTATTGCATGAACGTTGTAAAAGACGTAGACGTCAATTGAATAGTTCTATGCACACACGCAAAAAATAACTTTCTCCCTTACAATAGTTTATGGTGGCATACTGTGAGTGTAGCTGAGCATGGTAAATGAAAAATTATACATAAGAAATAATGGAAATGCACTGAAAAGTATGTTAAAACCCACAGAAAATAGTAGACCTATACAAACGATACATTGTGATGATGCTAAATTTGAGTGATTGATTGTATGTCATATCTCTTTCGTTTACCACAGTAGAAGCAAAGTGAAAGCATGGTAAAGCATAGGCAAGCATAATAAATTAAAGGTATGGTGAAGCATATACAAAAAGGTAAACCATGGTAAACTGGTATGCAGAGTAAAACCATGGGAAAGCCTTGAAAACAAACAAACAAACCAAAAACGATGGTACGATTTTATAAGGGACAGAGCTGACCAGCATTGAGGGAAAATAAAATAATATACAGTACAGCAGGAACATGTAAAATAGACATACTATATACTGTATTGTATTTACTTTTAGAAAGTAATACAATACCATTATTATTAAATACAATCATAATATTATATAATGTGAAACATGACGGTACACGTGAGATTTAAAAAAAAAAAAAAAGCTTGTGTGAATCAATTAAGCATGTATAATGTGTATTTGACGGGGAATTTTTGTTTATTGAAAGAGAATGTAAAGTTTGTGGATTGGACAATTGTCAGGAGGGTGACAGCTATATCAGGTTACCTTCCTGCTCTTGGGAGCGGTCATGCAAATGACAACCTGCTTGATCAGAAAGTTGTAATCTAGTGAGAACTGCTTGCAGCGGCGTTACAGACGACACTTTGTCAGAGGCTGAGAAAGTAGTCCGTGCTTAACCTATGGTTACCCAATAGGAGGGCTTTCGAGCAGAAGTCATACAGAAAAATCTTCTTTTTTGGGCAATTAACCTCGGAGAATAACACTATCAGTCACAATACTGTTTTACACCATGCCACCGCAAATGGAATACCAGTGCGAAGAAAGACTGATCCCACAGATGACCACATCTCATGGTCAAAAAGGTACCGTCAACCATGAAATTAAATGCGTTCTAGTTGGAGATGGTGCCGTCGGCAAGACCAGTCTAATTGTCAGTTACACCACGAATGGATACCCAACGGAATACTTGCCAACTGCATTTGACACTTTCTCTGGTAAGTATCCAAATAACTAATTCATTTAGTGCAGTTTTTTTATTTTTTTAATTTTTTTTCTTAATTCAGGCATTAATATGTTGCAAACACAATAACCAGATTTAAGTTATTGCTCAAATGCACAAAAAAAAAAAAAAAAAAAAAAAACATAAAAACTTTATAAAAGGCAAAAGTAATTCAATATTTATTTGTAAGTTCCTGGGTGTACATATTTACTTTTCGTTTTAATGTTTTACATGTTTGAAAATTGAATACGAGTGTGTTGCATCATTTTTAATATTTGCTATCCCTCTTTAACAAATCGATACAATGCAAACATCATGTTACGTTTTGTACGTTTTCCGTAAACTCAAATCTAGAACAACCTTCAACTAGGTTAGGGCGCTCTTGTAGGACGGTGGTGTGTTTTCAGTATCAACCAAAACAGGAATCTAAAAAGTGAAAAAGTTTAAAATGCAGGGCTACTCAACAAGGTTTTGTTAATGTATTTTTTGGGCCCTGATTATTATTATTATTATTATTATTATTATTATTATTATTATTATTATTATTTTATTATTATTTTCATTCTTAAAGTACATTAAATAGTCTAGTAACATAAAAAATGGAAAAATAATCTAAAAAGGTTCTGTTGTTTTGGAAACCTTCAGTGAGGAGTGTGAGAACCAGATTCAAGATACTGGGTTTAAGAGGATTTGAGGGACATGCAGGAACATGTTCAGAGAGCGTGGGAATTGCATAAAATAGAACCTCTCTGGGCACTTCCATCTGTTTTACATGTTTTATTACTGGTTTTGAAAAGGTATCTGAAAAGTAAAAACGTTGGTAAACGTTTAGACCAACAATCACTATAGTGCTGTATTATTATTATTATTATTATTATTATTATTATATTATTATTATTATTATTATTTATTTTTTTAGAACAATTTAATAGTAACTTTTATAAACTGGTGAGATTATCATTGATCTCTCCTAATGCCCACTGATGTGGTAAAGCTCTAAAAAGCAGAATAAGAAACACAATTATAACCTGGAGTTAGTCAATGTGTATTAGTTTTGAGATTAAATGTATTTTTAAAGTACTAAGAAAATGTAACCCTATTTTTTTTTTTATTTTTTTTTTTTCCAGCGCTTGTTCAAGTTGATGACACCCCGGTACGGATTCAACTCTGTGATACTGCTGGACAGGTGAGAATAGTTGATATAGAACAATTTATATACACAGTTTTATTGAAAATCCACTCTCTCGCACTGTGAATATTATCAATAGCCCTCCTGTTTAAAATCTGTTGGTTCGTGTTTGTATTTAATACATCAGTTTGGAATATGCAGATTTTTCAAAACCAGTGCTATACTGCTTCCTGGCACATAACCACTTCCTGTGATGCAATCAGACCACATGACCACAAATATTTGCATACCCTGATTCTCACTGCAAAAAAAGGGGACCAGTACAAATGTTAATAAAGTTAATAATGTGGTGGTTAACTAGTGCTAAGGAGATTAGATCCCAATAGTGATATCTATGAAAATTGTTTTGATAACTAATAACTATATATCCTTTGTTTCTAAACCATGTTCATCATAGGGTGTGTTGAGTCTTAGTGGGGAAAACAATAACCAGAATCACTGCATCTTCAGTCCTTAGCATAGTTGTCTTCCAAACCCTGACTTTTAAAAAAAAAAAGTAGTTTGTTTCATTCTATATTTGTTGTGTTGTTATTTTCAGTGTGTCTTATCATTTTGCAACAGTACAACAGGATTCATCTTTGTGTTATTATTTGTAGGAGGAGTTTGATCGCCTTCGTTCTCTCTGCTACCCTGGGACAGATGTTTTCATTGTGTGCTTCAGTGTTGTAAACCCTTCATCGTTTCAAAACATCACAGAGAAATGGATTCCTGAAATCCGAGCATACAGCCCCTCCACTCCCATCATACTTGTTGGAACGCAGACAGACCTCAGACACGACGTCAACGTTCTTATCAACCTGGACCGAATTCGGGTTAAACCCGTCCATGCCTCTCGAGCCCGGAGTCTAGTAGAGAAGATCCGGGCACAAGACTATGTGGAATGTTCTGCCTTGACCCAGAAAAACTTGAAAGAAGTGTTTGACACAGCAATCTTTGCTGCAATAAAGCACAAAGCTCGGCAAGAAAAGAAACTCAGAATGGACACACACAAGATGAAAACCCTCTCCAAGGGTGGGTGGAAGAAATTTTTCTGTTTTGTCTGATCTCTTCCAAAAAAACAAGACTTTAACCTCTTACTAACTTATTATGAAATGGATTGATAAACTGACATTTTAATTTAGGAGAATGGTGGTAGATCATCACCACCAGGGCCTCTTAAAGGATGGGATTTACGGACCATTGTTCTCTGGGTTGGCAGTTGAAGATCAAGAAGATTGGATTACATCCTTAAGCTGCAACACAAACACTTTGGTTTAGGTGGATAGAAAATGTCTTTACTGAAACCAAACAGCTGTAAATGACCATTGCAATTATTAGTATGAACCTAAAACATGAACATATGGTGCCTTCACCAGCACTCTTGTTGTTTTATTGCTCTATTGATACAATTTCACTTTAAGTCTTTGGGTCTCTGCAATTTTCCCAAGTCTTAATTCCCAGCAAGAGTATTCACACGTGTTTGTATAGATTGAATTCTAATGGGAACGGTAATAAGACATTTGAAGTGAATAGCTTTACAAAGTGCATGACTATATTAAAGGCTGGGGTTAAAGGCCCAGGGAGAGATTTCTCTTTGATTGTTTGCTAACCATAGTTTTGCAAGGTCCTACTCAGCATAGAGACCAACCATTGGCCAACGACACCTGCTTTGAAAGAGTAAAAAGGGGCATATAACTGAGCAGTCTTCAGAATGTCCTTTTCAGACTACATTCATGAATGTTAATGCGTCATATAGTAGGTGATGCTACATTTCCCTGTTATTTAACATAGATATATAAGGACCTTAACAGTTTGTAGCTGTTAGAATGTAAATAATGCATTATTGCTTCTAGTGGAAGCTTTTATTTTATATTGTTTTTTTTGCATGTTACAAATAAATGCAGTGACTAATTGAAATGCATTGTTAATGCAACTTTTGATTACTTTTCATATTCCCAGTTTCATTGCTGTTTTCCCCCCTGTACACTCAAAACTCTGTGTTTAAAGCAGTTTCATATGTGTTTTGTTATGTATGAATTGCTGAATAAATAAATATGAAAATTCTTAATAGCTGCCTTTGTGTCAAATGCATTGAATTTTACTAAGCTATTTCAGAAACTTACTGTGTATCTTCACAAAATGTTTTTATTAACTTTTTCATTACATCCTTATAGATTTTTGGTTTGTGCAATATACACAGTATACAGAAAGTGTACAGAAGCTGTCAGATGCTTTTTTTTAATCATAAGCTCTCGATTTTTATTTCTTAAAACAATAAATGATAGTATATAATTATTAGAAAAAAAAAAAAAAATATATATATATATATATATATATATATATAATATATATATTATATATATATATATATATAATATATATATATTATTGAAAGAACGACGCTGGTGTAAAATAAATTATAACTTTTGATCACCCCCCCCCCCGTCTCAACTATCATTAATTTTATCTGGTAACCAATTTTGAATGTTTGTTAGAGATAATGAAGAAGCATAACAGCATAACTATGCATTTTCTCAAAAACCTCAATTCAAATATCCACATTTCTAACAAAAGAACATTGAGGATACAATGGTCCTGAGTTGGTTGTCTTTCCTTTCCTCTCAAATTGATTCAACATATTTTGCTTCACCCACACAAAAGTATCAAATCATCTCAACAAAAGAAGATATTAACTGTAGGGTTTTAACTTTTATTACATTTTTTTTTATTGGCAGGTAATTCAAAGGATGGCAGCATCTGTATCTGGTGAGCACTGGGTGTAACAAGCGGACTCCAGATACTTATTGACTGTAAATGTTTTTTGTGCAGCAAGGACCATCGTCATATAGCGAAAGTGTTAGAGCCCTTTGTTACACAGTTGAGAAGGTTACAACTGCATTTTAACAGTACCGTTCTATGTGCTTGTTTTCTTTATTTGAGCATGATATATTTAGGCAGAATGCTAAACAAATCAGACAATAACTTCACAGTGGGGTTCCAAATATACTGGAGTTGTAGCTGCTAGTGTAGTGCTGTGGAGCTGTTGGGGTTGTTCATTCACTTTTGTTTCCTATCGTGGGGCGAGTGGCTGGATATTCTTTGGCAGGTGGGTAGAGGGTTTGTGCTTTGGACACTTGAAGTCTGCAGGTAAAATGCTTTTTGGGAAAGGCTGTGCCGATACAAATTTATTATCAATACATCAGCCAGCAGTGGCCCGTTGCTCTTCTAACACTATGCGCATACAGAACTCTGTTTAGATTGCTGTGACAACAAGAATTGCAGTGTTCACAGAACACAGGAAGCTTAGCCTTTTAACAAGCTTAGCTGAGCTCTGTGACTAACTGTTACCATATCAATAAAGGGTTAAGCAAGGTGGAGATATTGTTGTTGATAAAACATGCTTCTAGATTATTTAATATTTAAACAACAGGAAAGGTCCTTGCTATGTATCCAGATTTAAGGAATTAATGAATACAGTGTTGCAAGGGTCTAGTGCAAGTGTAGCCCCATATCCATCCCCAAGCCCACACTGATGGGAAACCTTTAGTTTATTTTATTTTTTTACCTTTTACAGTAATGCTGTCCCTTGTCCCTATAAATGGTCAGATCCTCTGGGAGTCACAAATCAGCAGAGATCAGATAGCTTGAGGACAGTTATTGAGGGGCAATCAAGGGCTTCTTGAGAGTAACACTTCCGATCCAAAAAGGTAGTCCTAGCCTTGAATTAACAACTGTAGGAAGTTACAATTGGCTATAAACACAAGCTGATGAAAGGAAGTTTGTTTTGTAGGTGAAGGTGTTGCCACGCCCTGTTTTACCTGGTAAGTCGATATAGGCTTCGCCCACATACTGTAGTGCTTGTTTCCAAGAATCAGTCAGTACTCATCTATTTTAACAAGAGCACTGCCATTTCAGCTGGAACAGTTCTAGTCATGTTAAAAATAAAATGCACATGGCATTATGTTGCTAGGACTCTATCTGCTTTTAGTGTTATTGTAGTAGCACCTGTACTGCAGCTTTATAATGATTGCGTATGTGATAGCAAGTTTGCAACATTAAAAAAAAAAAGGGCGGCAATTGTTAATGTAAATCTAGTAAACGTTTTATTATCAGCATTCTAGGATCAAATCAGGGTCTCTTCCTTGAAGAAGGCTATGCATTGAGAGAAACATTAGTTTTCTTCTCAAGCGTGGGATTAACCTTGCCTTGTCCCTCTTTCAGATCTCTCAATAATGCAGGACCCCACCTTGTCCCTGTTATGGCTTGTCCATTTCTAGTTTTGCAACTTTGACAGTGCATAACCTTTTACACACATAAAAAAAGTTCCAATCTTATTCTTGTTGAGATCAAGAATACCTTTTTTTGTGATTTTTTTTTTTCTACAGATATTGGTTGGGATTGCAGATTTTTTTTAAAATTATTTTCTTATTGAGAATACAATAGACTCTCCCCCTAATAACCACCAAAGAGACTAAAAGTAAAATACTAAAAGTAAGAGTAAAATAGTCTTTACAGAAAAACTAGCTGAGGGATTGTGGAAAAGACTGTGTCTCAGCCAAGGCTGGTAGCTGGCAGGAAGCTGCAGGTTTAGAGTTAATACATATCTTTATTAGAAAAATACAAACAAATAGAGGTACGGCTTTCATTCTGCAAAATTTTTATTTTTTTTAACAGAAACAGTGACATAAAGAAAGATTTCCACAACTGTTGCTTTATGGGCTGTTGTATAATCTCTAAAATTAATACAATATGTCAGGCACTATGGGCCAAAATGTTTTTGTGAAAGGAAAATCAAACTGTTAAAAACGTGTAAAAAAAAGACTTATGCAAAAAATGTGTTCTTTAAAATTAGACTGAAATAATGTTGTGTTTTCCCAATACAAACACAAACCTCTTTGCTAACCAGGAGTTACAATGTAGGAAATAAAAATGTGCATTATAAATATCATGTAGGAGATACTGAAATTGAAGAAGGAATCTATGAAAAAGACCTGGGCGTTTTTGTTGACTCAGAATTGTCTTTATCTTGACAATGTGGGGAAGCTATAAAAAAAAGGCCAACAAGATGATCGAATATATTGTGAAAAGTGTTGAATTTAAATCAAGGGAAGTAATGTTAAAACTGTACATTGCATTAGTAAGAACTCAGCTTGAATACTGTGTTCAGTTCTGGTCACCTCACTAAAAAAAGGATATTGCTGCTCTAAAAAGAGTGCAAAGAAGAGCGACCAGAATTATTCCGGGTTTAAAAGGCATGTCATATGCAGACATGTTAAAATAATTGAATCTATTCAGTCTTGAGCAAAGAAGACTATGCAGCGACCTAATTCAAGCATTCAAAATTCTAAAAGGTATTGACAATGTCGACCCAGGGGACTTTTTCGACCTGAAAAAAGAAACAAGGACCAGGGGTCACAAATGGAGATTAGAGAAAGGGACATTCAGAACAGAAAGTAGGAGGCATTTTTTTACATAGAGTATCATGAGGGTCTGGAACCAACTCCCCAGTAATGTTGTTGAAGCTGACACCCTGGGATCCTTTAAGAAGCTGCTTGATGAGATTCTGGGATCAATAAGCTACTAACAACCAAACAAGCAAGATAGACCGAATGGCCTCCTCTCATTTGTAAACTTTCTTATGTTCTTATGTTCTTATTTGCATGAGCTGCAAATTTCTCCTATTCCATTGAAGAAACACAATCAAGGACACCCTGCAGTCATTCAAGGAGAGGGCTTTAAAAAAAAGTAGGATCTGTGTAATGGCACCTGGATTAAGAGATGAGAGTTGGAAAAGAGTAAAAAAAAGATTTAATTTATTTTCAGATCTGAAAATGATGCGTTAACTTAGCGAGGAAAGGATTTTCAGCCTATCCCACAGTCATTTAAAATGTCTAGCATTGGGGGTTAAAAAGCATGGCAAAACATAATGGAATCATAATAAATGTGAAGGTTCCAAGCAAATCTACCATGCTAAACTTTTACAAGAGTATGATCATTATTGTGTATGTATACTTTAGATAAATATCAGTGAATACATCAAGACATATTATTATGAATGATACATTTATATAAATGTTGCAGGTCCCTTAAATACAATGACATTAATTTCCAGTACACTTTTAACATAAGTTTAAGTCCCTTGGTTTTAATGCCAAATATATGCAAACCTGGGACCAGCTAATGTGGAAGGATATGTTGCATGCAGATGCACTTCAACATCACACTACTCCTCCAGGGTTACACTCTCTTAGCCTAAAACTCATCAGTTCCTGAAACAGCTGCAGAAGTTTCACACCTAATAAGCCTAATTTAAAGAGAATCTGAAAACAAATGACCATCTTCAACCAGACAGTCCCTCAAACCAGGGGACCACTTCAATCCTCCCTGCAGTAAGAGGCTCCACTAGACCATCAGCAATCTTGAGATCTGCTAGACACAGTGCAAATAAACACAAGCATGATTTGTTTAATGATATGTATGCACAATAGCTTTTGGATTACAGCATGCATAGCCCTACTGGAACACATATTTTCTGGTAATGCAGGAGGCAAAGAACCAGGTTGATGCCTTTCTCAGTCACATGTACACCTCACGACCTAAGGCGTTACTGGGGAGTCACTGTGGTGTAATGAAGCAGTAATAAATTGAACTATATTTCCCACAGTGAATTGAGAAACAGATTTCTGTCTGCTCATCATTATCGTGACTGGAAACCAGTGAGGTGTTCACATCAAAAATCATTACCATTGATACATGGCAACTTGGCTGGCAGTCTTCAAAAGCGTATGTGAAATAATTTATACTGGCACCACATGTGTGAATATGTAAAAATAAAAATCACACACATTATTTTACTGCAGAGTTGTTAACAGCGGAGATGAAACTGCCTGTAATGATAATATCAAGGACTGTATGTGGCAATGCTGCTATGACACATATCAAGATGTGAAGTAATAAGACCAAAACAGGTCTAGTTTCCCATAAGCAATGAGGTGTTTTTTTTTTTTTTTTTTCTGTGGTTTCTGGGTTTGGTTAAAGAGAACTGTCTTTAGATTCTGCCAGAAGGAAAGCCTTTATTTCTCAGGGCTCATGAGAAACCAACTTCTTGGCTGCGTTCCAGCTTCCACTGTTTCAATGAGGTCACCCTTGGCAGACCTTATGAGAACCTACAGGTGTTTATGCTCCTTGGGATAATGCCTGTTGCCTTTACTTAACACATGCACATAGTATGTATGTAGTATAAGTAACATGCATACTGTATATCCTGCCAAAGGATATCAGTACTGTGAAAAAGTAGGTAACCTTGACCTACAGCATGAGGCACATAAAAAAAAAATACGATATAGGTTCCCAAGATATAGCCTACAATAGTGCAGACAACCACATCAATTCAATGACGAGCACCTTCGAGCAAACGTCAGTCCCAAGTTTAATCAATTTTATGTGATTCGTTCACAAGACATATTCTTCATTTAAAATATAAATGAATGTTTATACACTACTCCCACTAGCACTGTACTAATTCAGCCCACTTCCTTGACAGGCTTAATATGACTTCAAAGCAAATATAAATCAAGGAATTAAGAACAGATTGATTAAGAAGTACATCAATACAAAGTACATCTTTAGTTATTAGTGTACAACAATGTAGTCAACACCTGTCTTATTCAGAAAATGAGTTACCTATCACACAGTCATTTTAAGTCGCACCAACAATGATTTATTCAGTTGCCTAAATTTCAATTTGCCCAGTTTTTATTACAATATTACAAGCAACTGATTAAAGAAAATTATAATAAAATAAACATTCAAGGATTATTGAAACATAATTATATATGATTTTCATCTTACTTGAAGAACTTAAAAATAACAACAACTAAAAAAAAGTTTTTACAGTGTAGAATGAATAAATGATCTGGTATTAAGGGACATATCGTAGGCTAGGCATGAACTGACAACATGCAAACATCTTAACCAGAGCCAGGCTCCTCTGCATTCATCTCATCTCACTGACAGAACCACGTTTTGGGTTAAGTTGCTTAGTTATTGTCTTTAGTTATTGTCCTTGCAAGTTATTATTAGTTCATAAAATTATATATATATATATATATATATATATATATATATATATATATATATATATATATAAAATATATATATATATATATAAAGGTATCTCACAAATAACCTAAAGTAATAATCCTTCTCTCTAATGGATGACTCATTTTTTGAGGCTCTAAAAGGAAGTTACTACTTGTGCCATTTCCTTTTGGCCCCACCTGCATTGTAGTTTAGTATCAAAGCACATCGACAGAGTCAGTACAGTTGAAAGGTGTCTCTTTACATCAGGAGGCACAGAGAAATGGCCAATATATATAATGCACACACACACACACACACACACCTGGGCATTTTTGGTTTTTTTGGGTTTTTTTTTGGTTGTCACAGTTATATAACTGCATTTTTTTAAATTCCATTTTTAAAACAGTAAATTGCATTGCAAACAACTTGTTAGCAATACAGTGGAACCATTTATGTTTGCTTTGGGCTTTGGTGTACTCTTCAGACTGTTTGTTCTGTTTCATATTACAAATATGGCAGTAAATGTTGTTTCCACAATATGTTGCTTTAAAGGGAATGTCACTTTTACAATTAACTAGTTTCTAGGAAATGTACTGATGATGTTAAATATTGCTCCTATATAAAATATCATGAATTGCATTCACAGTAATAACAGCACTGTTAACTGCATACAATTTGTGCAGCACATTTCTTTCACATATCTGTCCTTGATAATTGCATATATTGGTAACTGGAGAATACAAACAAATATACTATGCAATTAATAAGAATCCACTGTATATAACCCCATCATTATTTTTTGTGTGTTGAAAAAAATATATATTACCAATCAGAATGTAGACGAATTCTGATGAGTCCCAATGCCCTACAGTCCAGAGGAAAGCATTTGGGCAGTTAAAAAAAATGAGAAAAACCACAAAGAAAAGCTATTTTTATAATTTCTAATAGCTCTATTGAAAGTTTTATTTATATTAGAGATTCAGCTTTATAACAAAACAACACATTATTACATAAATGCATACAATGAAAAATAACATGCAAAAACTAATTTCATACTTTGATAAAAGTATCTGGGCAATCAACATATTTCGTATGAAACCCATTAGTTACTAATTATTGACAATTATCACGTTTGAAAACCAACACCTGATGATAATTATAGACTACATAAATAAATAATCATCAAGTGCTGAAAAATAAATTGGAAATCTGTCATTCAAAAAAGCAACAAAAATTGTTAAAACTAAAGAGAACAGCACCGATTTCAAATGGCAGTGATACAACTAAACGAAAAATTAGCAGAAAGACTTGGTTTACTGAAAAGCACTGTGTGGGCTATTATTGACAAACACAAGAGAACAGGAACTACTGCAACTAGCTCCAGTTGTGGTAGACCAAGAAAGATTTCTGCCAAATCTGGAATAAGAATCGTTCGAGCAGCCCGGCAAAATTTTCGGATTACTGCAAAAGATAAGATATAAAAAGTGAGAAAAGATGGTCAAGAAATTCACGAGCACTCAATTCAACGATACCTTTTCAAGATGAATGTCCATGGGCGAAAACCAAGATGCAAACCTTTATTAAAAACAATACACAAAAAAGAAAGCAACTGGAGTTTTTCTTCCTCAGGCACTGGCGACCTTTGTATTGTAGAAGGATCAATGAATGCTGCAAAATATCAATACATTTTGTACTCTCATTTGTTATCGAGTGTTAGAAGGCTTGTTGGATGGAGATTTGTATTCCAGCAAGATAAGGGTCCTCGGATTTCTGCAAAGTCTACAAGGAATTTCTGAAAAAAAGAAAAATACAAAAAAAAACTGCAAACTAAAGGAACAAAGGGTGGGCAAGAAAATACTAATGTAAGGGTGCCCAAATACTTTATCAATGTATGAAATTAGTTTTTCATGTTATTTTTCATCTAATGCATGTAACGTAATCATTTTTGTTTTATTATAAAACTAAATCTCTACTTTCATGTATATCTTTCAATAGAAAACTATGATAAAGTCTGAAACCTGTGTCTAGAGTTTTTTTTTTTTTTTTTTTTTTTCCATACAGATGTGTTCACGCTGCAAACCCATAGTGGGCAGTTAAACTGAAGGTAATAAACTTTTTACACAGGTGAAAACATATTGGATATGTTTTGCACTTGTCTGGGAAAGATATAACTGCCAGGTTCTCACACTTTAAGGCTGTGCAGTTGGACAGCTTCATAACAACCCTGAGAGTTATACGCAACAGACCACAGCCTGTGATAAGTCTCAACTAGTGCAATCTGCTCCCTCTTCTACTCAGTGGAAGTAGAGCGACTTGCAAATACAATATTACGTTTTTTTTTTTTTTAAGCTAATGTGGGTTTTCTCTGAGCTTGTAGGACAAGCACTGTCTTCGTTTCATCTTCCCCTGAGGAGATAAGCCTTATTGTTTGATTGTTGAACTACCTGTTTCATCAAGCCATGGGTGACTGTTCCAGAGACTGGACAGAAACTCACAGTTAGTCAAATCAGACTGTTCTTTTTAATGTATGACATGTCATTCTTAAGTGTGTGATTTGTACCAGACTAAAATCACCTTTTATATTGTATGAGATTTTGCACATCTACAATAATCTTTAATTTATGAGCTAGTATGCTGAAGTTGTCCATAAAATAAAAAGACAAGCATTACATTTGTACTAAGGGCAGCTACAGTGCTATTAGTAACAATGGTACCACAGTGAAACATTTTCAGATTTTGACATTAACCAATGCACATCAGTAATTAACTGCAGTACTAAAGAACTGTATCGGTACCAGTGTGCAGTCATAATTATTCAACATCCACAACGTTACAATATCAGGTTTGGTTCAAAACTAATTGTTTTGCTTTCTCTGCCATTGCTGCAATAACTTGGTCTACATGTAGTCAGACAATGACTCCTTAGCCATATGAGTCTGAAGCAGTTTAAATGTAACATGCATATTAAATTTAATATATGAATTCCTTGTTCACTCATGTTGCTATTAATATACTACATCAATAAAATGTAGAGTGATACTGCATTTCAGCAGGACTTGGCTGTTAATTGCATTTGCTGCACTTTCAATGTTCTATCCTTTGTCTTTTAGTTTCCGTTTCCACAGGACTAATATCTGCATCAATTTCTTTACGCTGCCTTTGTGTTAAATCCTTCTTTTCAACTGATCATTTCCCTCTCTGGAAGCATGCCTTTATGTCACATCTCTACCTTTTTTGCTAACTCTGGCTATTCATCCATGTGACTTCCAGGTATTTGCACCCCCTTTCTAACAACAGTCATGCCTGTCCTTCTTTCAGCTCCTGATTAGGAGGTGTAGCACCTGTTTAACAGCACCAGGTGGTCTGTTGTTTTAACAATCTAAACAATGTCGGATCTAAATACTACACCTTAAAATTACAAATCAGTTCTGTAAACTGATTGACTGTTGAACGATGTCAAGATGATTAGTTATAAAAATAGAATCTAATTTGACTTAAAGGAGTAGTCTTAGACTTAATGAAATTGTTTGATCTATATATCCATTTTTAACTTGCCTGCAATGTGAATAGTGGCAATTATGATGAATTATGTGGTGGTTTTCCAAATTTATGATCACAATATTCATTTCACTTGTGATTTAAGCTGGATTTGAACCCTGCCTCCAGAGAAGAAAGGTTACTGCATTATTACACTTGGCCACTTCGCCCCATATAAGATACTGGAGCTTTATTCAAACTGACATTAAACCAAGCTTAGCAGTTCCATTTTCATTTTGTCAGTAAACATTTAAATAGAATGCACAAATATGCTTAGATTTGTATGTGTAACTTCTGGCAGGGATTAAATGCAACAAGGTGTGATTGTCAGAAGAACATAAATTGCACAAAACAGTGATTGCATTTCAGCTCCTTGGTTTTCATGATGTAAATCTATTATTTTGTGGATGTATCGTGCAGCTGGAAAATGTAAGCAGGAACTACAAAAATTACATCAGAATTTACAGTACATGTCCCTAAACTGGAACAGGTACAGCACATCACTTCAATCCGCCTGGCGACTGGTCTTTGTCAGATAACACTATGACTACAGTTTCCAGCCCAGTAAGTTAATATATGCATTACAAATAATGACTGCATATCCTTGTTGGCTCAGCTTTGTCATAGCATTGACTCCGCTGTCTGTGTGAACAGTGTATTAACAAAGTGTGTAATCCAAAGCAAATAAACAACCAGTTTTTATTAAACTTTTGAATTCCATTCACTGCTTCATGGTCACTCTGAAATGATGCACTTGCAGTTACACCACAGTGAAAGTTTGCTGTAAAGTAATGCTTTGTAGTTACTACTTATTTATTGTGCGAATGTTAAGGTGATCTCAAATTTCAATATTATTATAGTGATGAGCAAAACTGTAGCTAATTAAACTGCAGTTTGACTACACTCTTTTGTAGTTTGAGAACCAATTAGTGAACTTTTCCTTCCGTTTTCATACTGGAACAGCTGTTTAAGATGGTCATGTTTCATTTTAACAATTGAATGGAGTGCACATATTGTTAATGGTTTCTGTTTTAGTGACAGACACATCTTAGGTAAAATGGTTGTGCTCAAACCAGACCTACCTGAAAACTGTGGGAGGTACCATAGGTTTTTACATTCTTGCATGTGAGGCTTCTTGCACACACTCATGCAACCTGAAAAGCAATTACTGTAGTTGTTACTCTGACCAGTGCATGTCTATTTTTTGAGTAAAAACTGCCCCTTCTGCTGAGCTTGCTGCTCTGGATCTTTGAAACTGGTCTCTGTTCTTGCATTTATTTCAGGGTGTTACATTTCATAGCATTATTTTACAACTTTTAAATAGTTTGTAATATCTAGTTGCCAGGAGATCCATTTAAACTCCTGACAATTCCAGCATTTGAGCAAAACATGGATTAACATGTAAAGAATTAAGTGTATTACTGGAAATGAGCACATCGTATGCGCTCTTAAACTTTAATCAGACGCAGCTGCTCATTAATCAGCAATTAGATACAGGTGTTCTGCAATCATTACACCTTTAATCATTTACTCCAGTCTGTAATTTACTCCTATTATTTTGAAAGAAGAAAAATTATATTTCAGAATGAGCTGAGTTCTGAAGAGACATTTATATTACTTTCAAGGTTTGGTTTTAGTTTTAGATCAGTATGAGAGACTGTCCAAATATCCTTATGAATCTCAATTACCCTGCTCAAAACAATTAGGGGTTATTCAGAGATCATATAATGTATCAATGTATCAAATTCAATACGGTACCTGTATTGAATTAGTGCCAAACAGAGAGCTAATGAATATACATCAATAAAACAGGAGATCATTTCAAACATCCGGGTGTTGTCAGGTTTACCTAAATTCAGGGTCTATTGAATTGTGTGACATCCTCATCCTGATCATTCCACCAGGCCAATCACTCCGAAAATCAATAGGAGTCTAAAGCACTGAAACCTCTTCTCAAAGCGCAATACACTCTATTAACTTGTTCATTGAGTTATCAATGCACAGAAAATCATTCGACAGAGGAGGGGAAGATGAAGGCTGATAAAAAAAAAATAAAATAAATGATTTCCTTGATGGTATCAACATAATTTAACAAAGCAGAGAAAACTCAAAACAAGCTGATTGATTGAGATACATTTTTTCTGCATAGTCACTTTTAAATTGTTTTTAAAATCCTGTGTTTTTTTTTTAATGGATTTCTCTCACTTAAGCTATGTCATGTTTTTCACATTGATATGTACTTTAGGTGGTGGTAGCACAGACTGCCATTGTCAATCTATCTATACAAATACAGTACTGTAATATATGGCAAAGCACAATGCACACACTGCAGTGGCAGGGGAACTATATACTTACAGATCACTTGCTGCTTGGATCATCTGTTTCATTCTCCCTGCCTTTACTTTAAAACTGGTAAGTACATGCACTATCAATAACTTTAGCTAAAGAATGTCCTTACTACATTTAATTACAAGTAACACAGTCTCTCTCTCTCTCTCTCTCTCTCTCTCTCTCTCTCTCTCTCTCTCTCTCTCTCTCTCTCTCTCTCTCTCTCTCTCTATCTCTATATATATATATATATATATATATATATATATATATATATATATATATATATATATATATATATACACACATATGTGTGTGTGTGTGTGTATGTGGCATGTAAATGTGACATACCCTTCAGCTGCATCCCTGCAGTAGTTAAACTGGTTAAAAATACACAAGGTGTAGGTACCTATGATTGGTTACTAATGTGTCAACCAATTCATTTCATAAGACCTGTTCTACAAGGAAACGAGTAAATGCTTTCTCTGCTTGACTGGAGCTGGTCTGACCGGTTAGGATTCTAGCATTTTAATGTCAATGGAAAGAGCTCAGCTGACTGGCTGGTTTAAGTTAGGCAGAATTATGGGATTGCTCAGAACCTCCAAACTTCAAATAGTCTATTTGTTTCTTTGAGAGGAAGAATGGGTGGTATTAACTAACCAGACTGCTTAACAATGAATGGCTATCAATTTAATACTCATTATCCTCTTAGGCTGAAAACAGCGAAACAGCCTCTTTACTATATATCAGCAGGAGAAAAATGCTTGGCAATTTCTGATTACCTCATGGGATGAGACTTGCTGTACCTGCTACTACAGACGTAAATCACCTGAAAGCGGTACTTTGAATGTTCTTTTGCCACCCCTGCTCCTCCACACTCCCCAAGCCATTCATAAACTTAAATAGCCATTAGAACTCTTGCAATTTAAAAAGGCAGTGTCCCACAATGAATTTCAATCATATATGATTATATGATGTCTACTACTGTACATACTTCCATAGTTTCATTTACTGTGTGCTCAAAAGACAGAGCTGGTTTCCATTCCAGTTTGTTATACACCACCCAAAGCTAACCTCTTAAAAACCTGCTTGCCATTTTGCCATTCCAGAAGAAGCCAAACATATGTGTTAGGAGAGAGCCTTCACCACAAAGACAATGGACTCACCATTAGTTTAAAATCAATGGCTTGTCTAGGTTACACATGTACCATTGTTTAGACGCGGGACAGAAGTAAACATATAGTTAACCTTCTTGAGTATACAGGATATCTTTTTTTTAACTATTTATTAAGTCATTTTTTTGGTTAGGAGTGGTTGGGAGTAAACCAGAATAAGTGTTTAAAACAACTCCTTTCCTGTTGTTCTTGTTGATCAGTTTCTAGCAGGCACAGATGTGCATGTTAAACATGAAATCAATCAATAGGTTTTAAAAGACACATCTGTGACTCTTTAGAGAATGACTGATCCATACCCTTATGATTATGAAGTCTATTATATTTATATAAACCCATAATTACAATTTAAGAAATTAAAATAAATTATCTGATGTTTTTCATACTTCTAAGCAACAAGAAGAAAACATTTTAAGTTAACTGTGAGATGTTGTACTCTTACCAAGTGGCTCTTTAAGTGGTAAAATCTCTGGGAATAAATAGTGGAATTAGCTGAAAAGTCCCCTCTCTTCTTTTATCACTGCCAAAGCTTAATTCCCTAAAAGCAGTAGGCCAGGCAAATTAAATACCGAAGCAATTTGTTGAAAGTACAACTGTTATGGAAAATGTTGGGTTTAATTGAAATGGATCTTATTCAACGTTCTGTGTTATTGATGTAGTGGTGATGTTTATGGTTTGCCTGCAGGGGTTACTTGCAAATGAGGCACGTCACCTTCATTTTCTACGGAAATTCATTCAAATAAGTACTTGTACGTGCTTTAGTAAGCACAGTAAAAAAAATAACATAAAAAAAAAAAATCCCCTAACTCTACATTGACTGAAATTTGACCAGTATTCTTGTGCTTCAAAGCTAAACCTACATGTACTTCTACACTGTAGGAGGTGTGAATAAACTGGCAGAGGATCCTGTTTACTGTAGGTGAGAGTTCATACAGGTGTGGAAAGCCAAAAGGCAGCACTGAAGTAACATTACCACCAGTTACACTCAAGGTTGTCAAACCATTTCAAAATAAAAGGTGGGGGTTACAAAATATAAAAACCAATTTGTTGAATGGAAGAGACTTGATTTATGGCAATCTCTTTGGCAGTTTAGATCTCTTGCCAAAGGGAAAGTTGCAGCTGCCAGGAATATAAGAACAGTTAGGAAATATATTTCACATGCCAAAAATAAATGAACAGATTCCATCTTCTGCTTGGGCTTTGTAATAAACAACACAACCAGACTTTTTATTTGCACATGTGTTTTTTTTAATGGATATACCATACTTTATCTCACTTATTTTACCTCAATGCAGTAACTTCTATAGGGGACTTCTTTAAGAAGCTGATACAATTAATCACACTAACAGATGGATGTGATGTGTGGTTATATACTATTGTCTTGGGAACCAAACCAGAGACCAGAATTACACTTTCACCTTTTTGCTTATCCCTACTCCTAAGCCTATTATATTGTTTCTGAATGAGGGTCAAAACTATTTTCTTGAATGTTTTTTTTGTTTATTGTGTGTGTGTGTGTGTGTGTGTGTGTGTGTGTGTGTGTGTGTGTGTGTGTGTGTGTGTGTGTGTGTGTGTGCAAGGTGATGGACTCAGACCCTGCTGGTTATTACAATAGTAAAATTGGGGGTCAACAGCCAGGAAAAGGAGATCCACCCCTTTCAGAGACACAATAGAAAACTCACTCCAATAAGCTACTCCCACTCCACCAGTTTGACAAGTACAAACAGATACTAATTGGACAGAATTACCTTCTGTAAGCTTGCAATGCTCACAACCTGACCAAATGACCACCAGATTAATAGCAATGGCACAAAAATAGAGTTTAATGGTAGGAGGCCTTGTTGTTAAATATGAGAATGATACTAACAATCTGCTGGGACTGTAGCCTGCTTTACTGCTATGTTACATTATTTGTCAGTTGAGTAGCTGTATTGGCAGTGTGGGTTATTAACATGCTATTGTCAGACCTAAATCTTTCACACTCAGTTACATCAGGTGAATTGAGATGACAGCACACATGTTAAATGCTGACTGTTTTGAAGGGTAATATTTTCAAATACACAGTAGACAATGGGACTGAAAAGAACAATTCCAAGTGATTTTACTTAGTGGCTCTGCTCTAATTACCTGTCAAATGAAAATATCTTAACTGTTCTTTGTGCAGGTACTGACCACCTGCACACACCAACCAGCATATTTGGTTATGTAGAGCCCTTTAGAACTGAAGCCATCAAAAGACAGTTCACAAGAAATCAATTGCAGTCCACACAGAGAAATCTATGTTATACCAGGTTTATAGCCCTACACTGCTCTCAGTTTTCATTTTCCATTTTTTTATTAAAATCTGTATGCCCTTGCAGCACCAAGGGAACAGCATACCTGAATTTAAGGAACATGTAGAACAAAAGCAATTAATCCTCTTCTTTGGGCCTGGTTAAAAAAAATAAAGTAATAAAAATACTGCTATTGCCTACATTCTACCTTTTCTTTATAGATGATTATTTTTTAATATTATGGTTTTATTGTGTAAGTGTATGCAAGAATACATGAAAATTAAACTATGTACTGGTATATATAATGCTGAATGTTAGATGTTGCAGCTCAATCATCTAACCTGGTGTAATGAATAAATGAAATACAATTCTAAAAAAACAATTTCAGCACTATTTCTAATAGTAATATAATACAAATACATAAATAAAATAGTAAATAACATACTTCCCCTACTGTAAATCAATATGACCTATATCCACAGTATATACATGTAGAAGTATAACTTTGGCCCCCCTTGTTACTGAAGTACTTTGCACCATGTTTACAATGTCATGGGGTCACACTTTCTATTCATAGGCCCTATGGAAATCTATAACAGATTTGTCGGAGATGCACTTCAAAAGTAGCGTGAGCATCTGCACTTCGATTGTTGTATTCAAGTACTGTATGAGTGAATTAGTATTGGACAGTTAGTCATGTAACTTCCCATATTATTTTTTAGAATTATATTGTAAAATGCTACAATTCTTCTTTATTGTTCTCATTTTGGACCTCATTTGCACAATTTTAACCCAACCACATTAATGGTAGTTAAAAAAAAAAAATATATATATATATATGTATCATTTTAGATGTAGGATCCGACAGGTGCGCAGGTGTATAAAATGTATTTTCAAAATAGCTTCCTCAGACCAGTAAATAACCCTTTTTTAATATAGGATGTTTAGGGTTTTTAGTGATGCAGACTTGAGCAGAATCATTTTCCTGATGTGTATAAGAGTGCAAGTTGTTGAACTTTAGATCACACCTCGAGTGTTGCTTATTAATTTGCCAGCAACCAGTCCACACCGTGGCAATGGAAAGTGTGAAGCGGCCCCGAGAAAAGTCACTCCTGTGGCTTCTGAGAAACATCCCACGAGAGGCGGGCACAGGCTGAAGATAACAAATGGTCTATTGTAAATTTTGGAGAGGACAGTCTGAGTATATAGGTCTGGTCCATCACCACCTAAATAAACAAAAGTAAGTTTAAATAAACAAAATGTTGTTGACAAGGAAACTTGCTGATACCCATAAACTTTAACAATATAATTAAATAAGAAACAGGCCAAATATACTGTATCATGCACTACAGAAAAAAAAAAAACAAAGCTTACCAATAATTTACCCTGAAGCGCATTTTAAGTATTAACAGGACAGGGAAATGTTTCTTCAGAAAAAAGGCCATGTTTGTTCATAATGAGTAATTTATTTATTTTAAACCTTTTGTCCTGCTGTCGACTGGTCATGTCACACTTCCGGGATTTTGTAATCGTCAAGCATGAATTTCACTGATTAAAAGGAGGACAACACAATAGTGATCTCAGACATTCATTCAGTGCAATGACCTCAGCCTGCTTTGCACCAGTGCAGGATAAGGAGTCAAGATTCATGATAAGCAGCACAGTTCTAAATGCACAGGGTGTGCCAGAAATTCCAGATACTAAAATGATTCAGTATTAGATGGCAAGCCACAGTTTTGCAATACTGCTCCTCAGCTGTATTGACTCAGTTTCATATGCATTAACTATAACCCTTGCGAATGAAGGTTAAGTATTTCCATTACAATTAACAAGAGTTTAATAATGCTAACCATCAAGAGTAAGAAAAAAAAAAGGATTTGGGAAAGACAAAGCATTGAGGGAAGTTTCCTGGTCTAGTTCTTGGGTTTAACAGTATTGTGAAGCTATTTTAGCATTAGACAACATATACACCTGTACACCTTCAATGTTAATCAAGCATTTTAAAAGGGAAACCATTATTGTTTAATTTACTTTTTTTTTAACCACTAATTACATTTACAGTTTGTAATTAAAGGTGGCTACAGGAATAACAAATTAAAAAAAACACAACTTTCAAATCTGTAAACTAAAGACACATGTAAATTACAATTTTGCTGTCAAAAAGAATACTTGAATATAAAATTACAGACACAGATACCCAATACAAAATGATTTGTTCTAAATTGATATATTAGAAGTTTAAATTAGCACACTACTATGTTCCTCTTAAACACATTTATGTAATTAAAACCACCATGCTGTGTAGAATTTACTGTAGTGAATACATGATATGCCAATATGGAAACCACTCACTGGTAATGTGTGAAGTCTATTGGAGTAGGTTTCATTGGATACACTAAGATTGTCCATGGGATGTATTTTTCCCCACACACATCCACAATTTGATGCTGCACTTTGTAGCATCCTGTACACAGTGCCATCTGCTGCTGCAGTCCATTATAAGTATTCCTAAGTTTATTTGCAGCAGGGTGACCTCTTGTGGTTTTC
Organism: Polyodon spathula; assembly: GCF_017654505.1. Taxonomy (NCBI): domain Eukaryota; kingdom Metazoa; phylum Chordata; class Actinopteri; order Acipenseriformes; family Polyodontidae; genus Polyodon; species Polyodon spathula. The sequence continues at coordinate 11,473,837 of NC_054545.1, forward strand.
CAACCACAAAACCGAAAACTATTTTGGAATAGAAATATATATATATATATATATATATATATATATATATATATATATATATATATATATATATATATATATATATATATATATACACACACACACACACACACACTACATTTACAGGGCACTGCAGTTCTAAAAAAGGGGTATAAAATGGCACAGTTTTAATAATCATGATGAGGTATTTCAAAGGCGGTGCTACGTCATAGTAGCAGCCTAATGCAAGGTTCAAAAGCATAATCCTGATTCACCTTTTTCTAACCTAAACTGTGATTTACTGTGTGCATAGCCTAACCCTACCAGCACTGCATTCATTAAGAACACTGCATATTTGGAAAGGGTTTACTTCACTTAGAGTTTATAAATTGTAGTATTCTGGTTAGGACCCTCAGTGTGTCATTGGTGTCATCCAGAATATACTTTTACTACTGATGTACTACTCTATAATTATTTGTCTTCGGCTGGATATTCCTCTAGGCACACATACCTTCAGTTTTCATCCTTCCCCTGAAAATGATGCAACATGGTTTGTTTTAAGAAGAACTGAATACTCATCAGAAGACATTTTATGGTGTCTAAATCTACATTTAAAAAATAAATCTATAAAATGTACATTATGTAGTTTATTTTAAACGATCTAGACTGGCATGGATCTCCATAACACTGCAGTATGAATACAGCATGATTGAACAGGTACGTGTGTCTCCCAGGATCTCACCCCTCAAATCCTTTAACAGCTTCCAGAGGTCAATCAAGCCAAGAGATGCAACCTGTCTACCCCTGGAAGGTTGATGTAGCTGCAAATGAGGCACGGAGGTGGACAAGGCAAGAAACTTCACAATGGAGGGAAAGAGATAAGTCTCAGCTTAATACCACAGGGGCTGGCCTCCAGAATAACAGCAGTGTATAAAAAGTAGCAAGCGTGCTCTCTCCTGGACCTCACAGTCTTTTAAAAAAAATTACATTTAATGAAACACAAAAAATTGCCTAGCAGGAAACAATCAGCAGGGGTAATACAGAGTAAAAGGAAAAAGTTTAAATCAAAATGAAACAGCTATTTAAACCATTAATGTATTGGTTATGAAAGCAAAGCATGACAACAGAGCTAACGTTCACACAGCAGATGAACTACTACAACTCCCTCTAATACTACAACAACTACTCCTCCTCTATTTTTAAGGCTTTTCACGTGGTATATAAAATACTTTTTCTAGTAAACTAAGGTGAAACAGATGATGCCACTTACCTTTATATTGATGCTCTTAACTTTGCCCCAGAATGTCTTGACAACTTTTATAGACTTCTTCCTCCTTCAGTGGCGAGTCTAATCACATATCCTCCAATCCGTGTCTGACACATTCCCTACTGCATTAAGGGTATGACTTCTGGTATGGTGGCTCCACCCCCTTTCTGGATGGTCGAATTCCAGCTGACCTTGGAATGAACTGTCAAACCATCCAGTCCGAGGCACACTGTTCCTGTTATACCATGCACTCACAGGTCGGGAGGGAGATTGTTGACTAGGATTCATTCTCTCTCTGTCACATCAGTATATATGTAAAAATGCAATGCTAAACATTTCAGTACCATCATCAGCAGTACACAGTACAGTGTTTCAATCACCTAAGTGACTGCCCTAGAAAACAAAAATGTGGTGATAATTTAGAATAAAATCATAATATATTTTGTAATAATTCATATGTAAGTGTATTATGTGACAATATGATCTTTCAACTCTGCTGGCCTCATTTAGTGGACATGCTTTTATGCACTTATAAAAAAGAGCTGACAAGAAATTAATAGATTTATTAGGAATTCATAGACTTTAATATCTTTTTTTGTATCAATTTTACAAGCTATGCTGTTCTATAGTGATGCAACTTTGTAAACCTCTTAGCTCCCACATCTTGGGTTAACATACAAAACCAAACAAGTACGGTAATTGCATTTTCACAGAAAAAAACAGAGTATACCCAAATATAAGCCCATATACCTTGTTGTGCAATTATATGGTACATATATATATATTTATTCAGTTCTGAAATGAATAACTGTTACAGCTTAAAATGCATTCACATGGTCCACAGTCTTATGCAATAAGCCCACAGATTACTATTTTAGTTTTTTTTTAATATATATTTTATTGAATATTCATTTTCAAATATATTGATTGCATTAATACAGATAAAGCAGAAAAATAAACTTGTGATTCTATCAATAAAGTAAACCCAAGAAATAACGCATACAGTATATTTACACCAAATCTTTCCACACTTTATACATTTGAAAAGAATTTCATAGCCAGCCTCATAAACCATTGCTTTTGATTTTTTTAAATCCTCAAATAAAATTTGAATGTCATTTATCTAAACTGATTATATGAACTGAATCTTTTAACTCCATGATAATATACTGTATATTAATGTTTGTTTTTTTGTTTTTTGTTTTTTTTATTTATAAAAGTCTTAAGCCCTACACCGAATGAACTTCCTTACCTGTTGTGTTGTATTGTTCACAATACAATATTGCATGATTCATGTTAGGGTACAGGTCTTTACATGTTTGCAAGGAGTGTATGTTTAACATTATCATATGTGTAATTTATAGTGTAGTAGCTCAGGTCAGCGATATTGTACTAGATGTAGAACAGGTATAGCATTGTCAATCATACCTAATAAACAAACGTATAGTATGTGTTAATCTGGAGTATGTTAAATGTATATTACTAGACATTTTATAACATAGCTCTAGCCTTAAATACGTACACGTATGCAGAGATGAATCCATAAGACAATTTAACAGTAATAGAGATGCAATAAGTCCAAAGCAATGGCAGGTGGAAACAATAACATTTTAAACATGTGCCTACATCTCTTTGCTTGTAACACTCTTTTGAGATTCTTTTTTTACTGTTGCATCACTGCTTGATGCTGCTGTAGGCAGTTCTGAAGTTTCAAAGAACTTCATTTTTTCAGAGTGCATTGTGTCTTTTAACTTTTGGATTGACGAAATTGCCTCCGCTGATAGCACCTTTCCTGAAGCTGTACACCCTTGCTCTGACGGAATTCTTTTGGTTATCACAACTGTTTCCTTCTCCTCACCAAATCTTTGTTTCACAACATGCTTTTCAACTGAGACACGCTTTCCTGTGGGCACATTAAAACTTGTTTTAGTTGTTTCTTCAGACAACCAAGGTGCATAGCCCAGTTTCACAGTAACTTTTTCGACAGGTAATTTGCATTCTGTTTGAGATTTAGTGATAACTGTTGAATGTTCAATGGTAGGTGTGCCTTTTTGTGTGGAAGACTTAAAGGTTGTGATTTTTCCCGGTGTTGTTATATCCCCTTTCACAGTTGTGGCACTGGTCACAGCACACTGTTGGGATTCATCTCCTGATGAGGGAACAGCGTCGGTATTTATTTTTTCAGGTAATTTTGGTTCTAGTAGAATTAACTCTGTTCTGGCTGTTGATGTAATAATATCACTGGGAACCTTCACATCACGGTCAGCTAGCAAGATGTCTGGTTTTGTGTATCTCACTGTAACTTTTGAAGGAGTAGCAACTGATTCAATAACCATGCTGGAACCAACACCCTGCAGGCTTTCAGTTGATTTGACATCTCCTTGAACAACATCAACATCAGCAGAAAAGCTTCCACTTAACTCTTCAGTAGGGGTGTCAAGCTTCTCTTTATCAGAATCCTTTGTCTTTTTTGAAGGAGAGGAATGCCCTAGTTTTGGAAAAGTAAACCAACCACTTTTTTCACTTTTTGCCGTGGTTTCATTTTTTTCAGTAGTTTCAGAAGTCTTTAATTCATCAGCAGCACTTATTGTTTCTGTCTTGTTGCTTTCTTCAGAAGAATCAGTAAACTTCGGAAACCTAAACGTAAATTTACCAGACTTCTCCTTATTTTTTGTGCTGTGCTTATTTTTTGTGCTGTGCTGAGAAATTTGAACTATAGGTGTTCCAACAATCACCTCTCCAAGGACATTGGATGTACCATCATTTACCTCAACGTGAGCAGTTCTGGCTGCTGATCCTGGCAAAGTTACTTCCTCTATTTCTGGTGAAGAAGCATCAGGATCTAAACCAGGCAAATGAAATTCAAGATCTAGCCCTTTAAACAATTCTCCAAACCCTGGCAGGCGTATTTTGGATAATGTATGCTTCCCGCCTGAGTCCATTTTGATGTCTGATGTTTGATGAGAATCTTTTTTATCAGCCTCAACATTTTCTGGTAAAAGTTCACATGTCTTTAACTGTGGTCCTTTGGCGCCTGCATCTGATTTTGGCAAAGTTGTATCAAAGTCTGGTTTTGATATGCTGCACTCTATTTCAGAACCCTTGTCCTTTGAGAGTGGAACATCAATTTTAAAGTCACAGTCTGTGGTTTCTTCTTTTGCCTTATCAATTGGCTCTTGAATGTTCATTTTAAGGGATTCAGCTTCTGGTTTGCCTAATGAAACATCTATTTCAGGGACTGTGATTTCTGCATCTGTATTAGGAGTCCCTGATTTAACTATAGGACCAGGAAAACCAAACTTAGGCATTTTGAACATTGGTAGTTTAAATGGGCTATGAGACCCTTGAACATCAATCTCTTTGTCTTTAAGTGGAGTTTGCATTTTTTGATCTTTCATTTCCATCACATACCCTTTAACATCTAATTCCACTTTTGGAATCGATATATCTCCTTCAGGTAAATTCACATCTGAATCTAATTCAGTAAATTTGACATTTGTCTTTGAAAGTCCAAACTTGACTCCTTTATGTTTGATGTCACCCCCTAAAGCTGGTGCTTCGATATTTACATCCGGACCTTTAAGATCAACAGCAGGTTGAGTTAGTGACATATTTATCTCAGGTTTAGGCAGGTTCAGATCGATGTCAGTTCCACCTGATGTGAGCTGTGATCCTTTTAATTTGATGTCTGTTTTTTGCAAGCTTACACCAGCTTCAGTTTTAGGAGCCTTAACCCCAGATGGTGACACTGAAAATGTAGGCATTTTAAATCGTGGCATTTTGAATTTTCCTTTTCCTCCGTCTGTTTCAATTTTAGGAATGCCCACAGCTCCTTCTACAGATGGACCTTCAATATTTATCTCCGGTCCCTTAAGCTCAACTTCTGTTTTTGGTGCAGAGACATCATTTTCTCCTTTGGGCATAGTAAATTTAAAATCAGGACTTTTGACTTTGGGGAGAGAAATATTAAACTCTGGCATTTTGGGCGTTTTAAATTTGCTATCTTTCCCTTTTATGTCGACATTACCCGTGACACCAAAGGCTGATTCAGATGTTTTGATGTCTACATCTGGACCATCAAGATCAACAGCAGGTTGTGATGCAGACACATTTATTTCAGGTTTAGGAAGGTTAAGATCTATATCAGTTTCACCTGACGTTAGCTGTGGTCCTTTTAAGTCAATGTCTGTCTTTGGAATAGAGATGTCTGCTTTTGGTAACTTTACTTCGCCTTCTACTTTAGGAGTCTTCACCGCAGATGTTGACATGACAAATGTAGGCATTTTAAAGAGTGGCATTTTGAATTTTCCTTTTCCTCCCTCTGTTTCAATTTTAGGGATGTCCACAGCTGCTTCTACAGATGGACCTTCAAAATCTATCTCTGGTCCCTTAAGCTCAACTTCTGTTTTTGGTGCAGAGGCATCAATTTCTTTTTTGGGCAGATTGAATTTAATGTCAGGTCCTTTGACTTTGGGAAGAGAAATATCAAACTTTGGCATTTTGGGCATTACAAATTTACTATCTTTCCCTTCTACATCGACATTACCTGTGACACCAAAGGCTAATTCAGGTGTTTTGATGTCTATATCTGGACCTGTAAGATCAACAGCAGGTTGTGCTGCAGACACATTTATTTCAGGTTTAGGAAGGTTCAAATCCATGTCAGTTTCACCTGATGTTTGCTGTGGTCCTTTTAAGTCAAGGCCTGCCTTTGGAAAACAGATGTCTGCTTTTGGCAACTTTACTTCACCTTCTACTTTAGGAGTCTTCACCCCAGATGTTGACATGCCAAATGTAGGCATTTTAAAGTGTGGCATTTTGAATTTTCCTTTTCCTCCCTCTGTTTCAATTTTAGGGATGTCCACAGCTCCTTCTACAGATGGACCTTCAAAATCTATCTCTGGTCCCTTAAGCTCAACTTCTCTTTTTGGTGCAGAGGCATCAATTTCTTTTTTGGGCAGATTGAATTTAATGTCAGGTCCTTTGACTTTGGGAAGAGAAATATCAAACTTTGGCATTTTGGGCATTACAAATTTACTATCTTTCCCTTCTACATCGACATTACCCGTGACACCAAAGGCTAATTCAGGTGTTTTGATGTCTATATCTGGACCTGTAAGATCAACAGCAGGTTGTGCTGCAGACACATTTATTTCAGGTTTAGGAAGGTTCAAATCCATGTCAGTTTCACCTGATGTTTGCTGTGGTCCTTTTAAGTCAAGGCCTGCCTTTGGAAAACAGATGTCTGCTTTTGGCAACTTTACTTCACCTTCTACTTTAGGAGTCTTCACCCCAGATGTTGACATGCCAAATGTAGGCATTTTAAAGTGTGGCATTTTGAATTTTCCTTTTCCTCCGTCTGTTTCAATTTTAGGGATGTCCACAGCTCCTTCTGCAGATGGACCTTCAATATCTATCTCCGGTACCTTAAGCTCAACTTCTGTTTTTGGTGCAGAGGCATCAATTTCTCCTTTGGGCTGACTGAATTTAATGTCAGGACCTTTGACTTTGGGGATAGAAATATCAAACTCTGGCATTTTGGGCATTTTAAATTTGCTCTCTTTCCCTTCTACATCGACTTTTCCCTTGACATCAAAGGCTAATTCAGGTGTTTTGATGTCTATATCTGGACCTGTAAGATCAACAGCAGGTTGTGCTGCAGACACATTTATTTCAGGTTTAGGAAGGTTCAGATCTATATTAGTTTCACCTGATGTTAGCTGTGGTCCTTTTAAGTCAATGTCTGTCTTTGGAATAGAGATGTCTGCTTTTGGCAACTTTACTTCACCTTCTACTTTAGGAGTCTTCACCCCAGATGTTGACATGCCAAATGTAGGCATTTTAAAGTGTGGCATTTTGAATTTTCCTTTTCCTCCCTCTGTTTCAATTTTAGGGATGTCCACAGCTCCTTCTGCAGATGGACCTTCAATATCTATCTCCGGTACCTTAAGCTCAACTTTTGTTTTTGGTGCAGAGGCATCAATTTCTCCTTTGGGCAGACTGAATTTAATGTCAGGACCCTTAACTTTGGGAAGAGAAATATCAAAGTCTGGCAATTTAAATTTGCTCTCTTTCCCTTCTACATTGACTTTTCCCTTGACATCAAAGGCTAATTCAGGTGTTTTGATATCTATATCTGGACCTGTAAGATCAACAGCAGGTTGTGATGCAGACACATTTATTTCAGGTTTAGGAAGGTTCAGATCTATATTAGTTTCACCTGATGTTTGCTGTGGTCCTTTTAAGTCAATGTCTGTCTTTGGAATAGAGATGTCTTTTTTTGGCAACTTTACTTCCCCTTCTACTTTAGGAGTCTTCACCCCAGATGTTGACATGCCAAATGTAGGCATTTTAAAGTGTGGCATTTTGAATTTTCCTTTTCCTCCCTCTGTTTCAATTTTAGGGATGTCCACAGCTCCTTCTACAGATGGACCGTCAATATCTATCTCTGGTCCCTTAAGCTCAACTTCTGCTTTTGGTGCAGAGGCATCAATTTCTCCTTTGGGCAGACTGAATTTAACGTCAGGACCTTTGACTTTGGGGATAGAAATATCAAACTCTGGCATTTTGGGCATTTTAAATTTGCTCTCTTTCCCTTCTACATCGACTTTTCCCTTGACATCAAAGGCTACTTCAGGTGTTTTGATGTCTATATCTGGACCTGTAAGATCAACAGCAGGTTGTGCTGCAGACACATTTATTTCAGGTTTAGGAAGGTTAAGATCTACATCAGTTTCACCTGATGTTAGCTGTGGTCCTTTTAAGTCAATGTCTGTCTTTGGAATAGAGATGACTACTTTTGGCAACTTTACTTCCCCGTCTGCTTTAGGAGTCTTCACCCCAGATGCTGACATGCCAAATGTAGGCATTTTAAAGTGTGGCATTTTGAATTTTCCTTTTCCTCCCTCTGTTTCAATTTTAGGGATGTCCACAGCTCCTTCTACAGATGGACCATCAATATCTATCTCTGGTCCCTTAAGCTCAACTTCTGCTTTTGGTGCAGAGGCATCAATTTCTCCTTTGGGCAGACTGAATTTAATGTCAGGACCCTTAACTTTGGGAAGAGAAATATCAAAGTCTGGCAATTTAAATTTGCTCTCTTTCCCTTCTACATTGACTTTTCCCTTGACATCAAAGGCTAATTCAGGTGTTTTGATGTCTATATCTGGACCTGTAAGATCAACAGCAGGTTGTGCTGCAGACACATTTATTTCAGGTTTAGGAAGGTTCAGATCTATATTAGTTTCACCTGATGTTTGCTGTGGTCCTTTTAAGTCAATGTCTGTCTTTGGAATAGAGATGTCTTTTTTTGGCAACTTTACTTCCCCTTCTACTTTAGGAGTCTTCACCCCAGATGTTGACATGCCAAATGTAGGCATTTTAAAGTGTGGCATTTTGAATTTTCCTTTTCCTCCCTCTGTTTCAATTTTAGGGATGTCCACAGCTCCTTCTACAGATGGACCGTCAATATCTATCTCTGGTCCCATAAGCTCAACTTCTGCTTTTGGTGCAGAGACATCGAATTCTCCTTGGGGCAGACTGAATTTAACGTCAGGACCTTTGACTTTGGGGATAGAAATATCAAACTCTGGCATTTTGGGCATTTTAAATTTGCTCTCTTTCCCTTCTACATCGACTTTTCCCTTGACATCAAAGGCTACTTCAGGTGTTTTGATGTCTATATCTGGACCTGTAAGATCAACAGCAGGTTGTGATGCAGACACATTTATTTCAGGTTTAGGAAGGTTAAGATCTACATCAGTTTCACCTGATGTTAGCTGTGGTCCTTTTAAGTCAATGTCTGTCTTTGGAATAGAGATGTCTGCTTTTGGCAACTTTACTTCACCTTCTACTTTAGGAGTCTTCACCTCAGATGTTGACATGCCAAATGTAGGCATTTTAAAGTGTGGCATTTTGAATTTTCCTTTTCCTCCCTCTGTTTCAATTTTAGGGATGTCCACAGCTCCTTCTACAGATGGACCATCAATATCTATCTCTGGTCCCTTAAGCTCAACTTCTGCTTTTGGTGCAGAGGCATCAATTTCTCCTTTGGGCAGACTGAATTTAATGTCAGGACCTTTGACTTTGGGGAGAGAAATATCAAACTCTGGCATTTTGGGCATTTTAAATTTGCTCTCTTTCCCTTCTACATTGACTTTTCCCTTGACATCAAAGGCTAATTCAGGTGTTTTGATGTCTATATCTGGACCTGTAAGATCAACAGCAGGTTGTGCTGCAGACACATTTATTTCAGGTTTAGGAAGGTTAAGATCTATATCAGTTTCACCTGATGTTAGCTGTGGTTCTTTTAAGTCAATGTCTGTCTTTGGAATAGAGATGTCTGCTTTTGGCAACTTTACTTCACCTTCTACTTTAGGAGTCTTCACCCCAGATGTTGACATGCCAAATGTAGGCATTTTAAAGTGTGGCATTTTGAATTTTCCTTTTCCTCCCTCTGTTTCAATTTTAGGGATGTCCACAGCTCCTTCTACAGATGGACCTTCAATATCTATCTCCGGTACCTTAAGCTCAACTTCTGTTTTTGGTGCAGAGACATCGATTTCTCCTTTGGGCAGACTGAATTTAACGTCAGGACCTTTGACTTTGGGGATAGAAATATCAAACTCTGGCATTTTGGGCATTTTAAATTTGCTCTCTTTCCCTTCTACATCGACTTTTCCCTTGACATCAAAGGCTACTTCAGGTGTTTTGATGTCTATATCTGGACCTGTAAGATCAACAGCAGGTTGTGATGCAGACACATTTATTTCAGGTTTAGGAAGGTTAAGATCTACATCAGTTTCACCTGATGTTAGCTGTGGTCCTTTTAAGTCAATGTCTGTCTTTGGAATAGAGATGTCTGCTTTTGGCAACTTTACTTCACCTTCTACTTTAGGAGTCTTCACCCCAGATGTTGACATGCCAAATGTAGGCATTTTAAAGTGTGGCATTTTGAATTTTCCTTTTCCTCCCTCTGTTTCAATTTTAGGGATGTCCACAGCTCCTTCTACAAATGGACCTTCAATATCTATTTCTGGTCCCTTAAGCTCAACTTTTGTTTTTGGTGCAGAGGCATCAATTTCTCCTTTGGGCAGACTGAATTTAACGTCAGGACCTTTGACTTTGGGGATAGAAATATCAAACTCTGGCATTTTGGGCATTTTAAATTTGCTCTCTTTCCCTTCTACATCGACTTTTCCCTTGACATCAAAGGCTACTTCAGGTGTTTTGATGTCTATATCTGGACCTGTAAGATCAACAGCAGGTTGTGATGCAGACACATTTATTTCAGGTTTAGGAAGGTTCAGATCTATATTAGTTTCACCTGATGTTAGCTGTGGTCCTTTTAAGTCAATGTCTGTCTTTGGAATAGAGATGTCTGCTTTTGGCAACTTTACTTCACCTTCTACTTTAGGAGTCTTCACCCCAGATGTTGACATGCCAAATGTAGGCATTTTAAAGTGTGGCATTTTGAATTTTCCTTTTCCTCCCTCTGTTTCAATTTTAGGGATGTCCACAGCTCCTTCTACAGATGGACCTTCAATATCTATCTCCGGTCCCTTAAGCTCAACTTCTGTTTTTGGTGCAGAGACATCAATTTCTCCTTTGGGCAGACTGAATTTAACGTCAGGACCTTTGACTTTGGGGATAGAAATATCAAACTCTGGCATTTTGGGCATTTTAAATTTGCTCTCTTTCCCTTCTACATCGACTTTTCCCTTGACATCAAAGGCTACTTCAGGTGTTTTGATGTCTATATCTGGACCTGTAAGATCAACAGCAGGTTGTGATGCAGACACATTTATTTCAGGTTTAGGAAGGTTCAGATCTATATCAGTTTCACCTGATGTTAGCTGTGGTCCTTTTAAGTCAATGTCTGTCTTTGGAATAGAGATGTCTGCTTTTGGCAACTTTACTTCACCTTCTACTTTAGGAGTCTTCACCCCAGATGTTGACATGCCAAATGTAGGCATTTTAAAGTGTGGCATTTTGAATTTTCCTTTTCCTCCCTCTGTTTCAATTTTAGGGATGTCCACAGCTCCTTCTACAGATGGACCGTCAATATCTATCTCTGGTCCCTTAAGCTCAACTTCTGTTTTTGGTGCAGAGGCATCAATTTCTCCTTTGGGCAGACTGAATTTAACGTCAGGACCTTTGACTTTGGGGATAGAAATATCAAACTCTGGCATTTTGGGCATTTTAAATTTGCTCTCTTTCCCTTCTACATCGACTTTTCCCTTGACATCAAAGGCTACTTCAGGTGTTTTGATGTCTATATCTGGACCTGTAAGATCAACAGCAGGTTGTGATGCAGACACATTTATTTCAGGTTTAGGAAGGTTCAGATCTATATCAGTTTCACCTGATGTTAGCTGTGGTCCTTTTAAGTCAATGTCTGTCTTTGGAATAGAGATGTCTGCTTTTGGCAACTTTACTTCACCTTCTACTTTAGGAGTCTTCACCCCAGATGTTGACATGCCAAATGTAGGCATTTTAAAGTGTGGCATTTTGAATTTTCCTTTTCCTCCCTCTGTTTCAATTTTAGGGATGTCCACAGCTCCTTCTACAGATGGACCTTCAATATCTATCTCCGGTACCTTAAGCTCAACTTTTGTTTTTGGTGCAGAGGCATCAATTTCTCCTTTGGGCAGACTGAATTTAACGTCAGGACCTTTGACTTTGGGGATAGAAATATCAAACTCTGGCATTTTGGGCATTTTAAATTTGCTCTCTTTCCCTTCTACATCGACTTTTCCCTTGACATCAAAGGCTACTTCAGGTGTTTTGATGTCTATATCTGGACCTGTAAGATCAACAGCAGGTTGTGATGCAGACACATTTATTTCAGGTTTAGGAAGGTTCAGATCTATATCAGTTTCACCTGATGTTAGCTGTGGTCCTTTTAAGTCAATGTCTGTCTTTGGAATAGAGATGTCTGCTTTTGGCAACTTTACTTCACCTTCTACTTTAGGAGTCTTCACCCCAGATGTTGACATGCCAAATGTAGGCATTTTAAAGTGTGGCATTTTGAATTTTCCTTTTCCTCCCTCTGTTTCAATTTTAGGGATGTCCACAGCTCCTTCTACAGATGGACCTTCAATATCTATCTCCGGTACCTTAAGCTCAACTTCTGTTTTTGGTGCAGAGACATCGATTTCTCCTTTGGGCAGACTGAATTTAACGTCAGGACCTTTGACTTTGGGGATAGAAATATCAAACTCTGGCATTTTGGGCATTTTAAATTTGCTCTCTTTCCCTTCTACATCGACTTTTCCCTTGACATCAAAGGCTACTTCAGGTGTTTTGATGTCTATATCTGGACCTGTAAGATCAACAGCAGGTTGTGATGCAGACACATTTATTTCAGGTTTAGGAAGGTTCAGATCTATATCAGTTTCACCTGATGTTAGCTGTGGTCCTTTTAAGTCAATGTCTGTCTTTGGAATAGAGATGTCTGCTTTTGGCAACTTTACTTCACCTTCTACTTTAGGAGTCTTCACGCCAGATGTTGACATGCCAAATGTAGGCATTTTAAAGTGTGGCATTTTGAATTTTCCTTTTCCTCCCTCTGTTTCAATTTTAGGGATGTCCACAGCTCCTTCTACAGATGGACCTTCAATATCTATCTCCGGTCCCTTAAGCTCAACTTCTGTTTTTGGTGCAGAGACATCAATTTCTCCTTTGGGCAGACTGAATTTAACGTCAGGACCTTTGACTTTGGGGATAGAAATATCAAACTCTGGCATTTTGGGCATTTTAAATTTGCTCTCTTTCCCTTCTACATCGACTTTTCCCTTGACATCAAAGGCTAATTCAGGTGTTTTGATGTCTATATCTGGACCTGTAAGATCAACAGCAGGTTGTGTGGCAGACACATTTATTTCAGGTTTAGGAAGGTTCAGATCTATATTAGTTTCACCTGATGTTAGCTGTGGTCCTTTTAAGTCAATGTCTGTCTTTGGAATAGAGATGTCTGCTTTTGGCAACTTTACTTCGCCTTCTACTTTAGGAGTCTTCACCCCAGATGTTGACATGCCAAATGTAGGCATTTTAAAGTGTGGCATTTTGAATTTTCCTTTTCCTCCCTCTGTTTCAATTTTAGGGATGTCCACAGCTCCTTCTACAGATGGACCTTCAATATCTATCTCTGGTCCCTTAAGCTCAACTTCTGTTTTTGGTGCAGAGGCATCAATTTCTCCTTTGGGCAGACTGAATTTAACGTCAGGACCTTTGACTTTGGGGATAGAAATATCAAACTCTGGCATTTTGGGCATTTTAAATTTGCTCTCTTTCCCTTCTACATCGACTTTTCCCTTGACATCAAAGGCTAATTCAGGTGTTTTGATGTCTATATCTGGACCTGTAAGATCAACAGCAGGTTGTGATGCAGACACATTTATTTCAGGTTTAGGAAGGTTCAGATCTATATCAGTTTCACCTGATGTTAGCTGTGGTCCTTTTAAGTCAATGTCTGTCTTTGGAATAGAGATGTCTGCTTTTGGCAACTTTACTTCACCTTCTACTTTAGGAGTCTTCACCCCAGATGTTGACATGCCAAATGTAGGCATTTTAAAGTGTGGCATTTTGAATTTTCCTTTTCCTCCCTCTGTTTCAATTTTAGGGATGTCCACAGCTCCTTCTACAGATGGACCTTCAATATCTATCTCCGGTACCTTAAGCTCAACTTCTGTTTTTGGTGCAGAGACATCAATTTCTCCTTTGGGCAGACTGAATTTAATGTCAGGACCTTTGACTTTGGGGATAGAAATATCAAACTCTGGCATTTTGGGCATTTTAAATTTGCTCTCTTTCCCTTCTACATCGACTTTTCCCTTGACATCAAAGGCTAATTCAGGTGTTTTGATGTCTATATCTGGACCTGTAAGATCAACAGCAGGTTGTGATGCAGACACATTTATTTCAGGTTTAGGAAGGTTCAGATCTATATCAGTTTCACCTGATGTTAGCTGTGGTCCTTTTAAGTCAATGTCTGTCTTTGGAATAGAGATGTCTGCTTTTGGCAACTTTACTTCACCTTCTACTTTAGGAGTCTTCACCCCAGATGTTGACATGCCAAATGTAGGCATTTTAAAGTGTGGCATTTTGAATTTTCCTTTTCCTCCCTCTGTTTCAATTTTAGGGATGTCCACAGCTCCTTCTACAGATGGACCTTCAATATCTATCTCCGGTACCTTAAGCTCAACTTCTGTTTTTGGTGCAGAGACATCAATTTCTCCTTTGGGCAGACTGAATTTAACATCAGGACCTTTGACTTTGGGGATAGAAATATCAAACTCTGGCATTTTGGGCATTTTAAATTTGCTCTCTTTCCCTTCTACATCGACTTTTCCCTTGACATCAAAGGCTAATTCAGGTGTTTTGATGTCTATATCTGGACCTGTAAGATCAACAGCAGGTTGTGATGCAGACACATTTATTTCAGGTTTAGGAAGGTTCAGATCTATATCAGTTTCACCTGATGTTAGCTGTGGTCCTTTTAAGTCAATGTCTGTCTTTGGAATAGAGATGTCTGCTTTTGGCAACTTTACTTCGCCTTCTACTTTAGGAGTCTTCACCCCAGATGTTGACATGCCAAATGTAGGCATTTTAAAGTGTGGCATTTTGAATTTTCCTTTTCCTCCCTCTGTTTCAATTTTAGGGATGTCCACAGCTCCTTCTACAAATGGACCTTCAATATCTATCTCTGGTCCCTTAAGCTCAACTTCTGTTTTTGGTGCAGAGGCATCAATTTCTCCTTTGGGCAGACTGAATTTAACGTCAGGACCTTTGACTTTGGGGATAGAAATATCAAACTCTGGCATTTTGGGCATTTTAAATTTGCTCTCTTTCCCTTCTACATCGACTTTTCCCTTGACATCAAAGGCTAATTCAGGTGTTTTGATGTCTATATCTGGACCTGTAAGATCAACAGCAGGTTGTGATGCAGACACATTTATTTCAGGTTTAGGAAGGTTCAGATCTATATCAGTTTCACCTGATGTTAGCTGTGGTCCTTTTAAGTCAATGTCTGTCTTTGGAATAGAGATGTCTGCTTTTGGCAACTTTACTTCACCTTCTACTTTAGGAGTCTTCACCCCAGATGTTGACATGCCAAATGTAGGCATTTTAAAGTGTGGCATTTTGAATTTTCCTTTTCCTCCCTCTGTTTCAATTTTAGGGATGTCCACAGCTCCTTCTACAGATGGACCTTCAATATCTATCTCCGGTACCTTAAGCTCAACTTCTGTTTTTGGTGCAGAGACATCAATTTCTCCTTTGGGCAGACTGAATTTAACGTCAGGACCTTTGACTTTGGGGATAGAAATATCAAACTCTGGCATTTTGGGCATTTTAAATTTGCTCTCTTTCCCTTCTACATCGACTTTTCCCTTGACATCAAAGGCTAATTCAGGTGTTTTGATGTCTATATCTGGACCTGTAAGATCAACAGCAGGTTGTGTGGCAGACACATTTATTTCAGGTTTAGGAAGGTTCAGATCTATATTAGTTTCACCTGATGTTAGCTGTGGTCCTTTTAAGTCAATGTCTGTCTTTGGAATAGAGATGTCTGCTTTTGGCAACTTTACTTCACCTTCTACTTTAGGAGTCTTCACCCCAGATGTTGACATGCCAAATGTAGGCATTTTAAAGTGTGGCATTTTGAATTTTCCTTTTCCTCCCTCTGTTTCAATTTTAGGGATGTCCACAGCTCCTTCTACAGATGGACCTTCAATATCTATCTCCGGTACCTTAAGCTCAACTTCTGTTTTTGGTGCAGAGACATCGATTTCTCCTTTGGGCAGACTGAATTTAACGTCAGGACCTTTGACTTTGGGGATAGAAATATCAAACTCTGGCATTTTGGGCATTTTAAATTTGCTCTCTTTCCCTTCTACATCGACTTTTCCCTTGACATCAAAGGCTACTTCAGGTGTTTTGATGTCTATATCTGGACCTGTAAGATCAACAGCAGGTTGTGATGCAGACACATTTATTTCAGGTTTAGGAAGGTTCAGATCTATATCAGTTTCACCTGATGTTAGCTGTGGTCCTTTTAAGTCAATGTCTGTCTTTGGAATAGAGATGTCTGCTTTTGGCAACTTTACTTCACCTTCTACTTTAGGAGTCTTCACCCCAGATGTTGACATGCCAAATGTAGGCATTTTAAAGTGTGGCATTTTGAATTTTCCTTTTCCTCCCTCTGTTTCAATTTTAGGGATGTCCACAGCTCCTTCTACAAATGGACCTTCAATATCTATTTCTGGTCCCTTAAGCTCAACTTTTGTTTTTGGTGCAGAGGCATCAATTTCTCCTTTGGGCAGACTGAATTTAACGTCAGGACCTTTGACTTTGGGGATAGAAATATCAAACTCTGGCATTTTGGGCATTTTTAATTTGCTCTCTTTCCCTTCTACATCGACTTTTCCCTTGACATCAAAGGCTAATTCAGGTGTTTTGATGTCTATATCTGGACCTGTAAGATCAACAGCAGGTTGTGTGGCAGACACATTTATTTCAGGTTTAGGAAGGTTCAGATCTATATTAGTTTCACCTGATGTTAGCTGTGGTCCTTTTAAGTCAATGTCTGTCTTTGGAATAGAGATGTCTGCTTTTGGCAACTTTACTTCGCCTTCTACTTTAGGAGTCTTCACCCCAGATGTTGACATGCCAAATGTAGGCATTTTAAAGTGTGGCATTTTGAATTTTCCTTTTCCTCCCTCTGTTTCAATTTTAGGGATGTCCACAGCTCCTTCTACAAATGGACCTTCAATATC
Source organism: Polyodon spathula (assembly GCF_017654505.1). Taxonomy (NCBI): domain Eukaryota; kingdom Metazoa; phylum Chordata; class Actinopteri; order Acipenseriformes; family Polyodontidae; genus Polyodon; species Polyodon spathula. The sequence continues at coordinate 11,490,880 of NC_054545.1, forward strand.
TATCTCTGGTCCCTTAAGCTCAACTTCTGTTTTTGGTGCAGAGACATCGATTTCTCCTTTGGGCAGACTGAATTTAACGTCAGGACCTTTGACTTTGGGGATAGAAATATCAAACTCTGGCATTTTGGGCATTTTAAATTTGCTCTCCTTCCCTTCTACATCGGCTTTTCCCTTGACATCAAAGGCTAATTCAGGTGTTTTAATGTCTATATCTGGACCTGTAAGATCAACAGCAGGTTGTGATGCAGACACATTTATTTCAGGTTTAGGAATGTTCAGATCTATATCAGTTTCACATGACGTTAGCTGTGGTTCTTTTAAGTCAATGTCTGTCTTTGGAAGAGAGATGTCTGCTTTTGGCAACTTTACTTCACCTTCTACTTTAGGAGTCTTCACCCCAGAGGTTGACATGCCAAATGTAGGCATTTTAAAGTGTGGCATTTTGAATTTTCCTTTAGCTCCGTCTGTTTCAATTTTAGGGACGTCCACAGCTCCTTCTACAGATGGACCGTCAATATCTATCTCTGGTCCCTTAATCTCATCTTTTGTTTTTGGTGCAGAGATATCGATTTCTCCTTTGGGCCGACTGAATTTAACATCAGGACCTTTGACTTTGGGGAGGGAAATGTCAAACTCTGGCATTTTGGGCATTTTAAACTTGCTTTCTTTCCCTTCTACATCTTTAAGCTCTGGTCCCTTTATATCAATGTCTGCCTTTGGAAGAGAGATTTCTGCTTTTGACAAGCTCAGTTCACCTTCTATTTTTGGAGCCTTGACCCCAGTTGTTGAAATTCCAAATTTAGGTATTTTCATTTGTGGCATTTTGAATTTTCCTTTCCCAGCCTCTTTTTCAATTGTAGGAAAGTCCACAGCTCCCTCAAGAGATGGAGCTTCAAATTCCACATCAGGAGCCTTGATTTCAACACTTTCAGGTAATGAAATATCAGCCTCTGATTTGGGCAGACTGAATTTAATGTCAGGACCTTTGACCTTGGGGAGTGAAACATCAAAGTCTGGCATTTTGGGCAATTTAAACTTGCTTTCTTTCCCTTCTACATAGATTCCTTTACCCTTCATATCAATGTCTAACTCGGGTGCTTTCATGTCCACATCTGGACCTTTAAGTTCAACATCAGCTTGTACTGCAGACACCTTTATCTGTGGCTTAGGTAGGTTCAGATCAATGCCAGTTCCACTTGTTTTAAGCTGTGGTCCCTGTATATCAATGTCTGCCTTTGGAAGAGAGATTTCTGCTTTTGGCAAGCTCAGTTCACCTTCTATTTTTGGAGCCTTGACCCCAGTTGTTGAAATTCCAAATTTAGGTATTTTCATTTGTGGCATCTTGAATTTTCCTTTCCCAGCCTCTTTTTCAACTGTAGGAAAGTCCACAGCTCCCTCAGGAGATGGAGCTTCAAATTCCACATCAGGAGCCTTGATTTCAACACTTTCAGGTAATGAAATATCAGCCTCTGATTTGGGCAGACTGAATTTAATGTCAGGACCTTTGACCTTGGGGAGTGAAACATCAAAGTCTGGCATTTTGGGCAATTTAAACTTGCTTTCTTTCCCTTCTACATGGATTCTTTTACCCTTCATATCAATGTCTAACTCAGGTGCTTTCATGTCCACATCTGGACCTTTAAGTTCAACATCAGCTTGTACTGCAGACACCTTTATCTGTGGCTTAGGTAGGTTCAGATCAATGCCAGTTTCACTTGTTTTAAGCTGTGGTCCCTGTATATCAATGTCTGCCTTTGGAAGAGAGATTTCTGCTTTTGACAAGCTCAGTTCACCTTCTATTTTTGGAGCCTTGACCCCAGTTGTTGAAATTCCAAATTTAGGTATTTTCATTTGTGGCATCTTGAATTTTCCTTTCCCAGCCTCTTTTTCAATTGTAGGAAAGTCCACAGCTCCCTCAAGAGATGGAGCTTCAAATTCCACATCAGGAGCCTTGATTTCAACACTTTCAGGTAATGAAATATCAGCCTCTGATTTGGGCAGACTGAATTTAATGTCAGGACCTTTGACCTTGGGGAGTGAAACATCAAAGTCTGGCATTTTGGGCAATTTAAACTTGCTTTCTTTCCCTTCTACATGGATTCCTTTACCCTTCATATCAATGTCTAACTCAGGTGCTTTCATGTCCACATCTGGACCTTTAAGTTCAACATCAGCTTGTACTGCAGACACCTTTATCTGTGACTTAGGTAGGTTCAGATCAATGCCAGTTCCACTTGTTTTAAGCTGTGGTCCCTGTATATCAATGTCTGCCTTTGGAAGAGAGATTTCTGCTTTTGGCAAGCTCAGTTCACCTTCTATTTTTGGAGCCTTGACCCCAGTTGTTGAAATTCCAAATTTAGGTATTTTCATTTGTGGCATCTTGAATTTTCCTTTCCCAGCCTCTTTTTCAATTGTAGGAAAGTCCACAGCTCCCTCAAGAGATGGAGCTTCAAATTCCACATCAGGAGCCTTGATTTCAACACTTTCAGGTAATGAAATATCAGCCTCTGATTTGGGCAGACTGAATTTAATGTCAGGACCTTTGACCTTGGGGAGTGAAACATCAAAGTCTGGCATTTTGGGCAATTTAAACTTGCTTTCTTTCCCTTCTACATGGATTCTTTTACCCTTCATATCAATGTCTAACTCAGGTGCTTTCATGTCCACATCTGGACCTTTAAGTTCAACATCAGCTTGTACTGCAGACACCTTTATCTGTGGCTTAGGTAGGTTCAGATCAATGCCAGTTCCACTTGTTTTAAGCTGTGGTCCCTGTATATCAATGTCTGCCTTTGGAAGAGAGATTTCTGCTTTTGACAAGCTCAGTTCACCTTCTATTTTTGGAGCCTTGACCCCAGTTGTTGAAATTCCAAATTTAGGTATTTTCATTTGTGGCATCTTGAATTTTCCTTTCCCAGCCTCTTTTTCAATTGTAGGAAAGTCCACAGCTCCCTCAAGAGATGGAGCTTCAAATTCCACATCAGGAGCCTTGATTTCAACACTTTCAGGTAATGAAATATCAGCCTCTGATTTGGGCAGACTGAATTTAATGTCAGGACCTTTGACCTTGGGGAGTGAAACATCAAAGTCTGGAATTTTGGGCAATTTAAACTTCTTTTCTTTCCCTTCTACATCGACTTTTCCCTTGACATCAAAGGCTACTTCAGGTGTTTTGATGTCTATATCTGGACCTTTAAGATCAACACCAGGTTGTGATGCTGAAACATTTATCTGTGGCTTGGTAAGCTGTGGTCCCTGTATATCAATGCCTGCCTTTGGAAGAGAGATTTCTGCTTTTGGTAAGCTCAATCCGCCTTCTATTTTTGGAACCCTTACCCCAGATGTTGGAAGAGAAATGTCTACTTTTTCAGTGTTGATATCAACATCAAACTTAGGAGCATGTTCTTCATTTAGTATGATTTGTCTCTCTGTATTTGGCATGCTCATTTCTAACTGTTGACCTCTAATGTCTGTTCCTGGTATTTGGGGAATATTGCTTTGTCTAGCTTCCTTGCTTTCTTTGCTTTCCAGATCATAATCGAAATAAGGTCCCTTGATATCCTCTGGTGTGAGTATTGGTTCTTGTTTGCCTGTTTTAGGGTGAGAGTTTGGCTTGTCAGCAGCTATATTTTCTCTTCGATGTTGTTCTTTTGGCATCCGAATATTTCCTTTTTCTGCATGAATTGCAGCAGTAGATACTCCTAATTTTGCCTCATAACATTTTATTAACGTTTTAGTTGTACGAAAAGAGTGGGACTCCTCAGTTTTGGGCTTAGTAAATTGAATCTCTGGATCCCTGGCTTGGATTTTTTCTTTTCCCATGATATTTACCTTTAGTTCTGATCTGAGATTAGGCTTTTCTATCTTTTTTTCTGGTGTTCTTTTAGTTTTAAGTTCATCTCTGGGTTCTACATCTGTATCCAGCTTTGGTCCACACATGTAAATATTAGTTGTTTTAAGCATTTTATCCAATTCATAGAGTTCAGTTTTGTGTTGGATGATTTCAACTTCAGGGCCTGTGACATTTGAAAATGAATATTCATTTCTTATTCTTGCAGTGTCACTTCTTTGATCTGAATCATAGCCACAAATATGTGTTGTTTCACTTTTTCTGATGTCAGCATCTTCTAAGGATTGCACTTCGGACATATCATCCTCAGGATATCTGCATATCAATTCCAAATGTTCCGAAGTTTCTGGTACGGTTTCTTTATCGTGTTGATCCTCTGATTTGCTCCTTAGGCCCCTCATTCCTAGGCTTGGCTGCTTCAGTTTCTGCTTTTTCTTAGTTTTTAGAGGTTCCTGAGACTTATTAGGAGACTCATTGTCACTGTTAGAAAGACTGATATCTAGCTTTTTATGCTCCTCTGCTTCTGAAGTGCTGTGGGACCTTTTGAACTGCATCATTTTTTCTTTGGTAAATGATGAGAATTTAGGCCATGATATCCTGGCATCTTGTCTTCTAACTGTTTTTGGTCTGCCCCTTACCACAGTTGTTTCTTCAGGGTCCTCAAACGTGCCTTTTAGTGTTTTGTCTGTTTCCCCCTACAGGAGTCAAATATCATGAAAATAGACATCAATAGCATAACAAAAAACGAAAGCTACATTTTGTTTTGCCTTTTAAACATCAACAACTTCTAAACCAATTGTTTCTATGCATACCTTTGTGTAAGGTTTTAAATTTGGTAAATATCTGTTTTAGTTTAGCTGTAGTTGTTTAACAAAAGATGTGACAATTGAAAAACCAAACATATTCTCACCTTGGTAATTTCCCTGGGGTAATCTGTTGGCATTACGGTGGTATTCTGTTGGCATTAGTACTTGTTTTGTACTAAATTTTAAAATGACAAATAGCTCACTGACAAATCTGAATTTATGGTAAGTCACTGTCAAGTTGACTATTTCTTGATAATGGATAGCGGAATAGTTTAAAACTGACAGTACTGGTTACAGTACACCAATTAAAAAAAGGAGAAGAAAAAAAATGGAGAAGGTCATTCTAAAAGCTATATGGTAGTTACCAGCAACATTTTTCGATTATTTTAATGACCAGATTAAACTTACTTGAGCAAAATCCTGCTGTTGCACAGTCGCTGAACTGTCAGTGTCTGTTATAACAGGGGTCTTGCGTTTCAGACAGAATTGCGTTTTATAGGGCCCAGCATGTTCCAGGATCTTAAGGGCATCTTCATATTTGACATCATCAAAATATATCGTAGCACTGAGTATTTGATCACCTAAATTTGAAATAAAAATTAAAAATATTAATAAGCATGAACCTTGAAGGAACAAAGTGGTGAAGTAAACTGTTGTAATTAACAAATGACATAATTCATGTTTTTACTTTTTTATTTATTTCTTTTTTTTACAGGAAAGCGGACTGTGAAAATGTTAAATTACTTGTAACAGTAAAATAATTGATTTTACAGATGAAAGATACAAAACATGCACCTTCTCTCATGCTCGGAACCTTTGATTCGGGCGTATCCTTCCTAATTTGCTCGACGAATATACCCTCCTTTCCTCCTCCACTTACAACTATTGCCTTGGCACATGCTCCAGCTTCGGTTCGTACAATTTCATCTGACTCATCTGTAGGCCTAAATTCCTGGAAAACAAGAGGGGGAGAAAAGAAATGACATGAAATGTAAAATATATTCTGTTGTCTGTTAAACTGGCTACCAAATTAGTTTCAACAGTAGTGCAGTAAAAAAAGTCACCTTTGTATTTAAAAAAAAACTGTCCCCTTTGTCAGGACTGATAATAACCATGGCTTTTAGTCAAGATATATCAATATTTAAAATGCAATGCTACAGAGAAACGGATGCATTCTTCCTCAAATCCTGGAGTCAGGAAGCAGAAGAAACATTTATCCATAGATTGTATTTAAAACACCAGCATCTCCCAAATTAAAGTATGGAAAACAAGAAAAGAACCAACATATTTTCAACACAAGAAAACAGGAGAGCAATGATATGGTTGCTGGTTCAATCAATTTTAAAGCATTGGTTAATACATAAATAATACAAGATAAAGAAGATGGATATTGTTTGTCTGGTAGGTAGCATGTGATTTCTGGTGCTGGCAGAGAGAGAGAGATGTTAGGTGTTATGATATTTATAGTACAAAAAGGTAACATAGATTCGCTCTCTCCAAAAAAAAAAAAAAAAAAAAACAAAACAGCTGGACTAATCAGTAAAAATCTCCTTATCAGCATTCTGAGGCAGTCTGTAACTTAAAATATGCACACAATTTATTTTTTAAAAGTATGGGCAGCATTTTCAATAAAGCTACAATTATTATACAACCTTTTATTATTATGCGTCTAGGCTTATCACATAGTACACTACACAAGTGTTTTTCTTTTCTTTTTTTTTTTTTTTTTTTTTTAAAGAAAACTATCATGCTGATGACCTGTGGTGTTACACTTACCTCTGTTTGACTCATTTTTGCAGAGAAGTGCTTTTCAAAGAATGCTCCAAGTCCACTTTTTCTTTTTCCTTTTTTATAGTCTGTACTTTGCTGACATGTAGAATCTATTTCCTCCTCAACCTGAAGATGAGAAACATAAGCACTGTTTTTCAAGTTCACTGTCTCCTAAAGGGAAATAGTTGCAGTAATTGCGTTATTGTAATGTGATTTTTTTCCCCATTGTTACTGCTTTTCATTCAGGGTTTGCATTTAGGATTGTAAACATTGCATGATACCTGTTTGTCTCTGTATTCCTCTTTGATTGTGTATTCATATACTGGCGAGGAGCCTTGAGGACGAGGTCTTTCCCCTTCTATGAATTCTGGTGATTCTTCATTAACCTGCAAGCCATACAGGTTATGTCTTTTAAACAGAACAATATAATAAAGACAATCCTGAGACAATGTGTTGTTTATTCATGTGTGGTTTAAGTAATATCTTTATGCAGTAAATTAACTCTAACCAAAATACATAAAAGCCTGCTGTTTGGTTTTGGCTGTAGTATTTATAGTTAACAACCCCAAACCATTTATGCCTGGCTCTTTTTTGCTAGTTTATATTTATGGAAATGCAATACAGATTTAAAAAAATAACATTACAGTACCTGATTGAAACAAAATCCTCAGCAGTATGGTTTTTGTCAGTCAGTGGAATGCATATGTTTTTTTTGTTTTAGTTCACAAATCTGGTCTTGCACTTTATATAATGTACATTTTTTTATCATAATATTTGCTGGGCCTAGTTCATATGACTTTAAGGAATGATTTGTTAAGGATTTGTTTTAAAGATTCAATCTTTTCCAACTGCTTTAGAGAGGTTTTATTAGTTTATAGTCATTTTTCAAAGTGCTGTTTGAAGCAAATGTGTATTAACACTCTTCAAAAACAGTCCTTAAAGTTGTGTGGCTTTATGTGTGTTCTGTATCATTCTTTGTTGTGTCTGCTTAGATTAATTTCCAGGCTTACAATCTGAGGTTGAACGGTTAGTTTTACTGTTCACTTTTAGTTTTAGGGGAATCAACCAGCCTTTTCAAATTTTATGGATTTAGGAATAACTGATGGTTAGGTATTTGTTTTGTTTATTAGTGTTTTTTCACTTACAGATTCATTTTCTTCTTTGTCCAGTTCAGGTCCCTTCAGCTCTCTTCCAGACCCTTTCAAAAAATGAAACAAATTATATTAATAATTTGGTAGTTCATATTTTACCTAACTGTTTAGTGTTGGAGATCAATAGGTCAATATTATTTTAATTTAAAGTGATGCCCCAGACAATTATTGCAATATCCAAAAGATTGTGCCTTTAGATGTGACATGTGAAAACAGTATGAAGTGGATCCCTCCTCCAATATCATGGGATGGCTCTGACCAGGTCTATCAAATTTCCTATTGGATCTGTTACTTTCCTATATTAGTAAATATTCCAATTCTTCGTGCTACCAGCAAGATTCTAAGTGGACAAATGTTTTGACTAGTATCTTCTTCACTACACTTTTTTGATTGCTGTCTGATTTCACAGACTCTGATCAGCATTAGTCTTGGATTACTTTACCAAGATTAATGCTAATCGGTTCTTTGAAACCAGCCATGAGTGATTATATTTGCAAAAATAAAAGCTCTGCCTTGGATGAAATAAGCTGTGTGAAGTCCCTCTATCCAAACGTTGCTTTATTTTTAACTTTGTTCTTTTTAAATAATAATAATAATAATAATAATAATAATAATAATAATAATAATAAAGAATGGAAATGTGATCTACGGTCTGTTTTATGGTGTGGTACCTCTGTTTTCATCAATTTAGAACTGGTTAGATACAACAATGGTTAGAATTACTGCTGCACTAAAACCACAGAGAATCAAATAGAGCACTGTAAATGACTGTAAATGCTTCCTCCTGTAATGAAGTAGTTTCATGCGCCTTTGCTTTTGTATTTGCTTCAAAATAAGTCCTAGTGTTATTATTAGAGCAGACACTAGAGGGGGCTAAAATCAGTGCAGGATCAGGACACACAAACAACAATCTGGTAGAACTTGCAGATTCAATATCAGAAATATGAAACTGCTACTGCACAGGGGATGGCATTTAATGATCAGTTTTGTTGTTTAAACACAAACTACAATGCCATTCTGAGCCTATAATATGGGACCGGGCACCTAGGTTAAAAGCCAGTTCAACATTATATACGCCAATAAGGAATTTCTTGACACGTTCTAAGACTACAAATAAGAGTAAGAATAAATCATGGAGCTCAATGAAAAGGGTTTGGCCTCAAAGTTGTGTTTAGAAAGCTAGAACCAAGTCATACTGCAGGAAGGTTCCTAAATCTGGTTGTGCTGTTGAGCTTGATTTTGAAATTGTGTAAAGAAAGTGGGACTGTTTTTCCGCATTCATGCAGAGAGTAGTAGGAGTGGGCACAATAAGGCCTCTGTGCTATACTGTACAGCTGAAGCATATCTAAGCCCTTATCAAGCTGTTACAACATGCTGCTGACTTGTGGGCCTGTAAATGCTATTTTTAATGTTAGTACAAAAGCTCTCGTTGGAGTCTAATATGGTGGTTCTGGGTCCTGTTACTCCCATGTTGAGTTGTTAGGATTATTCTCTTTGAGCTGCTTGAGCTTGTCTGGAGTAACTCAAGTACCAGTACTGAACAGCCTTCATCTTTCCAGTCAACTGATTATTTTTATATAGAGAGAAAGAGAGACAGTGAGAGTAGGTGGGCTGACAGAGTTGAAAGGCCACATTGTCACATGATTAATTATCGAAACAGTGGCAGATCTAAATACCGCTGACCTTTAACTGTATTAATCCTGCTGTGTTTTTTTTTTTCCCCTACAAGGGTAATATGTTGGCCCATTATTAACAGTACTACAGTGCAATACAAATATAGTGAAATGCTAAAAATCAAGTTAATTGATTTTAGGGCAACTGTTTGGATTAATAAAGTAGACCCCTTTATCTATGTGTTAAAATATAAACCTCAGATAATTATTTATTGAAACGAACAGTGTAACGCAGCTGAGGAAATGCTGTACTCTTCCAACACAATTGTTGTTTTCCATTGTCATGAAGACAGATTAATAAGACCTGACTGCTGACACAATAAAACATAAAACAGATACAATAACTCTGCATTGGACTAGTGCAGCATATCCTTGAAAGAAACCCTGGGGGGGGGGGGCATTCCACCAATCTCGTAAATATACTTGTCATGTGACCTGTGATAATATTGATTATGAGGATTTACTTACAATCATATCTGCAGGAGGAAAGTCAACGAAAGTATTTAAGAAATCAGCTTTAAGGTGGAGATTTTAGTCTGCAGTAAGACCCTGCATTAACTGCACAGACTGTTCAATAATCTTTATTAATAATCATGCTGTACATGTACACTAATTGTGCCAAGTTTTTGTGTGAAGTTTCACACCCTGTATGTATTTAACTTGGCACATATCTGCTAAGTTAAATATGCCACATATTTCTTAAGGATGAACTTGTAAAAAAAAAAAAAAAAAAAAAAAAAAAAAAAAAAACATGAAAGACTTTAACTTGTTTATTTAATCATATTTATTTTTTCTACTGTATTACCCAAAACATCCTACACACATGTTTAAATGTTGATATTATTATCAGTTTTCAACAGCATTGGCTGTTACTTAATCTCATTGAAAGAATAACTAATAAATACCTCAAACTAGGTGTAAAATAAGGTAGCTTCACCATCCAGTTTGCATTTTTTTATTGCATTGCTTTTTTGGTTATGCCATATCTCCTTGCAACATAACAGAATAGGTGTTGCAAGTGCTGAAAAAAAAACCCAGCAACTTAAAACCGGAGGTTACAGCATAGCTCTTGTCAAGGATGTTACTTTAAAGTGCCACAAGTCTACTGTAACTGCAATGCAGCTGCACTATAACTACATCGTAAATGTAATTTAAGATTCCCATAATTATATTGTACCCACAAGACCATAACTGCACAGTTTAATTGCAGTACATTCATGTGATTTCATAGAGGGTCAAATTATCTCCATCCCTTCCCTGGCTTATTTTCTGTCAATAATCAGTCCACTGCTCTCCTTTTTGAATGGCATGCTTTTAACCAGTAACATGATTTACACTGCTGGGGTGAAATGACCAAGGAGGTTTGGCAGCAACAGACTTCCTAGATAGCAAGGCAAGCAAACTTAAGACAGTGTAATACCTGATGTCTATTTTAAAATTAAATACATATTTGACATAATATGTGTTTCTTTAAAACTGCACATTTGATACATATGAAGCTAATGAAAGAACAATTCCTTTAGATAGCTGGAACAAGGTCAGGTGGGAAAGCATCGAAAGACCTACAAGTGACCCCAACGTTCCTGGACTGTATTTAACCAATTTGTTATCTGCAGAAATGTGATACCTAGTTACCATTTCTAAAGTAGGCAAAATGAGTTATAAGATTGCATTTTCTTACTATTAGTGCAGGCTTCTTGTCATGCGCTCACTTGTATGCATGCAAAGAGAGTAAGAGTTGTTTTCCTTTTTAAATCTAGAAATCTGTAAGTTCTTTCAAAAGCATATGCTGGATTAGTGGGCAAGCACAAGACATTCCAGCCTAAAAATAATTAGGGGATCAGAGGACTCGCATGGCTCCATTTCATCAACCTGAAACAGAACCCACTACTGCAGAACCACTACAAGAATGGCCTTGAGGGATTTGAAACTCCATTAAAGGGACACAAAAAAAAGACAACAAAAAAAAAACTATTTCCTGTTTCATTAATAATAACCGAGAAAAGAATGACGTCCCAACTTAATGCATCAGTCCAGAGAGGTGATTCTTCAAATACTGTATAAATATTTAATTCACAAGACCCCAAATTAGATTCTATCTAGATCAACAAACTATTTTAGAAATGTGAAAGTGCAAGGTAAAGAATAATGCAGCACATGTCTACCACAGCTGTTGATCGTAATATCACACTGTACTGATTCAGACCAAGATTAGGTTCATACAGTATATAGTTTGGAGGCCAAAGCATTATTATTATTATTATTATTATTATTATTATTATTATTATTATTATTATTAGGTCTACTTTTGAAGTTCATGAACATGCTGTACAGTACGTGATAAAGAGTGACAGATGATCTGCATATTTTGTAGAATAATTTCGAATCCAAATACAACTAAATGTGTCAGAATGATTACACGGTGATATTTAACATTTAGGGTAATAATTTAGGTATTAACTAAGAAAAGTTCTATTCATATTTATATTTATTTCATGAACCCAATTTTGCAAAGTGTTGCTTTCAAGTAGCATTCCATTTTGTCATTTCAATGTTACCGTTACATGCCCATAAACTAGTTAGGCTTCCAAACCTAACAAAAATGCCTGAAAAAAAAGTGTGTGTCTATCTACATTTTCCTAATATTTACTACTGTTAGTTACCTGTTTAACGTCCCAATGCGTGTATTCTGTATGATCACATTGTTAAGTATAATCACTAACTCACTTCAGAAAAATTAAAAGAAATGTTTACTGGAATAGGAAGCATGGTGAATACTATTCTAAACAGAAATAACAATAGATAGGAATACAGAGCACACATAATAGGATAGTAAACAGGTAAGAAATTAAATATTGAGAAATGTAGATCATATAAAGAATCCCTTTACATTGTTTGATATTCAAAGATGAACCCTAGCTTTTGGCAGAAGGTTTCTTATTTCCTTCCCATTGAAGCACTTCATGCTCAAGCTATTAAAAAGAGTGTTAAAAGACTGTTTAAGCACAAACAAGCTTTTAATCATGTCATCTATTCTCATAATGCATTGTTAATTGTTTTCTTGCAATCCTGCGCCTCTGTAAATAGGATGCTGCTGCAAGAGCAGATACTAGAGGAGCCACTCCTGATGAAACACTTTAAATGAAAAAAGAAATAAACACAAAATTCATGTTCTGTTGCAGAGGCCAGTTTTTTTCTATTTACAGGGTTTATTTGCATTCTGCATGTCACTGCTAAGTGCTTTGGTGAGTGCTAGACATACAAATCACCAATTATGCATGCAAAATGTAAAATGACGCCATTACAGTTCACTAAAAGAGAGCCTGTTTCTTTGAAAACAGTCATAACTGTATAAAACTAAACAGTCCCACCAATGGGGAAATGTCCAACACAATTTTAACAGCTTCCTGAAATACAATCTGTAGCAACTTTTGAACTGAATTCATATACAGCTGGAACTGGTAAGTTAGCCACACCCAACTGAGACTGTGTGTTACCAGCTAACGCCTGCAGATTTTGCTTGGAATTACACCAACTATTCCTCATCCAGCAAGAAAACAATGAACGATGAAAAGACTTATTCTAAGCACGGCCCACATTTGTACATCGAGTTATCAGTTGGTCATGGGCACAGAAGCCAGAATAATGTTGGTGCCTCAATGACTGTGATTTATTGTTTGGCTGGAAAACAGCACATTAAATAGCCACATATGTCAGATATGCATATTTGAACAACAGCCACTGGGTGTCACACTTAAGAACCAAATTTATATTCGGTCCCACAATTGTGTGACAAGGTTTCTCTGTGTATCTGGATCTGAAGCCATTCTCTTCTGCTGTCATTTGAATTCCACCCTGTGACAGGATAGTGTCACGGCCCAACTATTCCGGCAGGAAGAGAGACTCAGAGACAGAAGCTGCAATGAAGCGTAGTTGTGCACATGTATTAAACAAAAAAAAAACAAAAAATAAAAAAAGGGAACAAATAAATAGTCACAAGGGCCAAAACCAAAAGGTTTAAACTAAAAGCAGAAATGTGCACAAATACTGCCTGTCTCTCAAACACCAACTCCCAACAAAGGCTTTCTCCCTGCTTATAAATATGTGGCCACTCCCCAATTAGCACCTGTGATTGCTGGCAGGAACAGATTTAACCTTATCTCTGCCCATCTTATATTCCACTACCTTACGTTCTTTTGGGCACTCCCTGAAGAGGTGCCCAAACTCTGTACAGGTGGTGCAGATTGGAGCTACTTTTGCCTCCAGCCAGTGTTGCTGGTTGTTCCAGTTTCCCAGAACGATTTATTATTATATTTTCAATGCAGTTCCTTTCTGAGTCTCTAGGGGGCGCTATCCCCCTCTGGCATCACATGTGATAGGATAATGTCATGGCCCAAGCTGTTACCGGCTGGAAGAGAGACTCAGAGACAAAAACTGCAGTGAAACACTGTTGCACAAATGTATTTAAAAAAAACAAACAAAAATAAATAAATAAATAAAAAGAAAACTAATAAACAGGCACAAGGGCCAAAACTAAAAGGTTTAAACTGTTGCCAGGCTGGGCAATCGCCTTCATTGAACAGATTCTAAAGCACAGTACAAAACCACAAGTCCTAACTCACCAAAAACTCCCTTCTCTCAGACACCAAACACCCAACAAAGGCTTTCTCCCTGCTTTCATACATGTGGCCACTTCCCAATTAGCACCACTTACCTAATTAGAGAATGGCCACACCTGTGATTGCTGGCAGGGACAGATCTAACCCCATCCCTGCCAACCTTACATTCTCACACACGCACACGCACACGCACACGCAAACACAGACACACCCATAGCCACAATGTGGATCTCTGTGTAAAATTAGTTCTAGTGGTTCTGTCAGTTGAGAGTCATAGTTCAACAGCTTTCTGTTCTGTACATTACCAGGTGTTTTGGTGGACTTTGCTGCTTTTGCTAGCATACAATTAATTGAGTGTTAGAGTATCTGCTTAATTTCAAATCGGCCAGCGAGTTCATTAATGGTCAAAATAAAATACAATGCCGGGAAACATAATTAGAACCACACCCATAAAAAAAGAGTATTTCCACCACATGCCTTGGAAATGTTCCTCTCAGGAAACAGATGCAGGTGCAAAAGCAAAACTATTGTTAGTTCTATGGAACCATGTATCGGAACTCACAATAAGAGATTCTAGATGACATTGTGATACAATGCTCCTTTAATAGTCTTGGTTATAACGGTTCCTCATGAATGCAAAGCATTTACACCTTTTAGAACATGTAATTAGGGATTAGGGTGTACTTAAAGGTGTAGCTACAGTATGTGCACCTGTCTGAGTGTTTGCCAGTTTATTTGGCATTGTAAGAATGACAGCTTACAGCTGTTGTCAGGGGTGTAACAGATCAGTAAACTTTGTTTACATGATATATCTTATCATAATAAAGGTGTGTACAGTGATACGTGTCAAGAAGTACCGGAGTCTCACCAAATAATGAATTCATGTGATTTCCATTTGCTTTTCTGAATGAAGTTGTTTCTTTTAACAAAGTAGTCATTGTTAATGATCTGTTTATCTTATTACACACTGTACAAAGCAGCCCAGAGCAGAGCAGTTGCATACACGCTCGATGTGGCAGAACTAACATGCCTTTACATTCACTCCACTATTGACATCTCCGCTACCTGCCACTACAGCTAAAGGCACGGATGTGTATTATGCATTAGTTTACATTTAAACTTGAGCTGCTTAAAGTATCCTTTTAGTGATGTCAAATACACCACATTAGTACTTCCAAATATTAGTCTGCTATGTGTTGACTGATCAAAATTTGCCACAAGGAGAAGATAGAATTTTTTAGAATAAAACAGTTGGATACACTGTTAGAGATGTTAGTTTTCATAAACTTTGTACACAGTGGATGACATTTTAATTCACCCAAAAAACAGTAGTATTTGCATCCACCTCTCCCATTTATACAACTACTGTGCTGTCCATTAACTCAGGAACAGGTCCTGGAGTTCTATTACAGGTTTAACAGGTATAATCAAAAAGTACTTTGAATTGGTTCAATGTAATAATTAAGGACATGGTTGGAACAAAACCGCTTCTTATGCATAACTGATGCCTCCCCAGTGACCAGCTACAGTAATACCCAGCACTAGCATTGTGGTACGCACTTTTGGAACTGTGCCTCTAGTACTACATGGGTTTAACATTATGTAAAATATATGTGTACCCATTATCCATCCCCACAGCGAAACTTATTTGCTGGAATAATAAGAAACACTTTCACAGATGCATTTTATTGCAATTAGGTAATCTGTCTACAATTTGTCCAACTTGTTTCACAGGAAACACAGAGCTCTTAAAACAGACTCTTGAATTCAGAGTCTATTAGAAAGAACTGCTCTCAGAATGACCTCACTTTGCATGTATGTAAGGCTGTGCCTACATTTTGCAGAGGCATTTTCCTTATAACAATTTGTAAAGCATTTCTCTGAGCAAGTCAATCTGTTGCACATGAAATGCTTGCATCCTCCTCAACACACTCATCTGAATCCCTTCACTTGCAAGGGCAGACCCTTCACTTGCAAGGGCAGACCCTTCACTTGCAAGGGCAGACCACAAATCAAACTTCTCTGTTAGTTTCAACAAGAATATGTACACTAAAACCTGGCATCAATCACTTACTGTAAGTAATAAAGTGCACTTCTTACACAACTAATTAACAATTACTAAAACAATCTAATAATTAGTCACAGTACTGACAATTCAATGTGAAAACAAATACAAATCCCCTTAATACTTCCTGTTTACAATACCCTATACTGCATATAAAAAGCTGCCCATTTAGATGATTTTAAATCACAAAAGCAGGCCATTGATATTGCTGATAATTTTCAAATTCTACAATTAAGCACACGGTTTCCAACAAACATCTAGACTGGAAGTGCCAAGGTTACCCGGCCCTGGAAGTGCCAAGGTTTCCAGCCCCTACTTTAAATGCTAAACCTGCTAGGATTACTAGTATGTTAGTTGTGTTACTATAGATATAAAAAGGTCAGAAACATGTTTTCATCCTACAGTATTTTTATATAGTGCAATTGTCCTTTCCACATTAGATATGAAACAACTTTGAAACATAACACTGCAAAAGGACATTTGGATAATGTAATTGGACATGTTTAGTAGACAATATTAAACCTCAGTCCAATTATCCACCTACAGAGGCAATTACAATTACAGGTAGGTTATTACCATTGTGTTACCAAATGTTACAAAACTAAACTTACAACCCAACCTGTGCAGTACAACTCCAATACCTGTGGGAACAGGATTTCTCTTATTAGTGATCTAAGTTCCACACCCTTGGCAAGCACAACACAATTCATAAAAAGCACAGATACAAACAACATAGGTAATGCAAATCTCTGAGGAGTGTCTTAAAGATACTAATACAAATACACTGTTACTTGCTTATATATCAGATAGAAAAGGAATGTATTTTGACATTCTGTATTGTATACTTTCATAGATTATTCTCATATCCTTGGTATTTCACAGTGTAGCATACTAAATTCCACAGTTCTGATATTTTCTATTGTCTGCTACAGCTGGCATATTGCTGCTAGAGTACATTCTGTTGGAAGTTTCTTCTTGTAGCTTAAACAACATTCACACATCAAGTCCTTATTGGTTTTGCCGTTGATGTTTTTGTTTCAGACTCCATATCCTGTTCCTGTCATAATTGTGTAAATTCAAGGGAAGTTCTTCTTCCCTAAACAACCTGAGCCCCCGTGTTCAACAGAGCAGGGGGTCCAGTTACCTGCAATCCAGGGAGTGAACTGTGGTACGAAAATTGGGCTCTCACTACATAATAATGTAATAACTGCAAACCAGTCAAACTAACTAGTTAGTCTAACGCACTCATGAAGGAATTTAAATGAAAGGCTGGGTGATACAATACATTGTACACATTTTGACTCAGAGGAGAATGTTAAATACAAATTGTGGCACACCTGCCCTGTTTATATAGGTTTACTTCAATTAGTTGCACTATTTACACAGACCATTAAAGCACATTAGTACCCTGAACACATTGTATAAAACATGTTTAATACTGTACTGTTAGCAGACCACTGCATTATATACAATGACAACACAACGGATTTGCAATACAAAAATACACTGTGGTTGCAATAATCACGGGGACACTAATCCAATGCATTACCAGTGTGTTTTGGTTCAGTGATGCCAATGGCTTGTTGAAATATAATTACCACCATGGCTAACAATGATTTATACTCTTCTGCTGAGTAAAAATAAATGTAAACTGGCTATCTAAAACCATTGATGAAAAAAAGAAAAAAGATCAATAAGAAGAAGAGTTTAAAGTAAAAAGTAACCAAACCTTTCATATAAGCATCCTTCAAAGCAATTGTAGCAGATGAAGCACAGTCAAACCTGTATTTAACAGCACCTGTATAAAAGACCATCTGCATAAATAATCTCTTTATATAGTATTAATCCATGATTATCCATGAAATAGATAGATAGATAGATAGATAGATAGATAGATAGATAGATAGATAGATAGATAGATAGATAGATAATCTTAATAGTACTTTTGGTGTAGTCACCCTAGAGGGAAGGTGTGTCAGTTATGTCTTTAAAGACCATCTCCAGCTGTCACAATTCAATGCAGATCGCCTCTCTCAAGCAAAATGTAAGATTGCTATTATACAAAAAATATACACAGAAAATACAACTGCAAACACCATCAAGCTTTTCAACTAACCAGTGGAAAAACCATTTCCAAACAACCAGGACTTATTTGTTGTCATATAAGCAGTCTCTTGTGAGAACTGAAAATAGTTTACCATTTAGATCTTTGCTTTCATGTACTTGTCTTTCACATACTTTCAAAGGAGAAGGAGTTATTAAGGAAAAATAACAACACCAGTTTTCATTTCCAAAAAATGTCCAGGAAAACATGTGCAATATAGTTCATTATATGACTGTTCAAACTTTACACACTGTAAAGTAAGTAAAAAACTTACCAGGAGTGAAAATCTGTAGCAACTGTCCCTGAAGTTGAAACCCGATGTCTGGAGTCCTTGCCCTGTTCACCAGAGTCCGAATGGTACAGTAACTCAGCAGGACTTGGGTGAAAAAATGTTCTTCTATGTAAAGCTGAAGGTGGATGGTCTGTCCAGGACAAATAGGGAATGGATACCCCACCTCTTGGCTGCTCGCCCTGTGCCAAACTAATAGACCCTGAAACCAAAGAGCTGATCACACATACTACTACAAGAGCAGCAACAGCTGAACCTCTTTATTTAGTTAGTCTCCTACTTCAACAGCTTTTATTCTCTCCCTCAGTGCTGCAGAGCTGTGACTAAGCATACTCTGTCCCACAACAGGATCCTTAGTCTCTCCTAGTGCTTTCTTTCCTCCCTCACAATAGACACTTCTATGGGTGGAGTTTTTTTCTTTCTTATATTTCGATATCACCAAGAACTGTAAACAAACCTCCCTTTTTTTTATATCTCCAATCCCATTCTCAACGCCTTAGCACTCAAGCAGGTACTGTTTATATTATCGTGAGTCAACCTGCATGGGGTGTATATTTATATTGCTAGCTGAAGTATGTTATGTTAACGACAACACTTATGGACCTGTAGGTTGGGGGGGGGGGGGGGGGGGGGATTCAGATACTTTTGCAATGGAAGAGAACAAGGATTTACTTCCATAAATGGTTGAATAAAAAAATGACATATCTTTTCTGGGATCTGAAACTTGTTTTTCTTAGTCACCAGCTCGAAAACCACTGGTCTAGATAACAGAGGGCTCTAATTGTCTGAAAAGGATTCCAGCCCTAGAAATTGTCTCAGTAACACTAATATATATTACATTTTTTAAAATATAATAATAAGTCTCAATAGCCTCTTTTCATATGGTTTCTTAATAGTTTGTAAGCAAAGACCTAAAGCATGTCTACAGTTCTTTTTATAGGCACAGCTGACCTTGCGGTACCAGCCTTTAACACTACTGTGTCTCTTTCATAAAAGCTTAATAAGTTGCTGCAACATTATGTCCAGTCTGTTTCTTTTAGCATTCAGTATTAATGTTCTACTTATGGATTCTGACCCTTTAAAGCATATTAGGCTATATTATGCTAGTAAAATAATGTTGTAAATATGACCTTGTTTGTGTTTTAGGATAAGGGTCTGTTCATGTCATTATATATCTCGATATATATATATTCATATCATATATATATTATATATATCATATATAGTATATATATAATACGATGTGTGTGTGTATAAGTATATTATATATATATATATATATATACGTTTGTATCTATACAGTTCACACATTATATATTCAATATTTGCACATGACAATGAGGAACAAACTGTATAAACTCCTTGATAAATATTTTCTATTTATAGTTTTAGTGTAAGATAATTTAATGTTTATCTGGGTTGAGTAGTTCTCTTATTAATAATATTTAATTGACATGTGTGGCAAAGTGCCCGCCCCTATGTGTATTTTGTGTTATCTGTTGTGTGTTAATGTTGGTGTATAGTCATTGGTACATGGGATATAAACGGGTCTGTGTAACATGAGTGTTTAAAATGTATATTTGTATTTAGGCACAAGGATTGCACATCACTTCACGTGCAAGTAAAAAGTAATATGTGAACACTGGGAATTGCACTCTATTAATTCAAGTGCAGTTGTACCGAGACTCCAATTGAATGATTGATTAGCAATCGAGTCTCGGTACAGCTGCATAAAAGCAACATGTTTTCACCCACTCGGGGTTGTGTGTTCGGTGAGTGGAGAATGGGATTGGAGATAAAGAGAATAAAACTAATAACAACGTAAAGTGAAAGAAGCTCACCGTGTTTTGTTTAGTCCGTTTTGTTTGTCTATTTATTTTGGCAAATGTGCCGTGTCCTGTTTTTGTATTATTACAACCGTTTATTTTCTGTCTGTTTGTTTATTTAGTAAATGCTGAGCGAAAGCATGCACTCAGCTCCACCCCTCTGTCATTTTATTTCCTACTTCTGGTCTGACGTCACCCACTCAGGCCGTCTTTGTGACAAGATGTTACAAAGATCGAGGATTTACTAGGAATGCACATAAACACACAGACACAAGGAATGTTTAATGAACAGTAGTATTTTATTAAGAACACAAATAACAAACAGAAATCAGAAAAGTCAGAAAGTAAATCTCTTAGTCTCTAAGCACCAAACACTCTCACTGCACTCATGCTGGCTAGCAGGCAATTGAAATATGACACAGCCTGTCTCCTCACACACAAACAGCAGCCACTGCAGCAGCTCAAGCAAGCTATGATGTAGCTAGTACCTTGCTCACACACATACACACCCACATCCAAGCACAGCCTCAACTGAAACAATACAGAAATCTTAGAATATATCACATTAAGCTTATTAATGGTATATAGATTAAGGATATGGCAAGTTTACTTTTAAAGAAATTCTTCATACAACAAGATGAGGTAGATTACTTATAGTTACTTCATCAAGTTTCACTAAAAGTTATTTCACACACAAAGCACGCAAACGAAATAATTAACAGTTCAGTTCTATATGAATGTGTTACAATGAATTAAATTTAGTTCCATGAAAGGAAAATGCAACTGGAATTATACTCAATGGTTCCATGAAGCTTAGACTTTTGGTCCGCTGGTTTGGAAATTCGAAATCTGTTGAAGTGTCCAGTACAAAAGGTTCTCCTCTCATCAACGAAGTCTTCAATCCCACTTTGATCAAACTCAGCAACAAAGCTTTCAATTCTCGATAGAATCAACACACAGCTGCAACAAAGTCTTCAGTCCTGCAGCCGGGCCTAAGTTTTGTTGCTTGTGGTCGTTGACTCGCTTGCAGCTTGCTTCCTCGTCTTGGATCCATTTCAGGCAGAGTCCCCTCTTGGGTGCTGTGGCAGAGCAAAGCTCTACCCTTTTTAAATTGGCAGGGATGGGGTTAACAATCAATCAGCGCCCAGCCACCTGACATAAAAGGAGGCCTCTGCTTCTCATTTAGGGGGAGGGAGTTGAGGAAGCAGGTTGGTGTTTGTGGTTGTTTGTTAGTTTTCAAACCTTATTTTTTTGTAAGTTTTGTTTTTGCTTTATTTGTGTCCAAAGATCTTTGTTTTGCCCTTGTGCACTTTATTTTTGTGTTTTTTTTTTTATAATAAAATTAGGATTTTTTGAACTGCAGTCTGTCTCTGGGCCTCTTTCCACTCGTCAGCCTGTCACAGGTGCGTTTCAGGCAGAGTCCAATCTTGGGTGCGTTTTAGGCAGAGTCCCGTCTTGGGTGTGTTTTTAGGTAGTCCTGGAGTTGCAGCTTTACTTAGCAGAGTGACATCACCTTGTTTAGCATTCGATGTCGAAATGTTTAGTTTTTCTTGGATATTTATAGTCTTTTCACTAGTAGCTACTTTCATGAGATCACTTGTGTATCTTGCATCTTTAAACTCCCAGTCCTTTGATGTTTTAATGTCCTTTTCCACTGGGACATCACTAGTTTATGTCTTTCTTGCGTCAAAACGATTGTTGTTGCACGTGTCAATTATCTGTATTTAATTCAACAGTCCGCTCAGCCTAATCCAGTTCAGGCACCACCTAGCCCTAGTTACCTCACTCAGTAGGTCACAAAGTTTAGTATGTCTGCAAAAAAGAGTCCCTCTTCTCAAGACATAGCAGTTTCATTAATTAATCCAATTACATTTCCAATACACATTCATGTATTAATATCTTATTCAGGGAATATGTCCCACACTATATAGGCCTTGTTCAGGGGTTATAATACAGTTTGATTGAAAGGAAGTGTTAACCATATTAGCTTGCCAATCACTTTCATTATTTACAACATGGCTGAAAAAACAAGCCCACAAAATGAGTGGCTCACCTAGTAAAAGGCACTGCCATGTGGAGTGCGAGTCATGCAAGTGGGAGTTTCCTGGTCATGTCAAGTTGTCGATTTTGGTTGGGGACCAACAGGGAACATATGCCTTTGCATTCACAGGGGATTGGGAAGATAATTGGCTGGGGTCATGTGACCTGGTCAGTGCCAGGTGTGGCCAGGCGAAGAACAGCCTGCTGATGAGGTTTGGCTGTAAAGAGGTGACTACGGTGATTGCTACTGGTCTAAACAAACACAGGTGTGGTTTAAAGCACCAGAAACATGCATTTTGAGCTTTCTTTGCAATTTACTCTTGTGTGTCTGTATGTGTATTCAAGCAAGACCAATTGCATACTTAATTTGTTAAATTAGTGTACACCTCTGTCTATAAGCACTATTACATCTACATGTTGGAGCAAGTCACAAGTATTTACAGCAGACTAATTTCGATAGCTATAAAGATTTAATTGTGAGTACACGTACACACAAGTCATGTGCATTTGATTATGTACAATGTAATGACAAACCAGTATCCTAAACTCCACTAAATGGGTACTTCAACTGTTAACACTTAATCAAAAAAGCCATAGCCTGGAGCTCAATGAACAGATTAAAAGATTCATGCAAAAAATAGGATACTGAAAGGTTTACACACCCTGTGACTGTTACAGACGTTTTCATGATTAAAATGATATGCAGCATGTGATAAGGTATTATTGGTATGCTTATTTTTCAAACAAAATAGTTTTTTTTTTTAGTCTGCCCACATATCTTAATGTGTTTTCAGTGTATCAAGACCATTGGGGAGATGATTGTATTCCATTTTATCATATTCAGTTAGTTGATATATCTTTTTGGTAATTAATCGCTGACTGTGATGACTCTTATCTTAAAATATTTGGGTGCATCAATCAGTCAACTAAACATAGCTTATTTGACCGCTACTAAAACATTTTGAAAGAGGGTATTGTTTTAGATTTGGTCACTGTTCACTGGTTAGTATGTGCAATGCCTTATATCCTGGAGAATGTCGCGAGGACTTGAGCTCTTCTGGTGCTAGCCTAGTAGGGGCCCACTTAAGGGCTGTGAGGTCCCTGACAATTTTGCCTCCCTAACCCACGACAATCACCATGGAATCCTCAGCAAAGAACATCAACTGTATACAGCTGCGATGTAGACCTATATTCCCCTGACTGTAGGACTCACCCTGCACACCACACAGCCAAGCCTTTACCAGGGGTGCCTCCCAAGGTCTTGGATTTATTTATCTGTAGAGCTCGAAAATTCTTCATAACATAATCATGAAATAGACATCCAGATGTTTATCCAATTAAAAACATTTGCAATTTGTGTGTGGTATATTACTTGAATTACAGATGCCTAATTTAAGCATTTGAGCCCGAAGGAGCAGGCTTAATCACTTGGTATTGCCCGCCTAATGCAGTTACATGCCTGAGACAAAGGATAACGTATGGATACTTTAAACAAAATTTTAAAAATTAAGTTTTTCATATAGTTTTATCCTGATTTTATAAAGAACTAGTTTTTGTTGCTAAGCATTTGCCTCAGTATTCCATGAGTAATGCATTTTCTCAAAAAACATCTGAGGTCTATTCAGGCTGTTTGGTCTAATGTTCACAGGTTCATTTGCCCCTTTTAAGCAGACCCACACAGAAATTGAAGTTTAGCGTGGTTGCACACTTTTATTAGTCACGAAACAAAATTACAAAACAAAACTCCCACATGGAGTATTAAACGATACTTAGTTTTTTCAACTAACTATAACTGGACAGCTAAGCCGTTTATCAGTAACAAACACACACAATACAATACATCACACACACCACCACACACACACCACACCACACTCCACCACACAACACACATTTATCTGGTAGGGACAGAAATTAACCACCAACACATTTTTAAACGGTGGTATGTATAAATTACGGTGATATATATATTATATATATATATCTATATTATATATATATATATATATATATATATATATATATATATAGTTTTTGTGTGTTATTGATTAAACAGAATACTTTGATATTGAACTATTTACTGTCACAATATGTAATAGCCTTCTTGATCTTCTTTTTAAAAGTTGTTTCCTTATAAATTGCCAGCTTCTTCTTCAAAGAAAACACAGTCACGTGGGACTGTTGCATTCTAACAGGGATAGCCAATGAATGGGCATCACCATATTCACAGCGCTGACTGCAAGGTGGGTGAGGTGGAATCAGCAGGATAAAAGCATTTATCTTTTACCTCTCTAGGGTATTGTAGCCTAGGCTGTGCTGAATCTCTCCATTGCTAGGGCTTTCAAAATCACCAACCATCAAATTCCAATATTTTTGACGAATTGTCATTGCTTTAGATTTGGGACAAATCCAGAATAATCTGTGTGGTTCAGGTTTTGGCACTGTGCACACCCAGTGTTTGTGCTGAATATTTTTAAAGCAGCTCAGGCCAGTTCTATTTTTACTGTAATAAATGTATAATTGCAAATGCATACCTACCACTGTAGTAATACCCTATTATGCAGGTTTATCCAACATACATCTATAACTTTGTGGTGCCCATGTCTGTGTCACAATTGATATAATGCTTAGACATCTTTCTAAATTATTATTTTTTAAGTCTAGCATCACAAGCCAGAATTTATCATAATTCATAATGCGTTGCTGGACAGGGGACAAAAAAAAAGTCCGTTTTGTACAAGACATGGAATCTAGTTACATAAATAAAAGTAGATTTTCTGATTTAAAACAGTGCTTGGGCATTACGGGGTTAAAGAACAAAGCAACAGTTTATTAAAATAATATCTAATTATTTAATCTGTACAGACAGATAGACAGATGAGACGGTGGAACATATCTTTGCACCCATTGTATTAATTCGAATGACAATCCCATTATTTCTAGTAGGCTGGTATCATGCAGCTCAGTCCCTAATCAAGTACTTCACATTAACAAGGAAAAAGTTATTGAAAAAGGTCAATTCCACCTCTGAAACAAATTACGGTACAAACTGTTGAACTCTTATGTACATACTATCTTGCTGTTGAAATACAAGAAATATATGTAAAGTTTGATCACAGCTTTGCAGCAATAGTTTCTAAAATCTATATGTTTAAACAAACAATATTCTAGAGTATCAAATACTGCTTGGTGAGTAAGAAAAAGCAAACACACTTATATCAGCATAGACAAGTAATTAAAATCTCCAATCCTTTTTTCTTTAATGAACACTGAACATCCCAAAAGAAAGAAGAAAAAAAAAACCGTGGCTATATTAAAAATAATAATAATAGCAAGCCACACCCAAACATGAAAGCAATGAATTAGACAAGTTAATGATGCTTTAAATTACCATTGGCAATGAAGCTCCTGAAGTTATATATGCTGCCTATATAGCACAGAACACTGCTAGATCATCACTAATGAATCAACTAAGGCAATAGCAAATAAATTCTAGCATGCAGTTTTACATTTAATTTTTTTTCATTTAAAAGTATCATTATTCTGTATGGAGATTATTTAGAAAGTGCAGTATGACTTCTGGCTTTGCCTAACCCCTCCATATTCTCTCTTTGTGATCTGGTGAAGCGGACACGCCCTGGATGCTGCAGACTCTGAGGGAGTTGGCAATGCAGTTACACAGAGCAGCTGCACAGCATGACATAAGTAGCATAAGAAAAAGGTAAAATCGCACCAGTGACTGGAGCCCCTGTCCAGTTGGGAAACGGCAGGTGAAAACAGTCGCACATCTTGGGGGTTCAGTCTGCCTCTCCTCACAGGAACACTGTCTGTTGTTTCCTGATGCAGAGATCGAGAGCTTGAAAATGGTCCGACGAGAACGAGAGATGAGGGGGGAGCAGAGCACAGAGAAATGTTTGCAGCCAGGCTCAAGAAACAGTGCAGCTAGAATGAGGCAGTCTGCTGACACGGTCTCCTGTCTCTCCCCGATCAGTAAATACTTGTCCCTGGACACAAACCAAATTACTGCCTTACGAATCCATCCTGCCCAACTGATCAGGGTAGGAAGCAAAGGACGTCCAGGTCGTTGCTGAGAGATGCATCCAAAACTTACATTTTACAGTTTTAGTGATGTAATGGAATATGATACCTCTCAGTGTATCATTGTGGGTATCTGTAAAAGGACAGAGGATACTTCTGTGAGATAGATATACTGATTGATAGATAGATAGATAGATAGATAGATAGATTTTAAAATAACCTTTATCAAATTTTGTTGAACAATCATATAAAACATTATAATTCACAATCATAATCAACAATAGTCTTACAAAAATTACTATTTTTTTATTTATATACTGTATATATATAGATATATATAGATATATATAGATATATATATATATATATAATATATATATATATATATAGATATATATAGATATATAGATACACACACACACACAATACAATTCCATCCTCAGCTCCCCCTCCACAACAGAGCAAACCATCCCCTCTATTCCCCATACTTCCTGGAACACTTCAATTGTTTATAATATGCAAGTTCCATCTTTAGTCTGGATGCCATGATCACATCACAAGCAATCACATCCCCTGTCAGAACATCAGTTACGTTATTTTTCCTGCTTTCAATGATTGCTAGTTTGGCTTGACCCACTAAAAAGTTTGCCAAGTGGTACTTATTCTTTGACCTTTTGAAGTACCCCCAAAATAAACAGAGTTTCACAATATCTACCAAAAGCCCAAACAGTGGCTGCAGTCTGGGGCAGTACATACAGCAATGACAAACACAGTCTCTCTTTGCAAACAGTAGGGACATTTGTCTTCAACTCCTGGCTTAATAATCGCCTAAAGGAGTTTGTGGGTACGATAGTGTGTAGCACTCTCCATTGTAAATCCCCAACTTTTTTCTGACGTGTTGGCTTATACAGTGCCCTCCAAACCGGAACTATAGCTTCCTCTACACCCATCCTCTCCCTCCAGTGCGTGTGGCAATTCTCTAAGGGCTTTGTAGTGGGTGACTTTCATACAAAGCCTATATAAACCATTTTCTCTGAAGAACAGAAACAAAAACTCCAGAGAGGCCCAAAGCACAGGAGATGCCCTGGTTCTTCCCAGCTCTGGTCTACAGCTGGCCCAGCCTGCAACTTGAACACTGGAACCTCTATTTCTAGAGGAGCATTCCCAGACAGAAACTCAGTCAGGATCCCCAAACCTGCCCCTGCTAACACTGCTCACAGCTGCATTAAAAGCAAGCTGATAAACCTCACTGATCTGATCCACAACTCAGAGGCCAGAGATTCAGTACTCTTCCACTCTTAGTAACCCCCATGTTAACCAACAAGACAAAAAAAAAACTATTAGACTCTAAAATGGGACATATCAGAGTAGGATTGTAAATTAAGGGCTCCTCTAGGAGCAAATACAGCCCTACAGACGGGTTCTTCCTCACTGCCATCGTGTGCCAGGTAAGCAGCATCTGACGATAAAACACAGGTAAACAGGACAAGGCCAGTTTGCTGGTGTTCATTACCAACAGCTGTCTGTCAAATTACAGCCCTCCCACCCTGTGAACAAAATCAAAAGCAATTTCCCTCCATGGCAGAGGACCAGGAGCGTACAGTAACTAAAAGCAGTCTAAAAGCAGCCATCCTACTAGTAAGATCAATCATGCCCTGTCCTCCTTCCTCTAATGGTAAATAGAGCACACTTTGTGTCACTTAGTGCAGCCCTTGCCGAAAGGAATACAGCAACATTCTCTGGATTTGCTTTAAAAAAAGATGGTGGGGGATCCACGCACATTAACCTATGCCAAAGCATTGAAGCAACCAGATTATTAATTATCAGAACTCTATCTCTATAGCAGAGCTTTAACAAAAGCCACTCCAACTCTGCAATCTCCCCTTCACCTGATCTAACATTCCCTCCCAGTTCTCTAGTGCTGTACCCTCTCCTCCCAGGAACACTCCGAGATGCCGAAACACCCTCTTGTTCCAATGCAGCTCCCCCGGTAAATTGGGTGGCCTGGTACCCTCCCAATCACCCGTCAAAAAAGCATTGCTTTTAGCTTAATTAACACAAGCAGATGACACTTTCTCAAAGATATTCTGGAAGTAACTCAAAACCTTAATATTGTGATTATTTGTCACAATCACTGCTATGTCATCTGCATAGGCCACTACTTTAAATGACCGATTTGGTATATTTGGAATAGAGAGGCCATGTAAGACCTGCCTGAGTTTCTCAATAAGGGGCTCAATGGAGAGGGAATATAACATCCCAGACAGAGAGTACGCTTGGCAGATGCCTCTTTGCACCTGGAAAGGAGAGCTCAATTTACCATTTACCTTCAGCACACTGAACATGTTATTGTAGAGCAACTGAATTTAAGGCAAAATTAGGGCTAAAACCAAATTCTCCAAAAACATTAAATACATATTTAGGGTCTACCTGATCAAACCCTTTTTCTTGATCCAGGGAAATTAGACCAGCTTTAAAATCAAAAAGCTTGGAAGCTGCTATTAGATCCCGAATTAAAAACACATTATCAAAAATAATCTGGTGGGTACACAATATGATATGGTCCATAACAGTTCTCAGGCAGTTTGCCAATGCTTTAGACAGGATTTTATAATTAAAACAAAGGAGGCTTACAGGACACCAGTTCTTCAAATTACATATATCTCATTTTTCTGGTAACAAAGTCAACACTGCACACTTACTGCTTAAAGCCAGCTCTTTTTGCTGTATAGTTTACTTGAAGACTTCAAAAAAGTGTCTCCCCACATAGACCAAAGCACCTTAAAGAACTTTCAGTCCATCAATACCTGGTGTTTTACCATAATTGAGTCCCGCTAAAGCCTCACTGAGTTCTTAAAAAGTGAATCCTTCCTCGAGCCCCTTCTTATCCTCTTCAGGAACCTGGGCCAGACCCTCAAGGAACTGTTGGGCCTCTTGGGACTCCTCTACAGCCTTCGCCGTGTACATGTAGAAAGCTACAGCATGCTTCCGGATCGCCTGAGGCTCCCTTGGCTCCTGCCCAGTTGAGGTCTTTAAACAATGAATCAGCTTGCACTGAACTGCCTTTTTCTCCAACGCAAAAAGGTATTGAGTTGAGACATCCACCTGTGAAAGATTTTGAAACCTGGAGTGCACCAGCAGCACCTGTACCCGTGCATCCAACAGATCATTCAGGGTTTTCTTGGGTTTTCAAGCTTTCAAACAGCTTGTTGTCATAGCCAGACAGCTCCTCCAGCTCTTTCATGACGATAGCAGTGCTCTGTGTGGCGTGTTCAGTGTACTGTTGACAAAGCAACTTCACCTGCACTTTTGCCACATCCCACCACAGCCTTAATGAAGAAAAGGCTTGTTTTTGCCCCCTCCACCCCCCCCTCCCAAAAAAAAAAAAGTAAAACATTTAAAAAAGTGTGCATCTTGTAACAGTTTTATGTTAAAATGCCAATATGATTTATACACTCCTGGTGAGGGAATAATCATTTTCAAATTGACCATATTATGGACTGAAAAACCAAACTGGAAGAATAGATAGATTTGCAACTAAATTTAACTGATGTTTAAAACTATAAAATCTGGCCAATCTGGCCAATGATACCAGCCCAGGAGACTCGTTTGCCCATGTGTACTGTCTGTCATTAAGGTGCAGATTCCTCCAAGTATCCACTGTTCATGTAGTCTTAACAAAACAAGGAGCTCCCTTTCTGAGCTGGGGTGAGGCTCAGAGCAGTACCTATCTAATTGTTCATTTTTAAGTGCAGTTGAAATCCCCAACCGACACAACAATCTCCTCAGACTGATGCTGAGCCAGCACTCCATTCAGGATTTTTAAAAAGAAAAACTCCCTCTCTCTCTTCTGTCATTTGGAGCATAAATGTTAATAAAAGTTAAGGTTGTATTTCACACCCATATCTGAACTGTTAATAATCATCCCTTAATTACTTCTATTACTTTAAAGGAATCTGGAGTAACACACTTTGCAAATAAAATGGCTCTCCTGCACTAAAATTAGAGCCATGGCTGAGAAAGACTGCCCCCTCCCACTCACTGATCCAGTCTGTCTTATGTGTGTCTCCTGGAGAAAACTGACACTGGCTCTTTTTTCTTAACTAGATACTCAAAAAGAGATGCTGTTTTTACTGTATCTCTACATCCATTCACATTCAGAGTCCCCGAACTAAGGTTTTGCATTGAAAGATTATAGAGAAAAGTATAAGGACACAGAATTAGAAAAAAAACAGGAAAGTAAACAGGAAAAAGAAAAAGTACTTGAAGGTGTTTAAACATTATCATTGTGTTTTTAGAGTAGTGAGTACTTTACTCATCACATTCTTCAATCTATCTCTCGCTTTTTTCTATCCCTAAAGATTCAGCATTGCTCATCACCTGCTGAGCCAAGCTCAGAAACAGCTTGAGATCAGGAAAGTGATCTACCACACTAATCCCCCTCCTTCCTTTAATCATTTAAAAAAAAAGCTTGAATACTCTCAGCGCTGTACCCTCTTCTCAATTGCTGACTAGGTGACAGCTCATAAGTGAAAGAGGAGTCTGTGTCATTGCCTTCCTTATCACTTGCCGTGCTGTCTTCAATCACACTATTCTCAGCGCTCTGGCTTCCTAGTCGAACACCGGTCCCTCTCTCTGTGCTTTCGGGAAAGTGCTCACGTTTTGCAGCACCATGGTGCTTCAATGCCTCTTTCCTCTTTGAATAATTTGAATTCTCCTAATTTGAATTATCCCATATCCTTATTTACTTCCCCTGTCTATCTCTTCCGCTGAAACTACCACTCCCTGATTTCTGCTCTAAGGAATACCTTGTTCCTCCAGCACTTCATCTTTCTGTACAGCAGTCCTAACCTGCGCTCCTAGCTCCGCCTGCTCACTCTCTTCCACTGTGGCTGAGATTTTCTTATTCGCCGGTTCCCCAGCCTCAGCCCCGTCAATCCCCTTTGTCTCAAGCATAACCACAGTCCCCTGTGACTCATTGTCATTGCTATTTTCCCTTTCAGCTCCCAAATCCTCTGCCATATTCCTTGCTTGCCCAACTCCCTGACCGATGGTCTCTGCAGTACCTTCCGCGGGACTGCTCTCTCCTGAGGTTCCTTCTTCCGCATTGCTGTTTTCCCCATCACCTCGCCTTCAATTTTTTGCCTTATGCCCTTCATGACCACATTTAAAAGATTTCATTAATTCAGGGGACGCTTAATTAATTCATTCCCATTTACTCGAAATTTTAGTACAATGTTGAGATCTCCATTAATATCATTCAGCAACATATAGAGCTGTCTCCTGAAAGAAATGACATGTTTCAATTCAGGAGATTTACAGCCTAAAGGGACCATTGAAACTCTCTCTAACAATGAGCTCATTACTCAAAAACAAATAGGGGTTACAAGTGGCAAAAGAGAAACAAGAGCATTGTCTATCACTAATCCTTCCTGAACTATTCTCTGCACTCTTCTTCATTCGTAAACACAACGACAGCTTTATTCATTCATGAAGCTGACCTGATATTTGCACCTCCTACAGCTTTACTCCATTCAACAACACATGTTTCAACAGATACATGGGAATCTAATATAACTTTTATTCCATGTCTCAGAGTCACATTTTCAAAATTAGGACTTGATCCACTAGGGACCCCCTTGGGATTGACGGCCTTCAGTTTTAAAACCAAGTTCTTAATCCAATTTTTATAACTATGACATAAGAATAAAGGATGAAAAATGAAAGGAAAAATAAAATCAGGGGCAAATCCCTCACTCACCTTGCACTCCGCACTCTGCACTCTTGAAACACGCTGCAAGCACTCCCAACAGACACAGCGACAGACAGCGATAGACAGATAGATAGATAGACAGATAGATAGATAGATAGATAGATAGATAGATAGATAGATAGATAGATAGATAGATAGATAGATAGATAGATAGATAGATAGATAGATTTACACTATGTAACACATTTTTTGTTCCTGGGTAGTAAGTGTATTTCCTAATTGCTTATGCCTCAAAAGTATAGAAAATGGCTATTATTCCCCACAAACTTTGCTTTTGTAACCAGGACAGGTAAATTTCAAAATATCACTACTTCCAATGAGAAAACGGGCAAATGTGTGTCTTTTCGTTCACATAAAGTCAGAAAAAAACAACATATGAATCCAAATTAACATGTATTTATACTACAGTAATACAAAAATGACTACAAAAGATTTAGAAGCGAGTAGTTTTTCGAGATTTACGATTATACTGTAAATTTACAGTATAATCGTAAATCTTGAAAACTACTCACTTCTAAATCTTTTGTAGTCATTTTTGTATTACTTTAGAATAAATACATGTTAATTTGGATTCATATGTTGTTTTTTTCTGACTTTATGTGAACGAAAAGACATAAAAGCGCCCGTTTTCCATGCCGACCTCTAGTTGTTAAAAGCCAAACCCTCAGCAGGGAGGCCAGTTAATTTAATACACCACAAGAATATGACGTGACTTATCCGGTTTCTACAAACTTGTACAGGATCTCTGTCTGCTTCCATGCCATGGTTGATTTATTAAGCCAGGGTTTATCATTAATACAAGCAATCATGTTGAAAATGATATTGCAGGGGTACGAACATACAGCACAACAGACAGCTGCAGTAAGTAATGAGTTCTAACTACTATACTGTGTAAGAAAACTTATGATAATTCTGCTCATAATAATATACTAGCCACTTAAGTGCAATAGCCTGAAATATTAAGAAGCAGCACGTCCAGACATCAGGGAGCTGTCTTGCCAGCATTATGTAACAGTAGTGCATGGTAACTTGATGAGGTAAATGCTGGGAAATCACTCAGTAAACATGTTGAGGGGATGTACTTCATACCTTGCATCGCCAATATCAATATAGCATGAGAAACACAGGAAAGATGAACCTGACCATTTCCTGTAAGTTCAAAAATAATAAAAACCCATTAAAACAATGACAATTAAATGCACTGTATTTATAAAATGTCAACTCTCCATATCTCAGTGCACTTTGTAGTCTCACTGTAGTATGAAGCTGTCAACAGAAGCCGAAACATATCATCGTCCTTATTATTCAAAAAGAAAAATCTACAATAAATAGAGCAAATCGGTTAGTTTGAATAAGGAAATACTGATAACTTTGTTTGAAGAGTTTAGAACGAAATTAGTTTTTCTTTTAAAGATGCCACTATTTCTATAATCTTCATGGCACTGTGCTGGGGTACCTTCAGAAGGCTGAGGGTCCAAGTCATATGCAGATGATATTAAGAAAATACAACTGAATTATGTTTTTATTTATGTATTTCTTTTTGAAATCTAGTACTATAGTTTATATAAAATACATTTGTTTTGTGGTATTGTGTCATAAATCTATAATATAAACCGTAAATATGTGAGATATACACAATACGCCAAGTTAAAGAGGACATATATACCTTTTATACAGTTCAAGTGTATGTGTAGTTCAAAAGCACCTGGGTGTTTCCTAAAACCCACACAGTGCAATTGCAAAATATGTTGACTCTTATTATCAGAGTATTCAAAGGCCGCTGCCTTATTTATATATGGGAGTTTTCTCTCAATACCTCTTGACTCATCACACAATTTCTTTCCATTGTGACTTCAGATCCACGATACACTTCTGAAAAGGGAAACTCAACTGAATTAGTTTTGCCTGTAAAATATTTTATACGGTGGTCAATATTAAATAATAAAAGGTATTCTATAACTAAATTATATGGTAACCCATACAAGATATACTATAGTACCATCCAAAAACACTATTAATATAGTAGAACAGTGCATTATATTAAAGTATGCTGTAGTGCTTTTGGATGTGGCATTAAATAGCATATGGCTGAAAATGTACTATTACATCACATGCCATTAATTTGAATGATTTGCTTTTTCTATTTTATTAAACAAAGAGGCCACAGATATAATAGCTTTAAAGTATACCTTATTTTTTTGAAGACAAGATACAAAGATGGAACACTCTCAGGGAAAAGGGCCATTTGTCATTTTAGTCTATGCACTTGAAAAGTAAGATTTCTTAAAAAAAAAAAAAAAGTAAAAAAATTCTTCAAGCATAACTGAGTGAGACCAAACAAGTTCAGCTAAACTGAAGATTATAAATAAAGAAACCTAGGGCTGTAATTTTTTAAAAGCAAACAAAAAGATGCACTAGATATTTTTGGATGCACACATCTCTGAAAATCGACTGTCTGGATTTAACAAGCCTGAATCTGCTGTGATCTGACATTCACTCTGCGAATTGTTATTCAGCATCAGTGTTCAAGCTGCTAGGATGAGGGGGCATTAAGAGCTGTCTTCGTGTCACTGAACTGTTCCATCAAATCAATTTTAAAATTAAAAAACTCCTAGACAAGAGAGGCAAAAAAATATGCCTCAAAAACCCAGGATGATAAATTGCGTTGTTTTCTTATTAAGAAAACTAGCCTTCTATTTGATAAGGGGGTTTGCAACAAAAGTTAAGGACAACATGAGGTATTCTCTGGTTTTTGGGGTTTTTTTTAGTATAATGGAAAGAGTTTTTAAAAAAAAGTTCACAGTTATTACCATATTGCCAAATGCTACCTTCTATGAAATTCTACTTGTCCTATGATTTTTTTAATTATTTTTTTTACCTCCAATTCTACTGCAGTAAAACTCTTGGCCACCTATTTTGTTTATATTTTACTCTGTAAAATTCAGTGTGACTTTTATTATTTGCTCTGGTTATGTCCAAGACATTCATTTTTCCTAATGGTACAGAATTGGAACAAACCCTTTGATGTATTTAAACTTCCGTGTATTCAAAATGCAGGCTAGAAGGCTTGATACAGGGCCAACTTGAAACTAAACAGGGCTCTGTGTGGTCGTTCTGAAAACAGAAAGGAAAGTGCAGACTTAATTAACAGTGCAGACAGAGCTCTCATTGAGACCAGGGAGAGGCAGCTCAGGGGCTTCAGAAGCATGTTTTCTGTCTGTAAAGCTTGTCAAGTTGTGCCATCTAATAAAAGCAACAGTTTGCTGCACTGTCTAGATCGGCACAGAAGCAGAAGTAAAATGCCATTCAAAACAACAGGGATTGCAGTGGTGAAACCGTAGTTTCCCCATAAAGTTCGGAACTGTATAAATAGCAGTAGTTGCTCTAGCCCAGGGGTGTCCAATCACGGTCTTGGAAGGCTATTCCACTCCAGGCTTAACAAGTAAAAGGATATAATTAACTACTTCAGGGACTAATTGGTTCAAATCTATTTAGAACAGGGTTGGAACAAAGACACTGGAGTGGAAGGGCCAACTATGGACCCTAGGGATAATAGAGAACTGTTTCTAACCCAGATAATCCCAATTTTCTGCAATGGAAATGGTTAATGTCTTTCTGCTGTGAAGTTTCTGGTCCCATTATTTTGGAATATTCTTTAAAGAACTTCTTGATGACCCGGATTGTGAAGTCTTGCTCTGTTGAGAGAGAGAGAGAGAGGTGAAACTCATTTCGTCTTGTGAGTGATGGTCTGCATGGAATGAGTTAATGGGATTTCAGATGCAGTTATTGGTGAGTCACTGGAAAGAATGCTCAGGCACCACCCAGAGTTTTAATCTCATTTTGGAAAGTAGTCAGAATGGAGGGAGGGAGCACCAGCAGGACCTTGTGTTTACAAGTCACCTCGCCAGAGACACCCAAGATATACAGTATAAAAAGTACTTGATAAGGAAGCATTATCGTGGATTGTGGAAAGTTTGTGGCTGTTAAAATGCAGTATAATGAACAGTTATGAGAGATCCATTATTCAATGTGTACACTATTATGTGAAATATAAATAAAACTGTTATTGTCACATAAATAGTAAACAACATTGTGGTTAATTTGTAGCTGTATCCTGCGAGGATAAGCCGCTACTTTTTCTTAGAGCATTTAACAGCACTGGGGGATAAATCATGAATGCTTCTACCTATCTGTGCTCATAAGTGGCCAGGTGGATTTTCTGTTTCTGTAAATTCTCTTAAAACAAAAACAAAAAACAGCTGGGTCTTCATAGTAAATTTATTTTCTGACATGTTTGCTTTATTTTATATTCACAACAAATGGTAGAAATTGCACTTTTGAATTAAATAAATAAATAAATAAACGTTCACTTGTAATTATTCAGACACCTACCGTATAGCCACTTTAAAACTGGATTTAATTGAAAACTGTATCTCCTATGAACACCCCAACAAGTTCATTTCAATGGGATTTTCTGGCTTAGTGTGCGTGAGGCACAAGGCAGTCATGCGACTTGCCCAAGAACTCACAGCTTACCATTCAATTTAAACCCAGGATCACCTGGCTCACAGGCCTTTGCTTGAGTCATTATTAGATTCAAAGTGCCAGCCTACTTGATATGTCTAATCTGATATTATGTAGCCTCTACCCTTGTGACTTCGAGGGAGTTCAAAGAATCGGATGACTTGTGATGTTATCTGATCTCAAAGCTGCTGAATTTCATGCACCTCTACTAGCAATTCATTGTCTATATTTGTGTCTATTGAGCCAGAGGCCCAAAGGAATAATAAGAGGACTTTTTTATGTAACTAATGTTTATTAAGAAAAACATTTTCCCTCTTTGTGTCTAATGCCATGTGTAAAAATGCCATGCTGATTTTAATGGCATATGGAATCTGTTCCTGGCTAGCTGCACGGCATACTAATAATAGATAACACTTTTCTGTGTTTTAGAGAATTATTATAGTAGCGCATCTATTATTAGACTTCTATTTTCCAAAATAATGTGTCCTTTGCAGTGGATAAAGCTATAGAGCAGTACAGGTCTCTGTTTGTCTTCCATTGGGCCACTTAAGGGACTGCACATCAATCAACTGCATCATTGGTTTCAGGAGAAAGTTTTGTCTATACTTATTAACGCTCATACATGTGGAACTCCACTATAGGATGGACTTCTGACATCCTGTGTAGTATTGTACAAATAAAAATAGAATTGTGATACCTTACCATTATCATGCTGGTGTAATCGGCCAATCAGTGGAAGGAAACCACTTGAGCCAGATGATTGAGATGAAGCAATCGATGCAACGTTTATTCTTGCATCACCCTGACATACAATAAGGGATGGCGCCTTTCCTGATTAACAGAAATATGAACTGATATTCTTGCAATGTTGGAGCTGCTACAGTAACACGCTGACTATACCCTTGTACTCTATCCCTGCCAATCCTTAAAGCACTTAGAAATCAGTCACACAACTATAACGCAAACTGTATTCCCGTACATTTTTAATCCAGCTTTCTATTATATGTAACTTACACAAGTGTATTACTGTAAACAGATGTCTCTTTAAGTCTATCTGAAACATTTGTGTTTGACATTCTGAACAAAAATGTGCTGCAGAAGAAAATATTGTTCCTACACACAAAATTAAGGGAAAAAAGAGCTCTTTCAAGCTTTTAAACAACTGACTTTTGTAACCAAAAAAAGTCTGTTGTGGCCGGGGCTCCTTTGTACTCCACCACCGCCTAGTCCTTCACAAAGGATTTTCTAGCTGTCAGACACTGAAGGATTTGACTTTGTCATAACAGGCAAAGCAACAATTTAGCCTAGTCACATTCTCAATTAATTCTACATAGCATAACATGTTACTTAAAATACACACGTTCCTGATCGTATGGCTTTTTTAATGCCAGAAGCAGGGCTCTTAACCCTTCAACTGCAACATTTGCACAAACCCAGAATATATTTACAGGTTTTCTAATATGTTGTGTATGATTGTGATTGGACCCCAGCTACCCTATCACAGGTGCAAGGTCTATTCACCCTGTCACAATTATATTGAGAACACCTTAGCAGACCTCAGCAATGACAACACAATGGATTCGTACAAACTTGTGTGTTACTAGATGCATACACACGCTTTCAGAACTACTTACAGTCCTAAATTGGGTAAAGTAAGAAACTTAGCTTAAGTTTAATGTTTACATGCAGAAATTATCCTAATTTGCAACCCTCATAACAATTGTCATTACTTTGATACTGCCATTATCGAATTATCTAGAATAACAATGCTATGATTAAAAGGACAATGACATCTACAATGGTATTAGACATTGGTAGAATGTACCATTCATATTTTGCAAACCGATGGTATTACAGTGTTATGAACCAATACACACACAGGTACCATACAGAACCAGAGTGGTGTGTTTTTAGGCTTTTGTTTGTTTATTTTGGATGTTTTGTTGAAGCACTGTAAATAATAAACACTCAGGTACCATCCTGTTGAACTTGCATTCGGGGAAGTTTGACTTGTAAAAGGTCAGGACAGTGTAAAAGGTCCAAAGATGTGACAAACAAAACAAACCTTTCCAGAGTACAATGATGCTGTATCCTAGAGAGGTCTCAAACCTCTCTGTAAACGAGGACTTGGATGGAGAAATTTCATTGCATCAAATATGATATCCCAGAACCTGGGAATAGATAGATGTATGAGCAAACAAAGCAACTGATGTGGTGCACGCGATAAAACCTGCTGGAACATGTACCGTTTAACAAAAATATATCTTTTTTTTTTCTTTTTTGTAAATAATTTTGTGTATCAAAAATAAAAAAAGGTTTTGTGTTCTGACTATCACATACTGTTAGGTTACTGGAAAATATACAAAGATGGCAAAGTATTTTATAAAGTGAAAATGTCTGCCCTTCCCAGAGAAGTGAGCATAAAAACAGTCCAGTCATTGTTATTGATCTGTGTACCTTGCATGTTAATTGATTAGATCTGTGCAGCTCTGTCATTCTCATAATCCAGCACTACAAGTGTAGCAGCTGAATGAAGCAGGGGGCGAGTTCTCATTAACCGACCACCAATCACTCAACCTTGAAAAGTGTAAATCATTCAGAAATGTATATTCATTTGTATACATTTTCTAACAATGCCTTTCACGTACTGATGTGCAAGTTCTGCAGTTACTAAACCCTTATGACAGTGTTATGTAAGCAAGATCACTCATCTTTGCTGCTTACTTATCAATCCCTCACTGGTTATCCCCTCCTTACTTTGCTGTCCTGGGTGCCAGAAGCTCAGATCAAGGCTGACCTCATGGTTGTGCCAGTATTCAGATCCACCACTGCTTACATCCAGAGTGATCCCAGTCATGCTGTTATATTATATCTATATCTATATCTATATATATATATATATATATATATATATATATATATATATATATATATTATATGAAGTGTGGGGCATTGTGGTCGAGGGCCGATATTTTGGGCCACGGATTATTCACAGTCTGTACCCGTTTTAAGGAAATGTAGTCCTGCCGGTCTGGCGCAGCAGGACTTCAATTCCCAGGAGGCCATGTTAGATGGCATAATTGGACGAGGTGATTGTGTAATTGACTGAACAGCTGCCATCAGTTAAACAATTGGGAGCCTTTTAAAAAGGGCAGGGTCAACCTGTTGGTTCAGGAGAGTTGGAGTGAGCTGGGTGAAGTAAAAGATAGGACTTGAGTCCTGGTATTTGGAACCGGTATGCAGCTTAGCTGCACAGACTGTTAGTTAGGGAAACTTGCTGTTATAGTTAGTACTCTGTTAAGGAGTTAGGTTTTTGTTTGTTTATTTTGGATGTTTTGTCGAAGCACTGTAAATAATAAACACACAGGTACCATCCTGTTTAACTTGCATTCTGGGAAGTTTGACTTGTAAAAGGTCAGGACAGTGTAAAAGGTCCAAAGATGTGACAAACACACCAAACCTTTCCAGAGTTGTCACATATATATATATATATATATATATATATATATATATATATATATATATATATATATATATATATTCATTCATTTGGGTACACACAATATAACCTCTCCTGTCCCCTCTTTTCTATGCCTTATTGTTCTATACAGAGATCACAAAAGGTTTCACTTTTTGTTGGGGAAAAGAAAGGAGTTTTCATGATCACTTCTGGCCAAGTTTAATCATTCTTTTTGTAGTTTATAATAACATTAATTGTAAGACTTAAAATGTAAAGTCAAACTACAATTGAATCATATGCCTCTACCATGGTCACATAACCAATAATTTACATGGCACTGCATTCAAAGGTAAGATTTATTGTGAGAATTTGGTTTTAGGCCATTTCTGACACAATTGGATACCAAAGCTCCACACCTGTAACAACCATTAATGGGCAAAAAAAAAATTACATTATAGAGTAGTATTACATTATCGGTTAGTTAATACATTAATGGTTGTTACACACGCCTCATATCATCCCGGATTGATTACCCATGTTTTTGCTAGGAGTCTCAGGTCTTACATTTCTAAACAGCAATTCAGTCCAAATTATGAATCCCAGGTGTTGAGTTCAGTGCCTTACACTCTCCACTTGAGTACTCAGCACTCCGGCTGAAATACGAGGAAAACGTGTCTTTTACCACTCTAGTTATTCCTAGCTGTCCACAGCAACATTTACCTGCAGCTTTTATCTGCCCAGCTCATGCATTTGGCTGACAATGCGTATACATGAAAGCTCAGTTTGTGCTATATTTGTAATGCAGACAATAATATCACATTGTATAAATATGTGCTAGCTGCTTTACTAAACACATTTCATAACTGTATGTATTCCATTAAAGGCTTGCTGAATCATCTGTATTCACATTATACAAGTCTGTTTGGGTAAACCTGTCATGTGTGTATATTATTTAAGCATACCATTGGTTTTAATGTTTTACTTCACTTTGAGTGTATATAACTTTTGTTTAGTTATTATATTATCCATATTTCATCAATCAATCAATCTATTTTATATAGCGCCTTTCATAGTGGACCACCATCATAAAGCTCTTTACAAGATGCAGTAAATACTTTAAAAACAGAGAAGTGCATAATACATGATATACAGTAAAAAAAAAAAAAAGCCTAATACATTACAGTGAAATATGCATAATACATGATATAATAGCAGAATACATGAAATAGTAGCAACAACACAGCAGCTAATAACAGATATTAGGCTTAAAGAGCATGGAAAGCAAGAGATAGCAAGGCTGTCTTGAGAGTTGATTTAAAGCGAGCGGCGGAGATTAATATTAGCAGTGATTAAGAAATGGTCAGATATCTGAGACAGAGAGATTAGAGAGGTCAAGACCCTTGGTGATGACCAGATCCAGGGTTTTAAGTGATCGTTATTTAAGACTACATATTAAATAGTTTGACTAATAGTGTTTATAATTGCATGTGTTTGTACAATATACAGGGTTGGACAAAATATTAGATATACATGCCATGTGTAGCACACACTTACACATGTCTTCAAACCAGGAATGGCAATCTGATAGCCTCAGGCTACAATTTATTGTTCAGAGACTTAAGGTGCTGAATTTGCAGACTTGCCCATTTTATTATTATCACAAGCTTTCTCTTTGTCGTGTGTTATTGTGGTTCTGCCACTGGCACAAAGACAGGTCAGAAAGGAAAAAAAAAACAGTGTTTGTTCAGTCTCACTTGACAGAAATGACACACAAGTCGCTCCAAAGTACACAGCTTTGTACTATTCTCTTTTTCTATATTTTTTGTTAAATGACGAGAACCACTGGGTGAAAGACATTGAGTACTAAAATGTTGTCATTTGTTAAATTTTTTCCCTTTAAATTGATGTTAGAGTTCAAGGCCAATTTCCTTTGCCATCACTTGAAACACCATTGCTATAAAGGGTGACCCCTGCTGGGAGAGATGGGATTACCTTCCAGTAGATTAAATACCATAATCCTGTAGACAGGAGTCTTAAGAGGCTAGGCTATTTGTATTCCACCTTATAACAAGAATGCAAGTACTGACAGAATTGCATTATGCATTAACCATGACCATACTGCCTTATAACTGTTTCTGCGGTATAAAAGGTCCAGTCTATAACAGAGAACTGTACCATGAATTTATAGTTTTTCTAAATGCTTTGACTAGGCCTAGTAAAAGTAGAAATGGAGCGGTGGAGTTTAATTGTCTGGAAAGCACAGTGCAAAGGTTGCTGTCTTTACAAGATCTACACAATGCACAGTACAAGTGCAAAAAAATGACATCTTTTCAAGGGTTCTTGCAAACAGATTAACCAAGTTATGTAGAATGTGGTAAATAACATATTTAGATTTATTTGAAATGTACACTTTAGATGTCATGTATGTATCAACAATATGTTTTGTTATCATATGTGACAAGCAAACCTAAATGTTATTTTTGGGTTGAAATAGAGTAGCTGAGATTAAAACAGAGCCCAAAATGTGGCGATATACTCCCATCAACACGAAGGTTCCCATATACTCCATCAACGTACTGTAATGAAGGTTATAAGAATCCCAAGAATATGATTCAAGAGCTGCTTGCTCATTTTCATGTCTTCTGATAGTTTTACCATTAGCTCTGTGACTGATGAATTGTGAAATATTGCCAGTGTAGAGAAAGAGATGCATGTTTTACACAGTGCCAAATGTCTATTTTGTTAAATTGCTTACAGTGAACGACTCCATCGTTGATGATGTAATTATGTCTGTCAGCTTAGGTTTACCTCATTGAGAACTGCTGTAAATCAAATAATCCAAATTCAGCCACATTTATAAACTTTATTATGTGAACTCATTATCAGGGATTTAATTATCTCAAAAAGTCAAAGGTCTACTCATAATTACAGATACAATACTGGTGCATTGTTTTAAAGCTGTTTTTTACTTAGCCTGATGCAAACACTGACCCTACCTACAAGTTAAAGGGATAGCATGTATTGTAAAAAATGATCTTAGCCAAGTCAAGTTTGCAAAGTTCATGATAGTTATGTTTTCCCTATTCTTTTACAATATATGTAAAATACCTATCTGATAAATACTAACGCTCCCATGCTTTCCTATGCTTTACTATACGTTTTCTACATTTTAC
Organism: Polyodon spathula; assembly: GCF_017654505.1. Taxonomy (NCBI): domain Eukaryota; kingdom Metazoa; phylum Chordata; class Actinopteri; order Acipenseriformes; family Polyodontidae; genus Polyodon; species Polyodon spathula. Next base: position 11,534,041 of record NC_054545.1, read on the forward strand.
GTTGTTGTGCCACAGTCAGCTTTTATGGTTCTTAAGAAAAATACCTGGTTAAATTAATTGTGTGAATTAAACCAATTTAATATGTTTTAGAGGTTTCCCTGTAATTAGTACTGTAGCTGATATCAATTTGCTGCATCAATTAAACTACAGTACAAATATATGGTGCTTGACAGTGACAAAGTCATTTACCTTGATTCATAATTGATGGTACAATATTAGTGTTTGCTGAATTCAAACCACTGGGACTTTGAGTTTTGTAATTGGTTTTAGTTAAAAGTACCAAGCATAGGAGCTTACTTTGCCATTACTTAGGCAGAAGGAAAACTGGAGGTAGACACATATATTCCGAATTCTGTTTGATATTGGAATCAGGATGGGGATGAGATTAAACACAAACCAGTTTCATGGTGCAGATGGAAACACGGCATTACTTAGGGAGGTAGTAAACTGGCACAGTATAGCACACAGTATCCGTCCTGTACAGTACTGTATATACAGGGGTGTGCCTATTATATCTCAAATCAGTATTGTTAGCACTACCTGTTATATAATCCCCAGCTCTATTCCATTACATGATCACATGATGGTAACTATTTCATTTTATTTTGTTGAGATAAGCTTGCCCTCCCTGCATAAATATCATCGCTAGGCAATATGACTCAATCATGAAAAGACATGTTTAATTAATATAGAATCTGGCTATCTATTTAAGGATTGTGCAATCTTTGGAATTGTAAGGATTAAGCACTGAATTATACAAGGTGCTTCTATGGAAGTTGTTTATATAAATCAAGACAGTTTTTTTTTTTTTTTTTAATGTATAAAGCAGTCGTGATAATTTCGCCCCATAATATTTGAATTTGTATATATATTGACAAAGTATCTGAAGCTCTGGCACCTTTGAGGAAAACACTGCTCTGTAAATATCTGTTTTCAGCCCGCACAAATGGCTAAGCGGTGGAAAAACAGAACCAAGGAATTATGAGTAAGTGTAAAATTGCAGACCTGTGTATCATTAAATAATGAATATTCTTATATTATACAGTGTAAAATACCTGCTAGGGATTACCAGTTCTAGTGCATAGCACATACTTTTTGTATTGATTTAATATGATTGTATTAAAGACGTGACTACTGTATGTGTAAGAGTTTGCTAGTCGTGTCTGCTTTAATTACTTTATAAAATATATATCTGTCTAGGATCTAAATCCACTGCTTGTGTGCATGTGTGTGTTTTACTGATTAAAATGGAAAACTATTTCTGTGAGCCTAAGTGTCCATTATACAAAGGTAAATTGTTACGTGCATATAGACTGCAGTTTAAAAATTAAAGCATGCTGTTTTCCACGTGATTTTCAAACAGCAGCTATAGCTTAATTATTGTGATCCTGAATTGTAGCTAAGCTGCCCATCGCTGTTTTAGTTTATTTCTAAAGCACCAAGAACTTTTAAAATTATGTTCATATCTTGCTATATTTTTGACAAATTGTTTGGAGCTACAACCAAAACAATCTAATAAAACCGTCACTGCAGCAATACAAGACAACCCTCACTTCACTTTACAAACTTGCATCACAATTGTCTTTTAGCTTCACACAACTAAATAATGAATGGTGGGAAAAAAAAACAGTTGAACTGAACTAACTGAAAGACTGTGTTCTTGCACCAATGAGTTCTAAAAATAACTGTGAACAAGAATCCCCTTTTACACCAGTCCACCTAAAGTCACCTATATACATAGTACAGTGAAACTATAATTGAACTAAAATGAACAGATAATTCGAGACTGTATGGTGCTTTAAGCAGATAGGTGTTTTTTCTGGGTGCCTTTGTCATTTACTTGCATTGAACAAAAAAGAAAAAATGTGGGGTTATAGGCAGATGAGCAGGTGTTACACCTTCCTTCAGATGACCATAAAGATTTCTTAACTGTATGCATAAAATATATCTAAAGGCAATTTTGCACGGGTCTTGAAAAACATCTCAAGGAACTAAAAGGCCCATTGTTCCAGATATTTACATTATTTTGCAGATCAGGACTAATAAAGAAATACAACGAGTCTCTTAGTGAAGCACTGCAGCATAAACAGAGATGCAATCTGTGTTCTGTCTTCCGGCATTATTGTTTTCAAAAGAAAGATTTCGCATTAAGTCTTTATTAAAAGGTTGAAACCATAATCAAAATGAAACTAGCATGAACCGGCATTACCAGTGTACACAACATGACATTAGATAATGCATGCTGTGCACAAATGAATGTTTTGCATCTTTGCATCATGATGTTTCATCAATCCGGCATAGGTAAAACAGCTTTGCCCTAAACTCAATAACAGGCTGTATATTCGCTGTCAGGCATTTCTACTGTTACTGTTGCTGCTTTTGTAAACTTCTCAGGGCATGTCAGAAAGTGGTAGTCAGCAATTAAATGGTTTCTCTTCCAGCTGTATTCAGTTCCAATTGAATGAGCTTCCTTTTCTTGGCGTTATTTCTTCTTGAGCTGCCATTAAAATTGTGACCTTTCCTGATGCTAATCTGATTAAAGTGGGGATAAAGCTTCTTTATTTATGCTCAAAATCCAAGGCTCTTGGGCTCAAACCTAAACAACGTGAAATAAGAACAGTTTAGCTGCACTGTCGTCATTTAGAAAGATAACTTTGTGGGGACTATTTACTGTAGCATTATTCTGATTCAGATTTTTAGTCAATTGAAGATGAAATAGCTAGTTCATACCATTTTTCCATTTTCATAATATCACATTTCTTACATGATTTATATCATATTATGGGTGTTTTCCAGCATTCTCGATTGTCGTTAATGTCATGCTTACTATTCCAGAAATCAAGCTACATTTCTGAAGTGAGTTGATTTTAGAAAGGATCAAAACACCCCTACAAGACAATAACAAAACTTTAAAATACTGGAAATGATTCCTTTTACTGAACCCCTTCTGCCAGTCATTCTTAATATTTGCAGATTTTTCCTTGACTGGCAACACAGAACCACCTCATCAAAAACCCCAGTAATGCCACAAGATTAAGAAACCTTGTAAAAGAATACAAACATGACAAGAAGAATTTAAATCCTGTGACCCTGACTGGACAGGGTGTCTATTTGGGCATGGGCTCCACTAACAGTACAGAGACACTAGACACACACTGCCAGTTCATTTTTGCACTAGATCCAAGCTTCAAGACATGAGGTTGAAGTGTAACTTCCATCCCTGCAGTCACATGGGCCTGAGGTAGTAATGAACAGATGGTGACCCCTGCTTTTCAGTATGTGAAATTGCAAGGGCATATGTTTAATACAAAACCCAAGGAACAAAATACTGAATTTAAACGTGAAACTGTAGTGTCACACAATTATGTTCAGTTGTACAGAGAAATACCTTGGAGTCTGTTTACTGCATTCTTACGTAGCTTAAACGTGTGTCCAAACTTTTAGATTTTAAATGATGGTGCACAATATGCATTTAAAATAAATGAATACACTCTATTAGGTCTAGCTAGTATTATTTCATAAGAAGGCAAATCTTGCTGAAAGTCCAGTTTCAATTTCCCACAGGCGTACAGCTCATTTTTATCCACATATATTACTTTATGCCGCAGTCATGTTTAAACACTAGAGGGCAGTGCAGCTCTGTTCTGTATCGTGTCACACAACTAACTTCTCCACACTTTTTTCTTGTGTTAGGTCAAACCCTGGATCTACCTTTTTTTGATTTGACTCATTTTAATAGTGATCTGATTTTGGTCATTTCTGCCAAATAATGATTTGGCGGTATGCATTGAATGACCCACCTTAATTTAAATTATTAGTGGGAGTGGAAAAGGTTAAACAGATCAAACCAATCATTCTAAGGACTATTGCACACTTCTGCTTGGTTTAAGGTCTGTTTCACCAATATAAACTAAAAGTATGACGGCAACATTTCCTGCTTGTGTGTCAAAGGTCTTTTACATGTTTGGCTAATACCAGTTTATTATAGCAAGGGCAGTATGAGAGGGGTTTCTGCTGGGAGGAAATAACTGAAATGTGATATTTACATATACTCACCTTAGAGAATATTAGATATCTATTGTGTAGGCATCCATTGGGTTTGTAGAATGCGTTCTCTGTGTTGTATATTTATGGGCTATAGTGGGAGTGTTAATGTACACAGCTGTGTAAGAAAGGCAGTGCTTTTTCAAGGGATGTTGAGAGATCTTGAGTAATTTAGCAAGGGGGACTTCTTAGACCTCAGAGGGCTAACATTTCTAGGCTAGTTTACAGAGGGCATGTGTGGAGACCTCTTCTGGTGAAAGAAGATACTATGTTACGTGTTTTTCTTTTTTTTTCACTACCTGCGCCTGTTAATGCAGCAGACAGTTCTTTATTTAAGCATATATTTAATAAACAACGTTGGGAAGACAAAAAAAAAAAAAAAAAAAACGTTATTATAAAATGAAACCACGCATCCAAAAGCGGGGCAGTAAAACATTTTGTAATAATAGGGTACGGCATTCTTTTAAACCTATCATCGAGTAAGCATAATGGAACGATGCAGTCGAATAGTAAGTAGGCCTACACAGAAAACCCCAAATTCAGGAAAGGTACGTAAGGATAAACACACAATAAAAGCAGGCAAGCAATGTGAATCACTACGAACTACACTCTCTATGTCGTAACAACCGTGTAATTTACAATGCATACATTTCTTCTTCGTTTTTTTTTTTATTCTAGATTTTAAAATCTAGAGAAAATCTGTAGAATCTAATTTAATTATATAGATATATTATAATATATAGATTATATATATATATATATATATATATTATATATTATATATATATATATATAATAGATATATATATATATATATATATATTATAAAATAAAAATAAACGTTATTTGCATAACAGTTACTATGCTCTAGAGTCAATTTTTTATTATTATTAGTTTACTAGAGAGGTTCCAAGGGTTCTAAGATCCAGGTTATATGAACAATAAAACCGTGGCATAAAGAAAAAAAAAAAAAAAAAAAAAAAAAAAAACTTGTTTTTTAAACGACTGTTTGATTGTAGTTTGGGTCAGTCTTTAAAATCACAACTCATTTAAAAAAAAAAAAAAAAAAAAAAAAAAAAAAAGCAGTGGAATACAGTATTTTGCCACGTAAAAAATGAGTATATCTACCAGCAATTCTCCCATGTACCTGTATCAGGTAACGAAGTCTCAAGCTCCACCTGTTCGTGACCTCCGGTGTTAAATCGTCAGGGTGTGTCCAAAAACAAACAGAAAGAGGAAGCTGAAGCTGACAGTATTTCGAACTGTTATGGTCGTCAATGTATTTTTAAATGTGGCTGTACTCTTGGATTGGAAGCTGACCTCGTATGTAAGGTATTTGTATATGTGTTCTTACGGTGATAATTTATTGAAGAAAACAAAACCGTTCTACCAAACATGTTAATTACCATAGCGAGATTGTATGTGAACACTTTGCTTCTGTTGTCTTCATTGAGAAAGGATTGAGGTTAACGCTCTCCAGTATCAAATATTAGTTTAGATAAACAAATGTTATCTGCATTCTACATTTAGTAGAACTGAAGAATATTATACGTGTGTCTGCTAAAATTAAACCACTCATTTTCCGAAATATAATAGAGAGAGAGAGAGAGAGAGAAGAAAGAGAAAGAGACAGAGACAGAGACAGAGACAGAGACAGACGGACGTGTGTCATATGAATAATGTCAGCGGAATCTTTTGTTTCACAAACAGCACACCTCAGCCTTTTCAAAACCTAAATGAAATCTGACGTTTGTAGCTTACAGTAAAAAAAAAAAAAAAAAAATCATGTGTTAAAAGTGCAAGTGTGACTGCTGCTAGGTAATGCATGCAGTTTGATAGTAAAACCTAGTAAAGTTCGAGAATACATACTTTGTTCCAGCTCATTATTTTAAGGGAATCCACATAAATCTAGCTGGGGCTATATCAAAGTTTATTTTTATAAACTGTTTAACATAAGCATTACCTTTTAATATATTTAACCTTTTCAGATTGCTGACTTCATAATCTCAGTGTTATGGAAACATATAAACATAGGATCACCTATTGTATATCCCCAGTGTAGATACAGGTTTGTTACAACCAGGTGAGGAAGCAACACTTAGCAACATGACAGCAGCACCGAGCATACATACGTTTAAGGCAAGGTATTGCTTTTCCATTCTGAATTGAAGCAGAGAAACTCAGGGGTTGTTTCCCAATTTAGAATACAATGAATATATATATATATATATATATATATATATATATATATATATATTCATAATATAGAAGTAAACCTTAACTGGATTGACTTGTTTAGTTATAGTATTCCCCTGTGTGCGGGCCCTCAAAAGGTTATTTACACAGTTTTCTGTTAGTTCTTTTGAAGTTTTAAAGCATTTTCTCCAAAAGGGATCTCTTTATATTTATATATCCAATGGTTTTGTCACCCTGACAAGATGACTTCGTGGTGGGCTATTCCACATTCAATCTGTGTAGCAGGTAGATATCTTAATTTACTGTCATGGGAACCACTTGCTACCTGGAGGTGCTATTAGCATTTGTAGTGACCAGAAGATATACCTGTTATATAATGTATAACAGGTATATCATTTGGTCACTACAAAAAATGTACCAGTGACTAACATTTGCATTTGAGGAATACACCAAATGTTGTGTGTTTTTTTTTTTTTTTTTTTTTTTTTTTTACAAAAACAAACGAAACTTAAACTCCACCTCGGAATGCTATCAGAAATTTCACCATCGTACATGTCATCCACTCCCCCAGATTCCCAGACTCTTAATGGTCTTGACAGCTTAATGGCCTGCTTGTCTCAATATCTTATAAGACATAAGTTACACGGTACAGCCAACAACAGCAGCTCAGTTTAACTGAGATCTTTTTGAACCCTTATTATCTGTATTCATTTCAATAACAAAAGGAGGTGTGTCCTATGTAGTTTTAAAAAAAGGTTTTTACAGACTTAAAAAGGTTGTTACAGTATTGTGTTCCCCCTTTAACTATAACTGAGGTGGGATAGGGTGTTTATAACCTATGGTTATGTTGGATATTTGTTGCTAATTCAGAGATAAATGGGGTCTATTATTTGTCTACAGTAATTCAAAATATACATTTGGAGGTTTGATTTTCATAACCTTGTATGCATTATTAATTATTTTTATATTAATTATTAGACCAATTAATTAGCCCCCAATGTTTTTAAATAAAATAAATGTAAGTAGGAGCTTTTCAAAAACTAACAACATCTTTTTCTCGACACTCTTGTCAAAGAGATGAAATGTTCTCCGTCATTTGAATGAATAGGGCATTTTTTCCATTCCCCAAGTATTCAGACTGCAGCTTAAAAGGGGAAGGAAATTGTACAAGACCTGTTCTGCCTATTGCTGAAAATGAGCTTGTGCAGTAGTGAAACTGACATGTATTTGGACCCCAGCTATGCTACATCCAATTGTGTGAATGTGGTTTGAGAGAAACCTGTAAAGTGCCTGTCTCTGTTTCATAGGTTGAAGAACACGTTTATGAAGAAGGAAGGTCAAACTTCAATAAAAAATAAACTAAAACCTAAATCTGGAAACTTATATGGAAAACAGTGTTGTGGTGCTTTTTTCTGCACAGAGATGTAAGCATACAGCTCATTTGTGAAGAGAGTTGATAGGTGGAAGATGGGTATCTGGCTTTATGCTCAATTTCTACACATTTTTGGGACCGTTGAGTATGTTAACATATTGAAACATATATAAAAAAGCAGTGGATTGGAAATACAGTAACAGAACCTGGGAGGTGGATCTGAAGACATGGATGAGTTGGAAACTGTGGATTGCAATGGAAACTGGGACTCTAGAAACTCTCATTCCTGGGGCGATTTTGAAGGTCCCCCTAGGTGTTCTTTTCCTTCATCCAACCCTGTAGATAATTTCCATGAGCCTGACTGTTTGAATAACCCCTTTGGAGAGTGGAGTACTTTTGGGGAAAGTAACGACCTGAACAATAGTGCTTTCCCACCTTTTACTGGAGAACAGTTAAAATGGAAAACATCACCCGTCAATATGGATGCAAGTTCTCTACACAAGGTTATATATTACATTTGTGAATATATTGAAACTCGCATACATAGATAGGTAAATGAATGAATACTGTACTGTCCTAAGAGGACACTTGCCTTTCAACTAGGTGTGTTTAACTGATACTAATGCTGCCTGTTACAAAATTGTGGATCTTGTTCCATTTTAAAGTACAATGCAATCAGATAGTTTGCTGTCAGGCTTCTTCAGTAACAGTTGTAGTTTTGAGAGAGAACTTTCTCCATATAAAATTTTAGTTTTACTGTATAATTTACTGATGGTATAATAAAACCATCAATACACAAGCTTTCTTGTATGAATTTGCATTGATTCAAATCAGTTGCATATGCAAATTTAAATATCATTTGGATCACATTTAGTATGTGTATTGTTTTTATTGCTGCACAAACAGATTATTCAGCTTGAGCTTTCCACAGAAATCAGGTGCTGACAATCAGGTGAGGGTCATTAGTGTTGATTGGCCTAATTTACAGTTCACAGTGCAATAAGTGAAGAAACAGCTGCTTGGATTTGTAATGATTGCTGCTTTTCTTACAATCCACTCAAAGCCAAGTAGCTGTTTCTTCAGGTGTTTCACTTGAAATGCTAAATTAGCCCAATCAACGCCAATGCCCCTCATCCATGGAGAGCTTAATTCCGAATAATCAGTTTGTCCAGCACTGTTTGTTAGCCTGCCGATAATATATTGAACCATTGAACCTAGCTAATATGTACAGTTAAAGATGATAATAGATTAATTCTGAGATTGAGACAAACATTGTAATAGATTTATACAGCTAACAGAAGTGGTTGACATTGCATTACTCGTTGTTTAGGTGCAGGACGTGACCGATTTCGAGATGGTTTTTAAGAACAGTTTCCCTTTAGTTGAAGTTGAAGAAAGAACTGAGGATATAAGATCACTACTGGAGCTACTTGAAGACTCTCCGCAGGAAGAGGCTTCCTTTGACCGACAGATCCCCAGTCGATTGTACTTTGAATCTTTTAAATATTCATTATTATTGGGCCGTAAACAGTGCCAAGTGTCTCAAACACATGTTTGTGGGTTCTTAAGAAAGTAGTCAGAGAGAGCAAGGGAAATCTCATTAACTGCTTACTAGATCCCAAAACATTCAAAGCTAGTTGGAGAAAACAAGAGAAAAGTTTATGATGAGAACACTTGTTCAACCTTCATAATGAATTTTGTTTAATTACCATAAGAACACTGATTAAGACAGAAATGCATTCAAACCTCTGTTCTTCAGACTGCATATAGTTACATGCTGCGTTTCCCTTGCAGTAGCAGCCCTGTGTCATTATGGAGAAGTCTGCAGGATAAAAACTATGCTGAGCATGTAGAACGAGAGTGGAAAGAGTCTCGCAGCCAGAAGAGACTGTTCACTACAATTGGGATCGACATGACCCAACAGGTACAGTATCAAACTTTAAAATGAAGCCGACAGTTTCAACAGTACAAGAAACAGACACAAAACCCAGCAAATCTATAGGAAGGGTTTTATTTTATGGCCCTTTAGTGGCCTGAAGGACTTGACACAAATTTACATTTCTATAGAACCTTACATATGTCTCAGTGCCCCTGTAATCATTAAGAAGCCATTGACATGCAGTTGACCCCTCCCAGATTGATGAAACTGGACTAGGTATTGCAAGGCATCTTGGGGTAGATGTAAGAATACCTGCAAAGTGATTTGCGGATGCAAAACCCCCATAATAGACGTATGTAAAGAATGGTGTTCACCTGGCGTTCTGCACCCAGTATTAAATTTGCACTTTGCCATCATTAATCCGTTAAAATTATATTGAAATACATAAACATGAAGAAAAGAGCATAGAATTGGTAGGGATCTGGATACTAAACGGGCGCAACATTATAATGTGATGTAAGGATTTTGCCTTGCACTTTGGCAATTGGTGACCCTCCAAAAACTTTACACCGCTTCTTATGAGGTGCAAACCATTGTAGAAGCGAGTAACTAAGAGCTGTATAAAGCACAGATCTGCAGAGACCTGTCACTGGCTTCAGGATGGCTGCTGTGTTACACTTCCTGATGAGGTGACCCTTGGCTCTTGAAGAGAGACAGGAACACATTCGAAGGAGAAGGGCAAGACGAAGACGACCCTGCATATTTAATCCCAGGGTCACTTTGTTTGGGATGCTGGAGGATGCGGTGCTAAAGTGTTATCGTCTCACTCCGCAGGTTATCCTAGACCTAATAGCTGATTTGAGGGATGAGCTAGACCCCAATGTCAATCTAGGGATCGCTATCCCTGAACATGTGAAAGTACTGTGTTCTCTGCATTACTACGCTTCTTGTTCCTTTCAGACCACAGTTGGAATGTCTGGAGGGATAGCCCAATCTACCTTTTCCAGAGTGCTAGGCACATTTCTGGATGTCATGCTGAAAAGGGCAGGCCAGTACATATCATTTCCTAAGGATACTAGCATAACTGATTTTGCTTTTCCAGACAACTCCATTTCATTCTGAGTGACCTCAGCCGTAAAATTTCTCAAGCTCTTTCTCAGAAAACATTTATTTTCTTTTCCCTGCACCAAGAGGGTTTTGCTACCCTTGCACTGACATACATATATCTTTTTTTTGTTTGTATTTTCGTACTCCACAAATGTCACACAGTGCTTACTGCTCTCTGTACACCTAACTCCATCACCTCTTGGCTGCAAGTTCGGCAGCTAAATAGACCGATGCGCTCATTGAGACCCTCATTATCATAATTGTGGATCGTTATTTGTGCGTGTTGAGTAATTTACATTGCTCTTAAGTTTACATAGGGTGCAGTGCAAAATAACTTCCTAGCTGCAATGCAATTTTAATTTTGCATCCACAATTATTTGCACTGCACCTATACTTACATCTACCCCCTAATGTATACAGCATATGGTTGAGAAGGACTTTACATATCACAGAGATAAAACCTCAGATATAATAAGGAAATGTCAGATTGGAAAAATAATGGGGTTCTCACACTGAATGAAAACTCCACAGCAAAGAAGGCATTTTATTGCTAACAGTAGTTTGTGGTTAGGAGAGATTATGAACAGGAGGTGGTGCCATAGCACAGGCATGAGAAAATCAACGATGGCTAGGGAACCCTTCCAGGAAGTCATCTGATTTCTTAAAATGCAATCACAATAGTTTAGCAAAATGACACAGTATTATAGTACCGATAAGTGCACCTCTAAGAGCCTGTTAGTAGCATTAGTAGGGACCATTCTGTTAGATTTACTGGATAAAAGAAAAAGATTAAAGAAATCTGTTAACTCAGTAGAGCAACAAACACCATATATAAACTAAATATAGCATAATGACATAGAAACATCTTTTTGTTACTTCTTGTATTGAAATGAGGTGCTCTTGAAAACCTTTGCTTATATTTCCACACACCAGGGATCTACACCAGTGCTGACTGTGAGCCTCAAGCATGCCCTGGAGGGACAACTTGTGTCTCGCTGTTCTCTTCACTCACTGCATCTAAACTATTACACTCGTAATATCTGATTATTAATAACCAAATAAAAATATCTGTATGTTCGCTCTTGACAATCAGGATTGCTGCCACAGGCAGATTCTTGTTCAACGAGAGCACACAGTCCCATTGGAATGGCTTCCATTTACGCCGTATATTTGCATTAGCTAATGTAAGAACTGCTGGTTTGAAACCCCTGTTGTTAGTGTGCTCTTGTAGTTTTAGCTTCCCAGTTGCTGCTTTCAGTGCAAAGAGTTGATAAAATGTTTAAACAGAAATGACAATCAAGCTTTATGTGTGCATTTTAAGTGTTTTGCCGTCTTGAAAGCAGTTATGGATACAGATCTTTGAGCTTTACCAGCGTGTGTAGAAGATGGAATGGTTGCAGCATTTAATACAACTGCAGCTAAACTAATGTTTTGTGGCATTTGACATCTTCAGTAATGTAATTAACTTTTTTTTTTCTTTTACTAATTAGCACAAAATCACTGATAGATGCACCTTAGGATTTAAGTTGCAAGTATCTAGTGTATCATAGGGTGATAATAATATATGGAAAATAGGGAGTAAACAAGGGAGGTTTTTTTGGAGTTGGCCAAGTTTCAACCGGGGCAACAAAAGAAAAGTGTTACAATGTAGCAGTGGCAGGAGCAGCTGTTACACTCATTATTATTATTATTATTATTATTATTACATATTATATGCTGGTAGCGTTGTCTTGGTTTTATATTGGTGCTCAAGTGGTTTCTTCACCTCTTTTGTTAATTAATTTGCTGTTGGAGGGCCTTCAAGCATGCTTTTAAATTATACTAATGGTATTTATCTCGCTCATTCTAATACATGAGAACAAGGTCATCTCAATGAGCATTTTTACTACCTTCTGACAATTTCTGTCCATGTGGGGTGTGAGGTAAGCAGCTTGTCTTTTACATGCACACTTGCCCTGGCACCACTTCCTCAATCGCATGTCATTTTATTTTATGATACCTACAGCACCAATTATGCATTTACAGCCCTGGTGTTACTTTCATACAGGGCCTAGGTACTCCAAGCTATTTATTCAAAATTGTCATCTTTTTTTTTTTGTAAACTATCTATTGCAATTCTAACATGAAAAAGAAACAATTGCTTACAAGCCTCTAAACCAAATGTCCGAGTTGTTTATTGCTATTTTGGTCATTTTATTGGACGTGTTTTTTTTTCTTTCTGGGAAAAAAAAATATATGTGTTATGCTGATTTTTTTTTTTGAATAAATAAGTAGCTTTGAGAATCGAACTCCTGTATTTTCATTTGTTACATTGTAGACTCTAGAAACTGTAAAGGAGGACTTTTGGGAAAATGACGAGGAAATGTCTGACACTGCTACCTTACCGAACCCTGGAACTAAGGACCTGATTCAAACCAAGGTGAAATTATAACAATAATAAACCATCACAGTTGAGCTGCATGCATATTGCAGCACCATATATAAATATAAACAACAGTATATGCCATTATATGTAAATATAAAAGTGAACTCGGCCATATTGCAGTAAGTAAGTTTAGTATTGAAGACTACTTGCTTTGGTTCTTACAGTTTTGTCACAGAAAATCTTGTCATGTTTTAAACAATGTTGAGTCTGACTGGAGATACTCAGACAAATGCAGAGAAATGTATGTGATTTATGATAAATTTGAAAGAGCATAATTATATATGTTGTAGCCAGACCATGCTGATACAATACCAATGTTTTTATTTATTCTGTTTTTCACAGCTGTTTGTGCCTCTGTGTTCACGAAATGCTCGAAGTTTTATCTACCACATATCTCATCAATGGTTACAGATAAACAGTCAACTGAGCATTCAAAGCAAGAAGAAAAGCTTTTTGTTTTAACTCTTACTGCTATTTTTATTTGCACTATTGTAGAACTATAGATAGGTTATGAATAATTGTGTCCTGTTTTAATTTAATGTGTGTTTGTGTTGCAACTGATTGTAAACCTCTCTGTAATCATTCTTTACAGAATTTCTCAATATCAGCACATTTTAGTGAGACGCTCAGAGGTTTAAACCTATGTATGTAAGGTGGCACATTTTATACTCTTATAAGATAAAGAAAGAAGATAATTGAGCACCATCTTACACCTGGATGAGGAATATTTGACTTTTTTTTTTTTTTTTTTTTTTTATGAAGACCTGTTGATTGTTGAAGATGTTTAGAAATAACTCCAGCTTCCCACAGGGACAATGATTATTCCTGCCATGCCCAGCAACACACCATGTTTACCTTCTTCGCTTTTTTTTCGTCCACCAAGACAGTTTTGTCAAAGCGTACATTTACAAGTCCAAGAAGTTTCTTTAGTTTTAGATATGTTTAAGTATATGACTCGGTGTTTGTCCTAAGAACTGCTGCTTCCACCCTGTCTTGTGTTTTATCTGGAATCCCAGGATTTGCATCAGCATATCTAACTAAGTGACATGCAAATTGAAACCAATTTAAGAATTGGCTTATCATTGTTACAAAAAGCTTTTGAAGAAAACCTCCAGCACAACTAGGGCAATAATTTTGGTGTTTAAATATTCAAATATTTTATTAATTACATATTTAGCACATTATATGACATTACTCTAAACCTGACATAAATTTCACTGTAAATGTTTGTCCTGAAGGAGGCCCACGCACCCAGGACTGACAAATCTTTTCTTGATTTTTTTGGAATACTAATGAGCGTAAATTCCTGCTCTTCAAATGTACTTTATTATAGTAAGGGTAGAATTGTTAGCAAAAGATCAAAACAAAGAAAATATGTCTTTTACTGGTAAATACTGTTAAGCCTTAAGAAAAGCACTGGCTTTGTGAATACGGGCTACACGCTGTCAGTTAATGACCATTTTAAACAGTGCTTCCAAGAGAATACAAAACGATAGCTGGTGTTTCTAACGTGGATGTGAAGATAAACTGCATCATACCTGTAACAAATTGGTAAATGTTCTATCTTGTTGCGCTGTAAGATCTGTGAAAACAAAAAATAACTTAACAGCAATACAACAACATAGTTTTATGCAGTTAAATTAAGCTATTACCATAAATAGTAAGACCTTTTAGCTTTCTTAAATTTATATCAGATGTTTCTTAGCTGATCAATATATACCGTTCTTCTTCCATGCTCTTCAGTTATCCAAGAAGCACCCTTCCATCAGTTTTTTTTACTGCTGCCCATGAATATTCTTGCAGCAGGCTGCGGGTGATGTAATATGCTGTCACTTTTTGAAAAGATCTGGATTTTTTCCACCCGTTTCTTCTGAGGGGGCCGACAGACATCTGCCGCTTCTTCCTCTATGAATGTACTTCCGATGCACATTTTGAACTGCTCTGCTTAAACAGCGTTTGTGTTTGTATGATGAAAGGCTCACTCAGGACAAGTAGCTGTTCCATAATCGGCACCATTTCGTTATTTACAGGGTGTCTTGCTGCATTTACTGCATTATCATAATGTCTGAATAATAGACGCAGTAATCGAAAAACCGTCAACATTATCTAATGTTTAATTATCAGTTCTCACTGTGGTGCTCTCGGAGGTATGATGTAGTATAATGTAATGTAGTGGGTTGGGGGCCTGCTCCCACAGAGGAAAACAACTGATGATGTCAAGAACGAGTCAGCCAATAACAAACAAGGTGCTTACTGAGGTGTTAGGATTTTAATTGGCTTTGAATCATAGCTGGTCCAGTGCAATTTTCAACTTCCTAATTCAAACCACAGCTGTGGTTCAATTGCAGGTAGAGCAGTTTAAATATACTGTGACAAGCAATATGCAAGGTATAATTGTGCGTAGGTTGTTCTTGTGATACAAGTGGATTGCTGGATGGTACACGCTGCACTTTCTGTTTGAGTGTTTTCTAAATATCCAGTTTATCTTGACTGTTTGAACTTGCTGTGCCTGGTTCAGGTCAACCCTTTTAAGAAATGCTCCAAATGGTTAAATGTAGATCACATAACACACCGGTTTTGTAGCTCAGATAAGACATCTTTAGAACTGAAGGTGCTTAGTGTTAAAATTTTGTGTATTTTATTGAAAAGAAAGCACATTGTTAGGTGTCAGTTTGAACAGTAATACTACTTCTGTGAAATGAAGGTGAAATAATGATTGATGTACATCTGTATTCCTTATATGGAATTTTAATAAATTATGTATTAAAATTATCCAATCCTGGTCACTTTATTTAAACTCATCTTGAAGCATTATGAGGAACAGCTGCCCTATGTAGCAAGAAATATGAGGTGGATTAGTTAGTCCAGTAGTCGGTTGCACTCGAAGACGCATTAGGTAAGTGTGAGTCTTGCTTCAGTGTTCACTCAGCAACGCACTAAAGTGTCATTGTGAAAATGGTACTAGTTAACATCTCAGCAGGTACTGCTTTAGTGCATCTATGGAGGCAGAATGCTATTGAATTCAATATCACTCATGAAAGAAAGTAAAAGATTATAATCTTTAGGAATGCATCCTTTTAAGAATTATTGCAACTTTGAGATTTACAGTTGATTTTCTATGTAACAATTATTTGGAGACTAGTTTTTGGAGCACACACAAGTATAAATTGTATTTCAAATAGTGAAGAAAAAAATAAAGATGATTTGTTTTATTATAATTTTAATGACCTGCTACAATAGTATTGCATAGGATACACAAAGAAAACAAACTTGTAAAAATATGTACAACATATACATGGTAAAAGGTATATTTAAAATGCTAACCACCAACAGAAGAATAAACTTTATAAAAAGGGAATAAATGTATGTTAGTCATGCAAGACAGGTTTTCTTTTAAAAACAAACTATATAAATGGAATATGTCAACTGTATCTGACTTGGTGGTAGGTTAGGTTGGTAGGTGAGCCAGCTTATTGTTTTTAACATTCATATTGCACTTAAGAGATAAGTGAGACATCCTCAGTATTCATTCTGTACAGTACTGAGTCTAGAGGCGGTTGGTATTTTTTTTACAAAACAACCTCAAATTTAGCAATTGCAATACAAGATTTAAGGTGTAATTAAATGTTTGCTATTTTGTATTGAGCATGCATGTTTGGCAGATTAGTTAGATTTGGTTGACCTTTTGTGGTCATTTAAAATAATGTGAACACTGAGTAAACAGGTGGATGAACATGCTCATTTGGACAGTACAGTTTGGCAGAGGAAATAGGTCCTTTGTAAGTGTGAAAAAAGGGGTTATGTATCTGGATAACAGATGCAGTGGAATTGTGGAATCATAAGAGAGTAACAGGAATGGACTTTGGTTTAAGAGGAAAGACCAATTTGCAAGTTCAAGTCACAACACACATGACTTCATACCTTTTAAGAGAAAAGGATGATTACAGCATGAAAACATACAGTAGGTAAACTGGAAAGTGATCATGCAATAGTCCAGTCAGTGAACAGCAAAATAAAATTAAAGGGAAAAACAAAAACTTCAATAGTTAAATGAGCTACAGTAGATTTAAATAACTCCAATTAAAGCTTGGATGGCAAATAAAAATAAACACAGCAAATTCCTAATTATATAGGATACATTACTGTATATCTAAATAAATCAACAACTGCACTAGAAAATGACAAGGTTAGTGAAAAACCCCTTCAGAATTAATGGCACCAGCATTTTTCATTATCTGCCAAGGCAAACTAGACTGGACCTCCTATTTTACCACCCTTAAATACATTTTATGTATTCTCTCATTCCTCTGTAACGAACAACCTAAAAAAAATACATAACCACAGAGGGGGGAAAATAATTAATATATATATTATATATATATATATATATATATATTATATATATATTCACACACACACACACACACACACACACACACACACACACACACAATATATACAAATACAATTCTAAATGATTTGCCCAAAAGAAAATTGACAGGTTAGACAAATGAACAGTCTGCAGTGAAACTCAGATGAGATTGCTCCCTGGTGTTCAAACTGATACTGTGTAGGAGGCAACACACCCATTATCTGAAAGACAAATGAAAACTCCCAACAGAAACAAGTCCAATTCCAGAACAGGAGTATACTGTTGCCAATCCTAACATAGCAGCATTATTCATGACCCATTTCACCTTCCAGCCAATGCACAGAGACCAGGCGAAGAACGCTTTCAAAGTTCACCTTTTGCCTAGTGAAGTGTTAGCAGGATTTACACTCAGATTTTCAGCCTGTACCTTTCAAGAACCAAAAGTAAAACACACATTTCCTCATAGTTATTTGGACTTCTGACACCAATTCCAATGAACTATTTTTGCAATGCGAATGCTGTACAATTCTTAAATTAAATCAACCGTTTGTTTGTTTTTATATACAAAAGTGTGACCTTAAATTGACTTGGACACAAAGCTAGAAATGGTTGTATTGCTGATGTTTCATCAAATTTCTGTATGGACTATGCCCCTTTATTGGCAAGCTGTGTCTTTTCCAGCACACTTTCACTGTATCCTAGATTAGGCAGGGGAGACCGGCTACAACTTTATTATCGAGAAAGGTTTTGTAACTTATTTAAATGTAGTTATAGAAAATAAAATACATTTTACATCTGTGCTAGTTAGTGTGGGTTAAAAAGGGCATTGGCATAGTTACCTAAATGCAAACACTTCATTTTTTTCTTGTTTGTTTTATGAAAAAATCCACAAAAAAGTAACACAATTTTTTTTGAAAATTATTATAAGATTCAAACAGGTACTGCCAACAAAGAATTTTAGACTACCCATTCCTGAAATAAACCGTTCCTTTTTTAGATTCTAGCTAAACAAAGGATAGAGCTAAGATAAGATGCCTCATCATGCATTTGGAGGACATCCTTTTATTAACCTGTCACAGTCTGAATCTCAACTACAAATAGTTAGAGTTTGTATCACTGGGCAGCGTTGGTTTAAGTATTTAGATACAGATAGGTGCTAGGATAGATCTTGTACTCTAGCGCTGCTTGCTGGACTGTCCTGGTAAAATCTCCAAAGGGATATAAAGCAAAGGGTGTTTCTCCATCAAAAGGATTGACCATGCCTGTAGATAAAAAACAACATTCTACAGTTGCATATACCAAAATGCCATCAGAAGCCATGTTTGAAGTAACTTTCTCAGCTAACTTCAATGTGAACAGCATGAAGAAGTGTCCCGAGAGGGGTGGTTTGAAATATTCCGAGAACAGATGAAATGTGCCGACATTCTAGTTGCTGTCAGCAACTCTAGCACGACTTTGGACAGCACTGAAGCAAAAAGCTAAATGAATACAGCTGGATTAGCCAATTAATACCTTCATGTACAGGCCAGAACAGATAGTGAAATTCAGGTATCCAGTGTTAGGTAACATTCTTTTTTCCCTCCCAGGCACTGTTTGAGATACTAGATTTGAGCTGCAAAAAGATTCAGGTTTTCCTATGAAGTCCACAAGTAATACAAAATTACACTGAATATAAAGAATCTGTGTGCAATTAATACTTTTTCATTGTCATTTGAGAGCTACTCATTTGTCTTTGTTTCTTGTAGAAGACCAATTAACACATTAACATGACAAATGTGCTTGTATAAAAGGAGTTAAAGTTGATTTCCCTGCCCTTTTCCTGAACTAACACCACTCACTTCAAGAGATAATTCTGTAGAGTTAGTGCAAGCCATATCATTTGAGCCAGTCCAGCTTCATAAACAATCATTTAAAGTGAATAAAAAGACCCACTAGAAATGTAGGAAAACATTACAAAAATAAATAGTTCATATTCAATCGAGAAAGCTAAAATATCATTCTTCGTGGTTTGTTTACATTTCTACATATATATATATATATATATATATATATATATATATATATATATATATATATATATATATATATATATATATATATATACACACACACACACACACACACACACACACACACACACACACATATACATATACACACACACACACACAAATCAGTGATTTCTGACATTGACCGAAAAAAATAACCATTTCACGATTTGAACATGACCAAAATGTTTTTTAGGTGTTTGAGTATCAAATTCATGGCCTGGATGTGCCACCACAGGTTGTTTTAAAATGTTGTGCATTTCTCTTCAAAATAAAATAGATTGCAGAGTGGCACAAACGGGGATTCAAACTATATGCCACGGTTTTGGTTTTGTTTTGTTCTTTTAGTCGTCAACAATGGTTTTTTACCCCAGTTTTCTCCCGATTTTAGAATGCTATTATTTTTATCCCCGGTTCACCACTACAACCTCACAGCGACTCTGGCAAAGGAGGCTGGAACACGCATCCTCCGAAACGTGCTCCTGCCAATCTGGCATTTTACACGCTGCCGATCCACAGTGAAGCCACCAGACCTGTTGTGCCAGAGGACAACACAGATCTGAATGGCTCCACTCCAGACACGCAGGCTGCCTACCAGCCACATTGATCGCTGGTGCGCGGTGAACCATGGATTGCCCCGTCGACCTAAGCCCTCCCTACCCTAGGAACTCCCGGTCACGGTCGGCAATGACATAGCCTGGATTCGAACCTGCGATCTCCAGAATTTGGTCATGTTTAAATCGTGAAATGGTAACACTTTTTCGGTCAATGTCAGAACACACCAATTGTGTAATATAAATATATATATATATATATATATATATATATATATATATATATATATATATATATATATATATATATATATATATATAATATATATAATATATACGGTATGTATTTAAAATTACAGTAATTCAAAAAACTAAAAGAAAGTTTAAGAAGTCCATAATAAATATAAACACATGTTTTAAAATGTTTTTTTTGTAAATCTCATCGAGGAAAGATTATGATTAGTTAGAAACCGCACCAGTTACACTTTTCTTCTGAATAGTCTTTAAAATGTGTCCAGTATTCCAGAAGTTTTAGATTTCAGACATTTTGTTGCATTATATATAAATAACTTGATCTGTATAAAAATATAAAATATAAATTATATCATAAATCCTCAATCATTCCCCTATCCCACCAAAACATATATCAGGATTTTACAAGGATCTCCATGATGTGGTCCAGATCATTCAAATCTGTAATACCGATCTGAGTGCCATTAGTGGAGAGGGAACTGCAAGTGGAGAATGGCTTGAGGCTGTCTTCAGAGGGGGAGACTGATGAGCGAGGGGCAGTGAAAGATAGAACAGATGTGAAGTCTGAGGAATCATACATGGATGTGTCAATGTCCTCAAAGATATCATCGAAAGCCAGGTCTGTCAAGTAGCTGGTGGAATTTGGGATTTCAAAGGAACCAAAGAGGGAATCTAGAGATCTGGAGCCTGCCGGACGATCGTTACCTTCGTCCTCAGAAGAGGAGGAGGAAGAAAAGAAGTCCAGCTCCTCATTCTCAGCCCAGCTGGGGAAGGCGGGCGGTGGGCTCATGTCCTTCACAAAGCCAGCCACTCTTAAATGGCTGGAGATGGTTGAAGGCATCCCGTTATCAGATAGAACAGTCATCAGGTTAGCTTCTTCCGCCTGACTACAGATTGGCAATGGGGGCAGGTCAGGGATGTGTGCGGGAGTTGCAGGTGGGTTGCCCCCAACGTAGGGATTGATGTCAACATTGCAGGAGTTCCCGTCAGACTGCACTGCGAGTGGGGATGTGTTGCAGTCCTCACTGAGCATCTCACCTTGGATTTGGCGTAGGGTATTGGACAACAGGACGGAGCGGTGAAGGCTGGGCTCCACCTTTAAGCAGCAGCTCTGCAGCTTGCTCAGGCACATGTTGAGCACCAGCTGCCTCTGCTGGGGGTAGGGAAGAGCCGGGCTGGAGTCAAAGGGACCTGGAGGACCAGCAGCCATGCTCTCGTCGTAATCACTTAGCTTGCGTTTCACTCCTCTGCCCAACATGTATCTTAAGAGAAAAAAAAAGGAGCAAATCAACAGTGTATCATTAAGTTGTTCACACTACACTCACATTAACCAAGATTCTTTATTGGTTCACCTTTGCTGAGATTAAAATAAGTAAATACAGAAATAAAACAAAACAGGTAATGTATAAGGGTTGCTTTGCAGATCCCTAGAATGATAAGGTGAAAATTGCTTGGAAAATCAAGTGGCAGCTGTACATGCAAGCATGCATATTTGGAATGCTGCAAATATTATTAAATTATATTTTATTACATTGAATATAGCTTTAAAAAAAGCATTTCTGAAAAAAGGATGATGTGCTGTAGATTGCACCTGCATGCTTTCCTTGGTTGTAATGAATTTATTCTGTGGCTCAACTGTACAAATGAGCATTAGATTGGTGTTTGATAGTCCTTCCTCATTGCTATAAATGGTATGCTCAAGAGTTAGTTTTAAGTATGCAGTGTGAACTCCAGGTGCAGTTCTGTGTAAGTGACTTCCATGCAGCTGTTCCACATTCCACCTCCTATAAGCCACATACAGTACATTTGGGACCTTGAAGTATCAACATTTCTTGCATTGTATATGAGTTAACCACAATAATTCCTGGTTGAGTGAAATTTGTTAGTTGTTTGTTCTTGAGAGCTATTGGTGTGGTTAATTGTGCTAAAAACATTACTCTACCAAGGGGCTTTCACAAAACAGAAATTACTTGATTCTATTACTAACGGGTAGTTTTCTCTACTGCTATTATTACCTAATAAGGGCGTAGGGGCTTTGGAGTAATAAAATCACAGCGTCACCTAGTGGCGCTCTATAAATCCTGTAATCCAAGTTAAAATAGTGACCTGAAATTTTTAAAACCTTCAGACCCTTACAATGTATATATTGGAAACCGTGGACCAACTTGCAAATAGTTTGGAGTCTGCAGAAGATACTAAAAAGTCAGGCCCTAGGATAACCGTCTTTCTGTGTATCTGCATAATCCTGCACTCGTCAGCAGTACTAGGAGCTCTGCAGAGTTTCATAAGCAGAGTCTCAAGGGGCTTCTCCTCTCCTGCAGGAGCAGTGGGGTCTGAGTGGAATACTCCCATCACTGTGGCAACTCATATCAATATATGTCCTTGTGCATAGGGGCTACTTCTACAGACGGGCTCGGTCACAAAGCTCACTCTTATACAATAAAACAACAAAGCTGTTCTAAAGTATTGCCCAACCTTCTGTACTGCCTGTAAACAAGCCTGTTGGGATTTATTACACAAGAGTGAAACCAGGCAAGCATGTTGTACCATACACCCACATACCTGAAACCCTTCAAATATATCCACTCCTACAGTACACACAGCAAAACAGAACACAACAAAAGCTGTGCTACAGAAATAAAAGAAGGAGACAGAGTGCAGGGCAGCGCCCAGAGGATTTTGCATGTTCGTACAAAAACATAAACTGTACCACCAGTGGAGCTGCACTGTGGCTCATCAGCTTCTGTCTGTATGAACAGAAGACAGAGAAAGAGAAACTATATGCTTGTGTTGTGCAGTGCAATATGGCCAGTTGACTTTTATAGGAATCCTGTTCAAAACATAACGTGACTTTGAAATTAGCCCATGCCTCATTTGCCATAAAAAATGGAAGAGGGTTCCATTATAAAAATATCTGCACCATGACCCACCCAGTTCAGTAAAAGACTGCAAAAAGCACCTAGTAACTATAAGAACTTGAAGTGAGAGTCAGTGGTTAGCTAAATTATTGCTAGTTTTCTTGATCATTTTACATAACATTCTACACATTTTTTTTAAAAAAAACAGCCTATTTCAAGTAGTTTAATTCTATGCTGCTTTTTTTTTTTTTTTTTTTTTTGTTTAACTAAAATAATTCTCGTGTTGAGTGTTCATTGCTCCAAAGCTTAGTAAAACCAGTCCATATTACTCACCAGACCCATCAGCTGATCTTTGAGTCATGCACTTAAAGGCTAAATCGCAATGGGTCAAACCAAAAAAAAAAAAAAAAAAAAAAAAAAATGGGAGGGCAACTAAAAAATGAATACCATGGTTTCATAAATAAAAATAAATACATCTTATTTATTTTTTCTAGTGTTACAATAGGTGTGCAAATGTCTAATGCCATGTTTACAATGGAAGATTTACCACTTTGTCTGGATTACATTTAGTTAAAGCAACAGAATTGTTACTAATGTTGTCCAAAACAAATCCATTGCAGTTTATAGATCCCTGTATTCTGTCCGAACTTTCTTTTCCCTGGATCATATGAAAATGCATGTCAAGCTAGTCTCAGGAGTATAATTCTACTGTCCCATATTCACTTTGTACAAGTTTTAAAAAGTGTGTTTTGTAATTGCATCAAGTATTACAACCAATCTATTGCTATTAAAGTGTAATCAAGAAATTATGTAGAGGACTGCAAGAAGGCTGCTTTACTGGGAAGGATTGATGTAATATCATATTACAAGTACTTAATATTTCATTAATAAATTAAGAAACCATTGTTCCCCCATGTGTCGTGCACAACCTACATGCATGGCTTTAAAAAGTGTGATTAATTCGGTGGTCAGCACATCAGTATTTTAGGGTTGTATTTTGTAATTTACACAAGTACTGTTTGTATAATAACTATTAGGACAGGGTTAGTGTAGTAATACTAACCATTCTATCCACTGACACTTCTAAATAAAGTATCTTTTGATTTAATACCTTTTTTCAGTTCAGAGTTGGTGATGAATTACTTATTAATCATAGTGATCAAATTTATAACCAAAATATTGTTAGTCCACTGCTGTTACTTAAAAATCATACACAATTTAATGCAGACATGTATACAGTACATACGACTACCAAAAAACATGTTCTTTAGGAAAGACTTCCTGCAACTTTGATTAATGGGATATATAACTACATAACGTTATTGAGTATTGGAAGATTGGTTTGAAGATTTTTGTTTGTAAAGGTATTTAAATGCAGTTTCTTGATGATTTACAACAACTTTCCTTATAGTGGAGAACGTTGTGACCGGTTCCTGGGTAGCTGTTTGTAGAGGTTTATTCCTTTTTTGCTCAAATTTGTAGCACAGAAACACTATTGGAACGAGACCACTATTAATGAACGTGTTACTCTATCAAAAATCAATGAAACAATCGTGGTTGTAGGTCTTAATCCAAATGCCACACCAGTAGCTAGTGCAATTTAATACTTTGTCAAAGGGGAAGAAACTGCTCAACGAGTTACTGGAGATCGCTGTTTAATAGTCGGTAACCAAATGGTATCTTTAGACAGTACTAGCATTAATACAATGAAAAGCATACCTGTAGAGAAAACTGCCTTAATTTTGCAGCGAGTGTTTTCAACTCTGCCTTACATTTGTTTTAAAATAAACAACAGCATACTAAATTAAAAAAAGAAAGAAGACTTAAAATGCCGCTTACCTTTTCGTGGTAAAACCACCTCCCTGAAACACGCTACCATAAAGTTGCCGCAGAGCATGATTAAACTGCACGTACACAATGCTATTAGTGCTACAGTCAGTGCTGTATTGTTCGTTTGTGTACAAAATTAACTGCTAAACTGGATGGGCAAAAATACTTGTAAACTGCAGCAGCTATCTTCCCCCTCTCGCAGAGACAGCTGACAAACAAGAAACTGCACAGAATAGGGATTGGCTGACGTAGAATCAAGCTTTAGTGCTCACTGGAGTTAGGAAAAAAATGTGTGTGGGGGGTGGGTTGGGGCGGCGATACTGTATGAGAAAAAAAAAAGTGAAAGGTGGAGCTGAACGAGCCTGGTGCACTGAAGAGACGCCCCTCACTCCTCAGTCAAATCGCCCTCACGGGGCCCCGAATGTGCACATCAGGACTGCTGACTTCAGCTTTCCAATGCAAGCGTTTGTGTATTCAAAACCATTATCTCTTGTCCCTTTCTCCCTCTTGCAAAACATTATATTTTTTCTCCTATTTGTGCTGCTACCTCTCACTATTTTCCTCCCAGAAATAGATCTGAAGAGACCCAAAAACAAATTGACAAATTTTACACTCCCTTTTCATTTGCTGCATTTAATGAACTGTACACAAAGACACACACACATTCAAAAGTACCCTTTCTCACATTCTTAACCTATCAGTATTTGGTAGGAACCAATTCCAGGTTAAGATACACTTATTATATGAACAAATGCCTTATTTTACATCATTTTTAATAAATCAGGTGTAATTTATAATATGAGGTAAAACAAAATTTAAATGCATGCAGAGACTGAAAACGTGTGAAACACATATAGTAACCTTAAATTTGTTATATCTGCTCTCCCAGTGTGTTCTCCCTGCATCAGACAGGTCTTACTCTTTAAAACAATGGGTGAAGCCCATAAGGAGAATTTTGTGCTTATGAAAGGGGCTACATGAAGTCTGAATTAATCACAGATCAGGTACAGAAAAGTCAACAACCTGTGCAGGTCTGTGTAATTTCCCAAAATTATATCCAGTCTTGCAGCTGGACACTTGAAGAACACTGTGACCTGGGAATTTGACAGTTACGCTCTGCGCTGATTATGTCCGTCAGGTCTCAAATTCTACATCTGGAGTGCCATTACCCCAGGTTCCACAAGTAAAATGAAATAATTAACTTTTCTGCACCTGGCTGGATATTTAACTGGTTACATAAAGTGAACGAACATGGTAGGAGATTTCTATACTCCTAGCCTCCATAGGCATTTTGGACTGCATTTGTGTGAAGGGGTTTGGACCATAACATAAGAGGCTGTTTAGCTCATCAATGCTTGCCATTCTTACCACAACACTTACCTCTACTAGGAGGATCTAATTTAATAGGGCAGAATCAAGTCATTTTTCAAATGTTCCCAGTGCTTATGACCTTACTATCTCTTCTAGTAGGCTATTCCATGCATTGAGAAATCGGTTAAAGAAGCTGTTTCCTCCTTCCATTCTAAATTTCCTTTTATCTGCTTCCATTTCTGTTCTCTCGCCCTACTCGCTACATATTTAACCCTTGTTTCATTAAGCACTTGGGATACATTTCCTCTGGGCCAAGTGATTTATTTTTTTTAGTTCTTGAAGCTGCTTCACCGAGGCTGAAATCTCTAAAAACTGTGTGATGGTATACAGTTTTTGTATCCTCCCTGATGAAAACACAAAAAATAATACATTTGCTTATGAGAACTGAGATTTATTATTAGATTCATCCCTTAATACATGAACTTTCTCTTTAACAGGTATTTTGCTTTAACAATATATTATACATTATTTTAAGATTTTGTAAGCATAACTTTTTTATTCTTATTTTATATTTTATTGATCCGTTTACCTACCTTGGCAAATGCTTGTTAAACTCAATCCTCTTTGTTGAAGGTATATACATATCCTGTATGTTTACAACATTAAATCTGTTTCACTGAACTTCAACCTTCCATTCCCCCAGTCTATTTCTTAGTTCCTGCCTCATTCTTTCACAGTTAGCCTTCCTGAAATTATACACTTGTTAGCGTAGCCTTTTGCTTAGAATTTCTAATTTCAAACTGAATCATGTTGTGATCACTTGAACCTAGTGGTTCCAATACTTCTAAATTATTTAGCATGTCCTGGTTTTATGTGAACACCAGGTCTTAACTTGCTCTGTCCCTTGTTCAGTTTCTAATACACTTGGTTTATAATTTATTGAAGGTGTTATTAAAAGGTGTTACTTAACACATATGTATAGTTGCTGCCTGCAGAGTTGTATGGATTTGATTTTTTTTAATATAGTATCAGTGAGAGGAATGGAGAACCCATGACATGTTTCCAATTTAAGTTTGGATGAAACAGTAAATTCAACACTGATTTCTGACAAATGATACGGGAAAAGAAATATCACTATTATAACACATTTATTTAAAAAAAAAATAAGGTATATAAATGATGGACATTGACTAAATGTTTTTGGGTTCTTTTTAATCACTCAATCATTCATCCTTGACCATGACACGCTTGAGAGACTATTATTGAAGCATATGCACTTAATCACCTAATTAGTGAGATAGTTGATTGGGCACTGGATACAGAGTGATTTCAGCTGTTGAATTGCAAGCTTGAATAATAGCAATAAAGAAAATCACAGGAAAAAAAACAAAAAACATAATATGCCTTTGTGAGAGAGCAGCGCCTTCTGCCAATCAGCATGTTGGAGGCTGGACTAGGGCAGCATACTGTGGCTCACAGTCTCGGGTGCTCAGCCAGCAATTTCAAATCTGGCGAGACGGTATAACCAGACACACTCTGTCAATGACAGTCCACAAACTGGGAGACCAAGAGTCACAACACCTGCCCAAGACCAACAGATCATTTTGCAGTATCTTCATACTGTCAATTGTTAATCAGCACAATAAAAAGTCACTGCACCTGTTTGTCATTTTTCAATCACATCTAGTGAATTTTATCCAAATATAAGTGATATGTTTCTTTTGATGTTCAAATATAAGTGATACGTTTTTTTTTGATGCTCAGTATATCACGGTTACTTAGAAAACAGGTAGAGGACAAAAAAAATTGAAACACCTGGGTAAAAGAGAGAAAGCAAGTATATCGAAAGCAAGGGCTTCCACATAGGTGTGGCTCATGCATTAAGCAAATAACATCCCAGCATGCTTATGGTGATGTAGAAAAATGCTAGACAGGCCTGGTTGCCTATAATTATGGCTAGCATGGCTGCAAGAGGAGACCTCAGTGACTTTGAAAGAGGGGTGATTGTTGGGTTAGCGTTTGGCAGGAGCTTTAGTGACTAAGACAGCTCAACTTGCTGATGTTTCACGAGCAACGTGGTGATGTCGGCATGGAACTGTGAGGGAAAGACATCATCCGCAAAGGTCAACAGTGGGCAGAAGCGTATATTCCAGGATCGTGGTATGTGTGCATTAATTCAAAGTGCAAGGCAGAACAGGTGAGCAACTGCAGATCAACTGACTGCAAATTTCAACATGGGACGCGAGCAGCCAGTTTCATCAAAAACAGTCCGCCAAGAACTCCACAGAGTGGGATACCATAGTCGGGTTGCAGTGCACAAACCGCTCATCACACCTGGCAATGCACGTTTGCGAGTCCAGTGGTGCAAAGAGCACAGGCAATGGACTACCGAGCAGTGGAGAAATGTGATATGGTCTGTGACAGAAATATGAGTTCTGGTTGTAAATCTCCCTCCCGACCTGTCATGGCGGTAATTAGTGAAAGTGGAAGTCTTTTGGACGGGCTGGCCTGACAGTTCATTTCCAAGGTTGGGAAGTCGGTCAGCCTGGAAGGCGGCAAGACTCCGGTGTAGGAACATATTGACCCGGAAGGTAAACAATGTAACAGCTGCAGGCAATAGAGACAGCTGCAATCATTTACCAAGGGGTCATGCGTCACAGCATAAAGAGGACGGAGAATCGTAAATCTTTTCCTTCACTTGATTTTTGTGTGAGAAACTGGAAAGTCAGTGAGAGACGCAGAGAAAGCATTGTAAAAATATTTGTGAGTGTTTGGTTTGTTTGTTTGTGTCTGTTTAGTAACTGTCTGTGTATGACTAGACGGCTAAGCACGTATCCGGAGCTGTCGCCTAGGGCCAGCACAAAACCAGATCAACACTGCACTTCAATTACTGTTTAAAATTGTTATTACCCACCACAAGCACCACAACACCACAGCACCACCCGGACTGGTGGCCTTGTATTGTATTATTGCGGGGCGGATAATGTTATTATTTGGCTTGCAAAACCATTTATATCACTTCCCTCCGTGCTTTACACATTGCTGTGTATTCCAGGAGGTTTATTGTTTGGTCGCCAGACCGGGAATTACAAAATAAACTAAACTGGATTATAATTGTCTGCCTGTGATTATTCCTGCACAGCATCACCCCTGCATCTGTTCGCTATCAGCAGCCACATTGCCACAGCTCAGATGAATCATCCTTCACCATGTTCTCGACAAATGGACGAGTGCATGTGTGGCGCCAACCTAAAGAACTCTACAACCCTGAGTGCTTGGTTCCAACAGTGAAGGGTTCCGGTGGTTCCGTAATGCTGTGGGGCGCATTTTCCTGGCATGGTTTGGGTGCACTCATTCCCTTAGAAGGCAAGGTCAATGCTAATTGCTACTTTATGGTACTGAGTGATCATCTTCAACCCATGTTGCAGCATTTTTTTCCTGCCGGGACGGGTGTCTTCCAGGATGACAATGCCCCCATCCACAGAGCACGTGTGGTCACCCAGTGGTTTGATGTTATCCATATGCCATGGCCTTCTCAGTCACCAGATCTGAACCCAATCAAGCATTTATGGGATATTCTGGAACGACGCCTGAGACAGCGTTTTCCACCTCCATCAACCAAGCGTGAGTTTCTCGTCTGCAGAATTCCAGAGGCTGGTAGACTATGTCACGGTGCATATTGGCCACACGTGGTGGCCCATTACCCTATTAAATGACTTTACATTGATGTTTCAATTTTTTGTCCACTACCTCTATGTCTAGTGGGTATGTCCAACACAGCAGGCTGCAACACTAAGTTATGTTTTGCTGTAAACTTTACAGCCTGTTCTGTATGCTAAGTAAAACAGGTACTCACTTTGATGTGTTTAGTACATCCGAGTATGGATAACTTTTTAGGCACACCAGTAGTAGGTAGGAAGAAGTGGACAAAAATGTCAATTCAAGTTACTCACACAGTATCTACCTGGAACACTATTAGCTGGTTTGACCTCAATGCAATGAATGGAGATTAATTCTAAAGGTCCTTTCTTAAAAAGCAAGAAAAGCTGTCCTTTCCATGGCATACATTTGTAAGAACAATGGGGAAGCTTTATGCAAACAGCAAGTCTTTAAATAGAACACAAGAGTGCTGGAAATGAATAACATGCTAGAAAATGAGTGTCCTGCTAATAGTTTAATCCAATATGAAAACAGCAAAATATAGGCTCAAGCTGGGACCTACTGATGATGTCACAGAGATAGTTCCCCTTCTAGTGGCAAGTCTTGGACTGAAGCAATCAACATTAGAATGTAGACACCTGGTAAAGCCAGTAAAACCTCAAATATTTACAGATAAGAAAACAAACCAAACAAAAACTACAAAATTAGAGTCATCAGCATCATGACAAGTAGATAGATGGATGGATAGACAGGTTTCTTTTCCATCGAGCTTGATTTCCACACTTTTTTTTTATTGGTGTTTAAAGCAAGTTATAAAAAATCTCCCTCTTTGATTTCAGAGGGCACTAAAAGGAATCCCTGTCCCCATTCCTGCCATTTCCTGTCGTTAATTTTTTTTTGCTAAATGAACAGACTTAAATACTCCTACTTTAAATTCAGCCATGCACAGAACTTTTTACAAAATCAGTTTGAATTATTTTGGGACATTTATTTGTACTTTGAGTATGAACCTGCCTCAATGTTTAGGAAGTTCCAATGCACTAACACTACAAATTACATAAAATGCTTTTCATTTTACATGGCCTATAACAGTTTTTTTTTTTCAAATAATTAATCTAACATTTATTCACCTTCTCTGTATATGTAGAAGATGCACAAAAAACCACATGTAATCCAGTCTCTTCCTAGTTTACTTTTTTTTTTTTATGTTCCTGCTATACGCTTTCATGTCTTCCCCACTTCAGAAATCTGAGGCATGACTATGGCAGAGCAACTCAGCTCGTAGCAAGCAGGAAATAGCCCCTGAGGAGGGAGTGACTGTTGACAATAATGATCGAATCTGCATTAAGAAGTGGGCTGCATTCTGACTAATCCAACAGAAAGGCAACGGATGTCTTTAGCAGGGCTGTTTTACCATTAAACTTAGGCAGTTGCGGGTTTCAGAAAAGCTTAGCTGATTCTGCCCCAATATAATGACTCACTTCCATGTGGCAATAAGTTAGTCATGCTTTCAGTTTACAACCAATACGGGGATGGTCAGTGATGCGGTGCCTGAAGTAAATTACTAGTTTATGAATCCCTTGTTGAGCCCACATCCACACAACTAACAGGATTCTGAAAAATATTGCATTACACAACTTTTTACATTTAGAACTGTAAACTGTTTCAAAGCGCTTTTCAAAATGGCTGCACTAGTGCAGTGATAGTATAGGTATTATTGCCCACATTGTCAAACAGGTAACAGAAATAACAAACCATAAAGTGGTAAAGAACAGAAAAGCCAGAGCACTAATCATTTTGAAAAGACCTTTGAAACAGAGTTTACAGTTCTAAATGTATAAAATTGCCAGGATGTTAACAATGAAGAGTAAAATGAAAGGTACATTATTTAAAAAGTTGTAGCAACATATGGGGACCTATAACGCTGTATTTTTCAGAAGCCATGCTCAGAAAGGGACAGGACAAAAGGCTGAGGTCTTATCTCCATCTCAAATCTTAGAGTTAAAAACTAGTTCAAAACTGCCAGAAAAATGGTCAGGACTAAATTTGACTATCAATGAATCCGCATATGGTCTGTGACCATGTAAGCAATGTCAAATATTTTTTGTAAGAAAACCTGATTGTGTGTTCTATAACCACTTCACAGATCTTCAACTGAGCAGAGCAAAAGCTTGGATTTCTCATCCTGATTTTAAATACAGCAGGGCTACCATTAAGACTACAGGTACAGCCTTCGGATATTTCTGAGATCAAATGGCTAATCTGAATATGACTGACAATAATTTTGCTATTTTAGTTAAGAGCAATGTGACGAAGGTCCACACTCATAAGAAAAACAAATTCAAAAAAGTCATTTTCATTATTTATTCTTCATTTTCACTATTTTAGGTTAGAAAAGGAAATTTAAGTGCTACAGAACCCTTAACTACAGAAGTTACATGGCAATTATTTGTGAATATTGTGGTTGTTTCTTACAAACAAATCTGTATACTTTATTTTTTTATTTGCAGTGGTTCTCCAGGTCTAGCTCTCCACCCACTGATACAGCTTAAAAAAGAGTCTGCCGCCAGGATTTAAAAAATTCACTAACTCTCTGGTTCCGTAGCTAAGCAACCCCAGTGTGGGTACCTACTGTAGCTGCAAGTCACTGAGTTAAAATGATAATAAATTCAAAATGAACAACGGTGTTATTAATGCAACATCCAACCAGTCCCACAGCTAACCACTAAACAGGCTTTAGTATAACATGATATTTGAGCAAGATAACACTAATATTCCCCAAACTATACTATTAATTGACGGACAAGAGTCAATGTTCCTTTCCATTAAAACTAACAATTTCAGGCTGATAAAGTTATTTATATACATTTGAACAGTTAAGTCACAAATGTACAAGCAGTCTGCACTATGTAAATTGGATACTTGAGCATCAGCAGTACTACAGGAGGGTGGCCACGCTTACAGAAATGTACTTTTTCGACATGTAACAATGCAAAGATCGTAGGAAATAATCTACAAGCAGGAACTGTAGTGGCAGAATATCCCCCCCCCCTTCATTCTCACAGTGCTATCTTGTTTTGAATAAATTCCCTCTGCCAATTACTAGTTATTCCATAATCATGAGAGATTACAGTGGATAAGATTTAATAAAATAAATAACTGCATAAATAACTTTACATCTAAAATCTTTTTCACACTGGCATGCTCCACTCGGGTCGGGACCTAGTGTCATGCGGGTCGACTATACAATTTCACACTGCTTTGAAGAAGCAGGGTTGACCTGGGTGACAGAAGCAAAAAAAAAAACACAACACGCATATCAATGCACCGGAAACAGCTTGTTACGGACGCTTCTAAGCTTCACTGGATTGAACCATCAGCCCAAATGTTAGAGCAAATGTTTCTTCATCTCTGCAGCAACCTGATAGGGAAAAACTTGTACAAGCACTTCCACAATGCAGTGGGCTTAAGTATGTGATCTGACTGGAACACCAGGAAAGTACCAAAGGGTTTGATGCGTTTTCTATTTTTTTTTTTTCTACATTTACACATTTTATGTAACAGTACTTGGTGTTTCTGGTTAGGCTAAACTAGAGTGTATTTTGTTGGTCACGTGGCAGCAAATGCACCCACGCCATATCCATTTCAAAATCCACACAAGCACATTCTGATTAGAATTACCTTATTCTTGTGCTTATGCAAAAGATGCAAACCCCAACTGTCAGAACCAAATTAATGGAAACAGATTGTAATTAGTAGACACCATGGTTCTGTTGGGGCATACACAGGTAATGTGATGTTTGTGAACAAGATTATCCACCGAATCTGACAGTCACAGTCAGTAAAGTTTATCCACCAAATCTGATTGTCAATCAGTCCAAATCACTGTACTTAAATATAATACAATAACGTCTTCACTTTTAATGCGTGACTCAGCAAAGCATATTCTACCCGGTTCACTACAAAGCAGTAACTTTTTATTTGATACTTTTTCGTTTAATTGCCAATAACGGTTGTAGTACATAACGAAACAAAGGGCGAATCAAATATTTAAGCATAAAACCCAAACGACGCACCATATCAGCCTACAACTTAGCTGCCTACTTTATCATGGAGTTACAAAACAGAACTAGGAAGTTCGCCAACCTTATACGACGTACTTCAAACGCTGTCACGCAAATGTAAATTACAGTTATACAACTTCGGTAGGGGTAGGAGACTCATTTTTTACTCAATTTTTGCCTTCATCGATGTCTGATCCTCCACCTTTAACTGTACTCAACGATACTAAGAAAACAAAACGAAATTATATCGAACAGAACTGATAAACATTATTAAACACCAAGATATCCGGTACAAAAACAGGTATGCATTTATTTCTATGTTATACCACAACGCACCACAAACAGACTTACTACTGACTGTACGTACTTTTCAAAGCCAGTAAGAAAAGGGTCAGTTTAATCAATTTAGCTATAACTTGCAGTGACTAACAATTTGTACTTACCGTGATACAGCACGAACTTTAGGTTTAGAAACTTACTTATCAACACCAGCAGTCAGTCGCAAAAACCTAACAGCGGAGACGGTGTTTCTTCGGCTGGCAAAATTCCCTTTACCCGTAACATTATCAATAAATAATTTATAAACCAACTCCTAATCGGTTATATTCCCTTATGTCTTCTTGTGTCCTTTCCGTGTGTGTGGTAAGGATTATTTTCCAGACAGAACTTGATTACTACCGTCATGTGTGCTAACGACATATCTTTCTCACCGCTCGCTCTGTAACTAGGTTTCACAGAAGCCGGTTAGAAACAGTCAGCAGGATAGAAACTGCGGGAAAGACACTCAGCTGATTGACGGTCGCCAGTTGCCCTGGTTACAATTGGTCTGTATACTCGATGAACCGCCTAGCAACCATTTCCCATTGGTTGATATTTTGTTAACGCGAATCGCCCACGGGACTGAAATGTGACCATTTAAAATCGAGTAAAAAAGGGTCCTTTTATGTCAAGTCGCCTCGAGGTGTTCTCTGATTGGTTTAAAATAAAAAGAATTAGAGCCCTCACCGAAACGCTTAACGAAATGCAGATTTGCGTCACCAGCACCCGCCAGCCAGAGACTTTACACGCAGTATACAGTTTTTTCTATTGGACGCTGACTACACATCGCGACCAACGATGGAAAAGATTTAAAAGGATTTACATTATTTTGTACCATAGCACAGCCCCGACTACCCATGCACTATGTACAGCTGAGCGTGCGATTGGGGTCTTAAAATAGCGCTGTTATTAAAATTGTGAGCTTTCACTTATATTACCCCGGATTTAGCGATAGACTAGTTATGTTGTATTAGTAACACATTCACAAATCGTCGGCTTTAGTTAAGGCCGTGATTCACGATCATATTTCAGGGCAGTGTTAGTGGAGCTTTGCATTGATATCCCAAATGAAAGTTTAACCTGTCACTCAAATAATGGCAGTTTTAAGTTTGGTTGACCGATGTTTGCAAATTATCACATGTTTTTTTTAAACAGAAGTACATTTAACCTTTGAATTTTGAGCAGGCAGTTTGTTTCATGCATTCTGCTGGCTGGTTTAACCCCTGCAAATGCAATTCCAAAAAGTATGTTGAAATCTGGAGACTGTAGGTTTTAACAAAACGCGGTGTATTTTGATAAATTCTGGTATTATTTTCCTTAGATGTAACTACTATGGGTTTTGTAGGCTATGCAACTATCACATATTGCAGTGTTAGCTCTAATACACATACACACACACACACACACACACACATATATATATATATATATATATATGTGTATATATATATATATATATATGGTTTCTTTTTAATCATTCATCCATGACACGCTTGAGTGACTATGACTGAAGCATATGCACTTAAATTACCTAATTAGTGAGACAGTTGATTGGACACTGGATATGGAGTGATTACAGCTGTTGAATTGCAAGCTTAAAAGCAATAAAGAAAATTACAGAAAAAAAAAGCAAACAATATGCCACATTTGTCAAAAGAGCAGCGCCTTTGTGCAATCAGAATGTTGGAAGCTGGATAGGGCAACGTACTGAGGATGGGTGCTCACAGCTAGCAATTTCAAACGTGGCAAGACGGTATAACCAGACACACTCTGTCAATGACAGGCCACGAACTGGGAGATCAAGAGTCACAACACCTGCCACGGAACATTTTGATGTCAGTTGTAAATCAGCACAATAAAAATTCACTGCACCTGCTCTAAAACAGAGTTGGTCACATCTAATGAATTTTATCCAAATATAAGTGATAAGTTTCTTTTGATGCACAGTGGGGGTGTGTGTGTGTGTGTGTGTGTATGTATGTATATATATATATAGTAGCGTGCATGGCTGAAGGCAGCAGCAGGGCTGGTAGATGACGTAATCACACACGAAGACATAAGCCCGATATACTCTACTTGCAATGGAGTCGGCTCTTTTATACCGACGTATCGGCACTTTGCTTTATTTAGTGCAAGAGGTCACTGGTTCGAGCCCACCCTCCGCCTGTGTGTTGATTTCCTCGCCCTGTGTGATGCGCCTGCCTGCGTTAATCGAAATCGCTACAATATTATTTGATCAGGTCAGATTTACAACAGCTTCGATAAATACATGCACAGGTAGGCCTACGGTATGCAGGCGCTTGGCTCCCCAGTTCTAAATACATTTTACACTCCAACTGCTATATTATTATTATTATTATTATGACTTACAGTTGTTACAAAGTATCACATTACAGATAATAGCAGTTAGAGAATACAATAAAATCATTAGTGAGTAAGAGCAGTTATACTTCGTCTTTATGTAACTGGGAGACTTGGGAGTATTTTATTTCGGAAACCTACTGCAGTCTAGGCTATGTAGGATAGTGATTGTTGGAGTTCACATAAAATGAGGTTTGTTTATTTAAGGTAAAATGCAATACAAATCGTTACTTTTTGTAATGAGTCATATAGTGACTAAGGGTGGTGATCTATTCGGGACCTACTTTATAAGTTCAGTAATCTACATTGTGCTTGTTATCAAGACTTTATTACCCGTGTCTACAGGATTGATACATTAAATGCATAAACCGGATCGAACATGCTTTGTCTACACACGTTAATTATCATAGGACATGTAACGTGGTCTGTAATGTACCTACAATCGTCAGATACAGCAAAGCACATCTACATTGAGTTATCTCGTTTCTACTACCAAAGAATACTTCAAAATAATTGGTAGTAAATCTTCAGAAGGAAATCAAGACAACACATATTTTCCAAGTCTGCGACTTATTTTCTACTGTTTTTATTTTAGACATAATATTAAATGTAGGCGTGGTTTTGTTATTCGTAGATATATTTGCCCCCGCACTGTGTCTCTCCCGTCCGCTCTGCCCACAGACTCTTATGCCAGCATTTCAATGCATCACGAAATCAGCATATTGCGTTTTTTCTCCCTTCGGTGAGCTTAAAATAGGAGCAGTAGGCGAGTGCAATGCCACCGTCTTTTTTGGGGGTTACAAAAGCAACAAGCAACAAAACCGTAATGACCGCTGAATTTTCTTGACAACAGCGAAGTGCTTCTACAGACCATGGGTCTATTGATTTTGTCACCTGAGTTAATTACATCGCGATTTTATGTTTCCTTTGTCTGATTGCACGTGAGAATTGAATGTACACCGACACAGAACACTTCGAATATTGTGTTTTGAAACATCTTGCCTATAACTTGACATCATGCATTACTTTAGTAATTTCGTTTTCACAAGTTGCGTACATTTTTTTTTTAATTGAAATCTATTACGATTGGATATACAGCATTAGATCAGCCACTACAGTGATACTATACCATACTAAACAAAGCAGTATCTGGCATGTATTTAAATTCAGGGCTATGAGTGCCATAAAGCTAAACTATTTAAAATGAAAAGCATGACATTCTAATTTACAAAAACAGGATTGCACAACTAAAATAATAGTGCCAATGATGCTTCTTTTTCACACCAATGAACCAATCACTTAGCCATCCAGAGCCCCTTCATTGTTTATAGATGTCTTAAAAATGTAAATTTGAAAAGATTCTGGTGGAAAATCTTTAGCATTTTAATTTAAAGGGAACATTTTTTACAATTGATCACACTTGCACTATAAAGTGCAGTTTGTAAGGTCTACTGGAGTATTATTATTATATTATTATTATTATTTGTTGGTGTCTTCTGGAGAACAATTACAAAGACTGGTGCAGTGTGATAAAATATGTATAGATTCTATTTAAGATTAAACATTTGATTTACATTTTGGTTCACATTAACATCACGTTCTAAGAATTAAGCATTTGGAAAACAGCAGCTACCAAATACACCCCTTATAAAGAGGCAATATAAAATGTGTTCCAACTGTTGCATGTATTCTACATGTATAGTAAATATAGTACTAGTGTCTTTGCAGAGGGTATTTACTGTCATTGAGCCCTCAGTTTACTCATTGCCCATTTTATTAGATCCTCCAAATCAAGGACTAGTGACTATAAAATGGGAATTTGTCCAACTCTTAACTCTTGTATTTGTTGTCCAGTTAACCCCAAGCCCTGAAAACTACACAACTGTTGTTGCAAGGGACAGCACCAAAGAAATGGCCATGCTCAGTGTTTTATCCTTGAAGATCACTCATCTCAGAAATGACCATTTACTCATTCCTAAATCACATGAATGCACCCATAGTATCTTTGGGAATTTTTTATTTATTTTTATTTTTGGCTTTTACAGAACCTTTTTGCACATCACAAAAAGAACACAGAACTCACAGTACTGGATTTCATAAATATAAAGTAATTTATATAAATTTTTCTGCATTTGAAACATCATTGTATTGTTTTCAAATGCAGGTTTAAAAAATAAATAAATAAAAAATCCCCTAGCAATGACACATTGCAGGTGTCAAGAGAATAATGAAAAGGTAGGATATCATGGCTGAAATCTTCAGAAGCAACATAGCACCTCATCTCATGGTTCTGAAAGTATCGTTAGGTATTGTTAAAAGGTGTATGTGCGGCACACGTAATGCCAACACTACTTGCCTGTTGAAGACATTCATAGCTTTCAGAGAATACTTACAGATGTGATTTGAATGATATTACCAAAGGAATACAAATTCGTGAAGATAAAAAAATTTGAACGGAAACAAATCAAACACCACAAGGGAAAAGATTAGTTTGTACCTTTTTATTAAAAAAGTATTTACAAAAAAACTGCTACAATGTATTTTTTTACAAATATAAAAAACTGCATATAGTCTATTATAGTTTAACGGTATTAACGTCCATGTGTACTCAACTTACATCCTGGTTGTACGGTAAACTACACTGAATTAACTGACATCGATCATAAGGGAGATTTTTGACAATGGCTTTCATAATACTGGCTGTTTCCACACCGTGTAACAATTTATTTTTATTTTTTTGTTCCTGGGTAGTACGTGTTATTTCCTAATTGCTTATGCCTCAAAAGTATAGAAAATGGCTATTATTCCCCACAAACTTTGCTTTTGTGACCAGGACAGTGATATTTTTGATTAAATTTACAGTATAATCGTAAATCTTGAAAAACTACTCACTTCTAAATCTTTTGTAGTCATTTTTGTATTACTTTAGAATAAATACATGTTAATATGTATGATAATATGATTCATATGTTGTTTTTTTCTGACTTTGTGAACGAAAAGACACACATTTGCCCGTTTTCCCATTGGAAATAGTGATATTTTGAAATATCACTGTCCTGGTCACAAAAGCAAAGTTTGTGGGGAATAATAGCCATTTTCTATACTTTTGAGGCATAAGCAATTAGGATAACACTTGCTACCCAGGAACAAAAATTGTGTTACATAGTGTTATTTACCTTGCCCGAGTAATCAATCAGCCATGATAATGAATATTATGTTTACAAATCTTAGAAAAGACGACCCTTGTGTGTTAGAAGAAACACAACTAACCAAACTACAGTCTAGCTGTTCTTTTAGAATGAATCAACAACGAATACATTAGTCTGAACCTCTGTTTGCCATTATTCCTGTACTTAAATACTGTTTATACAGTGGTAACCACTGATTTCTACATTGCAAGAAAACTGCCACAGCCCGATATCCCAAGACATGGTACAGGGCTTGTAATTCCAAAAGAACACTTTGACAATGAAGTATTTCATAAAGTTGATACAACTTTGAGTTACTGTAAACTCAAAACTTCAAACTGATGTGCATTTAATAAATTAAAAAAAATAAATTAACTAATAACTTAAAACTTGGTTCGACCCATAATTCTTCATTTGTAGTAAGAACATATGGCTTCTAACAGCAAAAGCAGGAGCAAGTTGGAAATACATTAGCAATTATGCAATCTTGCCAAAATAATCTGACTGAGATGTAGGCTACACATATTGTCCAAGCACTAATATAAAAGGTGCCTTCCACCATTTCTATGCATCAATCTCCACACTAGGCATATACTGCACTTAAGGATAAAGTCAAAAGGAAGACTTAATATAGACCATTTCAAATAGATTTTTTGTTTTCAATTTTATCATAATTATTTCACATAAAATATTCTAAAAGTACTGTAACATTTCCAAAGCTGTATGTGTTGTAAAAATATAGATATATACTTTATTATTTCTTTTTTTAGGAAAAATATGTGTAGCTTTTAAACTTTTAGTACACAATTCATTTGTTCAATTCAAAATTATGTAGTGTAAAGACATAATTTCAGAGTAAATGTCACAATAAATAAAATTTAAAAAAGTGAAAAAAACATAACCCACAAAGACATACAAAATGAATGTAAATAAACTTCCAATGGTTGGCATGTAAAAATATTAGCCCTTAAAAAACATAACTTACACTTCATCATAGTCAGTGTATGACAGTCAAGAGCTAGCAGTTTTGCATACCATCCACATCTGTACAGTTGATTTTTTAGGTCAGTTTTAGGACCCAACAATGATCTCCATAATGTGATCAAGTTCATTGAGATCAGGCCTGCAGCCAGAGTTTGAACTGATGGATGGACTGTGAGATGACAAACTGTCCAACAAATCATAGGGCCCCATTTTAGGACTGCTCTGCATTCCTGTCAACATGGTGTCAAGATCGTAATAAGAAGTGTCAACATCTGAAAAGAGCTCGTCAAGGGCAGGGTCTGGAGTAGCAGTGGGGTTCTTAATTCCAAAAGTTCCAAAACCTTGTTCCTCTGGCTTCGGGTCCTCTTCAGACTCCTCTTCTGAGTTCTCCTTCTGGTCCTCTTTCCCCCAGGTACCGATGCTGCTTGGCAGATACGTTGGGGCTTCAGAAGATGGCTCACACAAAGAATCATCAACTACTTCTTCTGAATGACAGCTGACAGAGTCACAGCCTTCATAGCTGATGACAGAAAAAGGCTTTTCCTTGTCTTGGTCCTTTGGTGATGGTCTGCAAAGAATTTCTGTTGCAACCAGGCGATCAGAGGGGCTCTGATTTGAATTCAGAGCTTCAGCCATGATCGTCCAGCTTCCATCCTGTGTCATCTCTTCTTGGATCTGCCGTACTGTGTTTGCAATGAGCACAGATCTACACAGGTTAGGTTCCACCAGCATGTGACACAACTGGAGCTTTATCAGGGACATGTCTAGCAGAGACTGCCGTTGAAGGTTATATGAAGACATAACTTTAATATCAGCTGGATTCTCGTCAGGAACTTCTTCGCCCTCAGAAAATTTACGTTTTGTGCCTTTTGGAAACATTTTGTTCTGTAAATGAAATGAGAACTTGTGATTAGTTACCAATATCCAACAAGGCTTATAAATTAATAAATAAAATTGTTTAAAACGTTTATTCCAAATTAATTCACAACTGAGTAAAAAAAAAAAAAAAAAAAAAGTTTTTTTGAACTGTATAGCTTTGACAGCTTTCCAAGCCAACAGAAAAAGTAATTTAAGCTGTAGACTACTTTGGCTGTGTCTTAATTCATACTTTTCTGGACGTTCACCATCTTAAAAGGTTGTCTCAAAATCACACAAAGGCACCTGATACATGCCTTCCAACATCTTCTTCCCGTGCAACGGTAGCAGTTATTTTGTAATCCAGCCAATCAAATGTTTTCTTAATGCAAGGCATTCTCGTGTTTCATTGGTCTACAATACACTGGCACAGACCAAATATGGAAAACTGTTTTATGTGCCCTATACTGAAGGCGCTCATAAAATTACAGAAAATTTGGTACACACAATTGTATTGGCTTGTCATTTTCCAATATATCACTATGGTTTTCCTCCTTAACTTTGTTATGCAGATGCAGAAATAGCATTTTCAATAATAGATCTGCACGCTAAAAAGTGTTATAAGTGCTCTTTAAAGTGACTATTTAGTGCACTATCCAAATCTCTAAACGCATAATTTATGGGGTGGGGTTGAATTAAAACACAGCCTATATTCCCAACCATTAGTTATCCAAATAAATATAATGATCTTATTTTAAATACTACTGGCTACATTGTTAAATCCCAGTAATAAAAACAACAAGCAGCTGTCTGAAATTGATTTTCTTTTCTGAAAGTTTAAAGGCTATACCTTTCCTATTTAGAGGCAAAGGCATTAACATACCAGCTTCTTCCTGAATGAACTGCTTCAGCACTTTTGTACTAGCGACAAACAGCTTTTGTTCTGCTCTCTTTCTGCCCATTTTAGGCCAGTCAGAAGTAAGGTTCCTGCGTGGGTGGAATAATGAAGCTTTAAACAGCCCCCAATCCACTGCAAAGTACAGCATGTTACTAGTGATTTGTAACTAACTCTAACACCTTACTACATTTTAACAACTACTTTGATAGTACAAAGGCCTGAACCCAACAATACCCATGTGACTGCAAATATATTTTTATTTTCCCAATACAAGTAAATCTAGGACATTTTTACAATAAAGATATTTAAGCTATGAGCTTCAGTTTTACAAAAACAATTACAAATGCAATTTGTACATAGATTCCATGAAGTTCCTTTCAATAGAATTGTTAAAAATACTACAGAACTTGTTTATTTTCACAAATATCTGTAGAGGTACACAGTAAAACAAATAACAACTTCAATGTATCTTCATACTACAAGTCATAAAGAATAATATGACTGCTACAGGGTTTACTTTTAGGATTGTAGCTATAGAGCATGTAAACCAGATACTCAATTATTATTATCAATTTGAAAAGACTAAAGATTGCAAAATACTAATCCATGCATTCTGAGCAATTAGGGGACGTTATATAAAAATTTAAAAAAAGGCACCAAGACTGAAATATCATAGTGAATGCACTGAAGAAAATCTATGTCTAGTCTTCAACCAGGATAACATGGCACCTCCGTGCAGTTTCAATTGTTATTATTTATTTAACAAAACCAAAAAAAAACTAAGTTCCAGACTTGAGATTACTTTCCCCAAAACAAATCCCCCTCTCCCTCAAACACTCACACACACATATATTTTAATAAAGATTACATTGTGGTTTCTATTTTTGATATTAAATGCTACCCTTTATTGTCAGACATATTTTGAATAAACTGTAGCATCACTAAAAACATAGTACATACATCTAGCGTTGAAATGAAAATTGGGCACTTGCTTCCACTGTCACAGGACTAGCCAGCCTGGGCTGCTGAGCCTAAAAATAACAAACATGCATCTAAAAGCAAAGAGAACAAATCACAATAACCAACACTTCATCATACATAATATCTACATTTACTTTGTGATCTGTTATTCAGACATTTTGTTGTTACACATTTGTATCTTTGAGGGTCATAAACTGCATAATATTTTCAAAGCAAGAGCATGTATACCTTATAAGTTAACATTAATAAATCATTTTTAGTTTATCTGACATTTCCTTGTTCAGTGTATTCCTAAAACAAACCAGGAAGGATGCATAACCTGGTGAGGAACATACACAATAGAAGCGAATACACTTTTTGTTTTATTTTTAAGGATGCTGTAGCACAAATGTTATCAAGATTATAATATTCATGGTTCATTTTCCATTGTCGCAATAAAAAATATGGGAACTTTTTATTACACTTGTTAATGTGTAGATGGAACGGTTTTCAAAATGCACC
This sequence comes from Polyodon spathula, assembly GCF_017654505.1. Lineage (NCBI taxonomy): Eukaryota > Metazoa > Chordata > Actinopteri > Acipenseriformes > Polyodontidae > Polyodon > Polyodon spathula. Next base: position 11,578,099 of record NC_054545.1, read on the forward strand.
AGTTCCACTGGGTACGCTACAAACAGTACACAAATCAGGGTGCAGTCAAGTAAAATTCATGGTAAATCAATCCTACCTGACCCGTGCTCAAGCGAAATCCACACTGGTGTTGCTGCAGATAAAAATACACCTGAACTGCTGCAGCAGGTCAATACCTTAACTGCAAATAATCTCAGGCACTACCTAGCTGCAAACTTGCAGAATTTTAGACACCAAAACTGTTAAATGACACGAGTGGAATCTAAAAGCTGAAACAATAAAATAACTGCTATTTATTTATTGTGGGTTTACACTTCATCATAAATATGCTGCAATTATACCATACTGCATTTCTGACCAAAAATGCATACAGCATTTGATACTGTGTACCAAAACAGAGGCATAGTTTACTTGCTTGGCAGAATAAGTTGCATTACATAATGTATGTATGTAAAGGGTTTGATTAGTTTCCAAGAATGGGTTGTCATGCTTGATCCATGCACTATTCAGGAAAACCAAGGTTTTTTGAGTAACAAACACATTGAACAGAAAACAAGTAAGAATTACTTAAGCTTTTAGCCTTGGAAGAAAAGTGTGTCCCTTCATTATGTTCATACATGAAATAAAGCCATCTTCCATGAAGTGCATCACAAAGCAGAAAAAACAAACTTTTGCCACAAAGCCCCATCTGGCTAAAAAAACAGAATTATAAGGATTAAACTATTTCACATATCGTCTGCATGATAATTTAAAAAATATCTGAAAATTACTCTACATGTCATACCTTGTTATTCACAATTCCACATATTTGTTTACTGATAATTGTGTTGGACGACTATATTGCATTATACTACTAAATATGTAAAATTAATACAAATTGTTTAAAAAGAATCAGATGTTATCTCTCATTCATTATTAATCAGCAAGAGTAACTTCTAGGTTGTGCTTGAGGAGCCAGTGCTGTGGCTGTACCCATGGCATCCCTCCATAAATATTCTCAAGCTGGAGCTCGGCCAACCCTGACATCAGCTCCGACTGCACTGTACTCTTTTCACTGCCTCTTCTGGAATGAATTACACTTGCATCACAAATAATAATAATAATAATAATAATAATAATAATAATAATAATAATAGCTTTCAACTACTAATATGACATTTACGTCAATCACTGGCCAGTGTTTATCTGCACTTTTGAATTTCCCACTCCACGTTTACAGTGCCAACCCCTTAGCAAATTAAAGTGGCACACTTGAATATGATACTAATATAAAACTCAATGAATCAATCCCATTGCCCAACTGAGTCAAGCTCCACCCCGGCCTCGCTCCCCTCCCCTCCCCCACAGCACCCTGACGTTACTGTGGTATTCTCCTACTGGTTAGACAGTTCCTTAATTAATTAACACAGTCACGGAACGAAACAATAACCTCTGAATATAATAATATAAAACAGAACCGTTGAGTCGTGAGTCCTCTCCCCGCACGATCACGTCGAGTTTCCCAGAGCTTGTCGTGACTGCGCGCTTTGTCTCTCGGTTAAGACGTGATAAAAGCCTGGGGAGACGACAACAAGGAGAGTGCAGCCATTTTGGATTTGCTAACTCCTTCCCGTCCAGTTACTTTTCAAGCTTAGGAAATAAACCCCCTAGCCGTTAAAGTCAGCGCCAACCTTATTCTGGATTTACTTTTAAACTATCTTAAATATATTTTACTTTCACATCGCGTCGATTAAATACTGTTCCCTAGTGGCAAAAAGGTAAAACAACACAGACACTTCCGCATAGATCTGCTGGCATGTAGCTCTACCTAAATGCAAGGGTTTTTCTTTTTCAAGTACCCGTATATTTCAGTCATTTTGTAAGAAAAACAAAGTAACTGGCACTTTGTTGTTGCTTACCTTAGATGTGTTAATTATTATTTTTTAAAATCTTACTCTTTATCGGCGGTGGTCATATGCTGTTGGTAAGCTGAGAGCCTGTTTTGAGAATTAAAGGCACAGCGCTGGTTCTCTCGCCTTCCCCGATGCTGTGAAAAGCTGAACAGGGTTGCAGAGAGATCCAGCTGCCGCAGAGGAAGGGTGAAGTGGGCGGTTACTATACAAATTGATGGACAGCCGGTAGTTTAAAATGGAATCACTCTGACAAAAGGCAAACACTAAAGAAACAAGAAACACGCGTCAAGGAAGAAGACCCGCAGATTACTAATACTATATCCGTTTGTTATTAAAGCAGTTCGTTTCTGTCATTGTACACATGATGTACACCACGTTTCTATGAAATGAAAATACAAAAGTAAAACCAGAAAGCTGGTAAGAAGCAACTCCACAGCCCTTTTCAATTACACAACCTTCTGAGTTGCATCCCACTAGTTTTGCAACAGCTATATTCTACCTAAAACTGCTGCAAATATTGTACATCTTGGGGGCTTGAATGCTGTTTGTTGTTATAGCTAAAATTACAACAAATGTGATATTGCCGATAGATGGTTTAATGGAACTTTTTAGGTTTTTTAAAAAATGAATCATGCATAAATGGCAGACTACAATTAAACCAATTGAATCTAAGATGGAAGAAAAATATTTTTTTAACTTTTGCATTCAACTACTTTCAGTACTCCCTGTGCATTGTCCCAGTCAATACAGCTTGCTCGCTGTCTACATGTTTGGGTCATAGTTCATATTGATAGATGCTCTTCAGATCTCACAATCCTCTGTATTCGCCATCCTCCCCAATCAGTCACCAGTAGCTTCTGGTAACACGCGGTCTTCTGCAATGCCGATTCTCTGCCCTGCTGGACTCCAATAACAGGCTTTTCAATCGCTGCTAAATCTGCTAAATAATTAACAGCTAACTGCCATAGGCCTTATATACCGAACAATAAATCAGATGAAATGTTACATAGTTCAGATCCTTCATGTACCATTGCCTTATGGTGAAGTGGCTGCACCCTGTATTTTCTTACTGAGCGAGGTGGCTTTATGTAGCTTTCACTCTGGTGATCTAGGACCTACAGCAAAAGCCTCATGTCGTTTGGAGACAGGTATCCCTTATAACTTATAACTGACCTGAAAATATGATGTAACTAGCATGGTACTAATTCAACATGACAAGTGCTTTAACTCTTTCAGGAAGTCTGAAGTCACTGTGAAAACTGTCCCATCAATTACGTTTTGAAGTGTTAGGATACAGAAGCCTCTGCCAAACCAAACTCCTACTATTGTCCTTGTGTCAAAGTCTGTCAGCTCTGCTGTCTGGCCTACCTATATCTACTAAATATATGCAGGGGAGGCCCTTGGTTAACAAAGTATTCATTCATGTTAAAGACAGCTCATTTACACAAGTGTGCTACGTCATGCAGGGGATTCCATTGAATGCCTAACCCATGCAGATAACCAAACTGTACAAGGTGATAAATCAGTTAAATTGAATGAAGTGTATAAAAAGTATAGGAAGTGCAGTCCCTCAGGCCTAGGAAACTTGATGACTGCGAGCTGATGATTGCAACTTTCCTCATATGTTCAGTGTTCTGCTGCAGTAATATTGAGATTTCACATTTTGTTTAATATTCAAATAACTTTGCTTTTGGATGTGGAGCTAAGTGTCTTTTGTATCTTTTGTTATGTCATGTGTGTCGTTGCCCTTTTAACTATTTGTTTGCGCTATACGATATCAATCCAAAAAGGTTGAAAATTAGAATTTACAAAAGCATTTTTTAAAATAAGGAAATATTTGTAATTGTGCTTGCAGGAATTCTTCATTGTGCTGAAAACCGTTGCTGCTAAGTTGATTGACAGTATATAACTGATACACACACATAGTACAGTCTTCAGCTTGTATTCTGTTTGTATTGGATCATTATTTAACTGGGCTTCACTCATTCTCAGCCATGTGGCCTTCCAGGACAAGTTAAGCACAGCTGCCACCTCCCTGATCATCACTTTTCAATTGTTTATGTCACAACCTTCACTGATCCGAATGAAACATGTTTATAACACTTAGATCATGTTAAACTAGGTGCCAAAGGTCCATATTAGCGTGTTTTTTTTTTTTTTTTTTTTTACCAAGCTTGTACAGTATTCGACAGAACAAACCATTGCATATGTTATAAACCCATTTCGTCAACTAGCATTGTATAGCATATTGCAATTCACAATGAGGCAGTCCTTATATGGACATATCCTGCTTCAAGGTGTTGCCCCTTCAGGAGGAGCAAAACTGTTTTTTTAATTTTAATTTAAATATATCTATAGATGATAAAACCCCACTGAGGGGACAAGTTTACAGGGTTGTCCTGTGCAATGTCTGATGTCAGCTATAGAACAAGTTTGTCAGTTGTAGCTCCGGAATGATGTATATTCACTTCAAAGTGGTTCTGAAGTACCACTAAAAAGACAGAACCAGTCCCGTAGTTCAGTGGTTCCCAAGCTTGGGGCCGGGACAGAAAGGTGGTTTGTGCCATCCTACTAGGTCGGCAGTGGAAGCAACATTAACCCTCCAAAAAATATTTAAAAATAAAATGTAAATGAAATGATGGCTGGAAATATAATTATGCACCAATAAAAGCTACAGACAAAATATAAGTGACCGTGTGTATTGCTAATCTATGTGTGGGCCAGTGTGCCTAATGATAAAGTGAGTACACAAAATGCCGCTACCAGATATTTCATTATAATGCATCCCTATTGTCATGTTTTAATACATGCTGCAGTGTCCCTGGTGCACTCAGGTGTCTGCTACCGCCAAATACTGTAAATAAGAAAGCATAGCCAGTAACAATAACATGTTTGGTAACACACCCTTTGTCATCACTAACCCCGCCCCCTGAACGTGACTCCTCCTCTGGGCAGTGACTCTTTCTCTTCAGCTTCTCCAGCAGCACCTTCTGTCCTTCTTCTTCTTCATTGTTCTCTCTCCTGCATCCCTGTGGTTCCATTCGGGTAACACAGTGCTATTTCCTGTATTAGTATGTACTGCATTGCTCTTGCACTGTATGTGCAAAAGATTTATTCCAAATACACAATTTAGAACAGGGTTGAAACAAAGGCCAGACCTCTTCAGGTCCAGACTGAGTGTGGAACCAACCCCTATAACACAAAGTTGCTAGGTATTTAATTTATTTCTTTCTTTTTTGTTATATTGCTCAGATTCCTGACTGATATGATATATCAGGTCAGTGATCTTGTTCCAGTTCCTAAAGGTAACTTAATATAAAATCTAGTTGGCACTGTAGTGTCCAAATAACAGATATAACCTTATAATGTATATACAATGGCCTTTAAGTTTACAAAAAACAATCTTTTGATGCTTTGAACTTGTCAGCTTTAGTAAAACACAGCAGTGCTTGTTCTATCAGTTTATCAGTATGATAGTAATAGTCTTCTGTTGCACTGCATTCAACAGCCTCTCTTCACAGATAGAAATTATACTGTATTATTAAAGCAACATCTGCCCTTTGACTCAGTTTCATTTTTATCTCAAGAGATGGCAGTATATTCTCAACTCACTTCAAAATACATTTTTGCTGAGCAAAATACTGTACATTAGCATCAGCTTAGCAACAACGGTTTTCAATACTGGAGAAGAGAAAAAAAAATGGGGACATTTGTATACACTGGTGCCACAGTGAAAGGAGAATGGCATCTCTGACAGAGTGGTTTCTAAGCATATGAAAAACCAATTAATGGAAAGATGAGTCATGGTTGTATAGTGGAAGAAATATACATAACATTGTTTGGCCACAAAACTGGGATTGAGAAGTCAAAATTGAAAGATACTGCCTCCCTGCCTCTATCCCTGTCAAACACTCCTATCCCTGTCAAACACTCTCCCTGCTTCTATCCCTGTCAAACTGCCTCTCTGTCTATATCCCTGTCAAACTGTCTCCCTTCCTCTGTCCCTGTCAAAATGTCTTCCTTCCTCTATCTAAACATCACCTGAGAGATTCAATCAATGAAGGCTTTTGGGCAGCTCCAAGTGCCTCAAAAGGTGAGCCTGATGCCAAACAAGCAAGTGCATGAAGTATGATGAAAATATCAAATGTCTAATTATCTGCTCATAAAATGTTTTGAAATGAAGCTGTCCTGACAGAAATACACTTATTAAAAAAGGAAATCTGTACTTGTTTTTATTAAAAGCATCCTGCTCATTATTTAAGAAAGTATCATTCAGTTATAATGCCTGTACACCATTAATGAAAGCAATAATTTTAGGCGAAATCACATTGAACCCTCATTATTAAAAATAAAGTAATAAGGATGATAGTTGCTGGCTGCAATATAACATCATTGATTTCTAATATATGCGTCTATTCACTGTCTATTGAAGGGCTCTTTATTACTAAAACACCACACGAGGGACAAGACAGTACAGTGTTGATGTTTTAGAAATCATTTATGAACAAAAGTGCCCCCTTGTGGAGATTTGGTATGTTTGCATTTTAACAGTAAATTTAATTAATACACATAATTACTAATACTACTGTGCACACAAATATAACATATCTTCATGTATATTTTTAATCTGTTATCATTTACATTTAAGAGGCAATATATATTTTAAATACCATGTTTAAGGTGACCTCAACAGCCCTATTACAGAAGTTTTATACAAAACTTGACAGAAGGCATGGTGTAATTCATTTTAAAGACTGTAGAGGGAAACCTATCCATTGGATAGAAATACAGTGCATTGTGCAGTTCAGTAACATAACATGTTATAACGGCAGCAAACCTGCAGTCCACAAAGGTCACATCAGACAATGTAGTGCTGTCTTGATCTTAAAGATTGCACACCATCCTGACCCCTACACACCCACACACCAACAGGTAACCACAGCAAGACCTCATCAAGAAACTGCAAGGATAAGATAAACTAGAATAGACATCTGGTATACCAAAAAGGCACTATCAGGGCTGTGATATATCTCAAAATTTGCATCTGCTGTTTTTATGCACACAGTGTTTATAAAAAAATAAATAAATAAATAAAAAATATAATTATTATTATTAATAATAATAATAATAATAATAATAATAATAATAATAATAATAATAGCAGCTGACCTTAATGTCGCAATATTCCCCCCAATATCACAATCCTGTTTTCCAGAAGTTTCTCCTGGTTGCCCTGACATTGCATAAGGGGTTAAACTGTTATATTCCCCGTAATGCTGCAATAATGTGTGAACTCAGGGCTCAGCATTACAGTCTGCAATCCCATAGAATCAGTGAGATGACTTGACTAAATAACCAGGCCACCAACTGGTTAGCAGCCTTTTTTTTTAAATTGTCAATTGTAAGATTACATATTTCAATTTAAATTGCTGAGCTTAGTCAATTTAACACTTGATATTTCAATTAACTTTTCAGTTGATGTTTGATGCACTAGTGTGAAGAGTATCCTGTTTTGTTTGGTTCGCTCTATTGGTTGGTTACCCAGATCCCGATTAGCACTTAAGTGAGTAGAAAAACATTTATCTGAATTATTTTGTAAAAAAAAATAAACAATTCAACTAAAAAGTTTTGGTACTTTTTTCTCCCAAGAATTTTTTTTTTAAATTATTAACAATTTCTTATATTCTAAAGGACTTCACTGCCTGTCTTTACTGCCTGTTTAATATGTCTTTCTGTTGGTTTTTTGTCTATATCTCTTCTTCAAACCTGACTGGAAAAAAAGGCAATGAGGCTCAGGTTGTAGGGGTTTGAGGAGGAATGTGTGACTTTCTGCAGTATTTTCTTGTCTGTTCTTGTAGAATGGGCAGTGACACTTGTTATTTTGAAGACCGCAACCAGACAGCAAAGCAGCACAACCCTAGATACAGCAGGATCTTATTGACCATGAAAGGTCTGAGGTGAAGAGGTGAAGAAAAATACAACCTGACTGTTTCTTGAGAAATACTCTCCTTCCACAAAGCAATTGCTGTATAAATAAATGTGTCTATTTAAAAAAATAATAATAAACAACATATCCGGCCTATGCGTGCATGAGAGAATGCAACTGTGCTTCTGGATGGATGCTTTACAGAAATGTAGACTTGCTTCGGCTTTACCTAGGGGCTGACCAGCCAGCAAACCAACAATACCATGTGGTTATTTTTATTGAAAGCCGAAAGCTTGCACTACAACCAACAGCAAACTTACCTGATGTGCAATATGCAAGTATTACTTTTTCTGCTGTGTTTTATGAACCGATGCAACTGCTTTACAATGGGCAATGTGACAGACCTCCACAATATACACATCCTTCAAGCACTTTGTATCTTGTTGGGGTGTTGCATAGTTTCAGGATAGAGTAGGACAAACTGCTCTATTTAAAAACATAAATAATCAATACCCACAATTGATTTATTAAAAAAAAAAACACTATAAAAAGTCACAGTGACACTGAATACAATTAACTGCATATCACATACCTACTTATTTGTTCCTGTAGCATGTGTTCCTGGCAACGCCTTTGATCACAAAGCCGCAAAAAAAAAATAAACCAATATTCATTTTCTTTGCTTTTGACATTATTGACAGTGATATGAGGTATAATGCTTTTGTTTGAAAATAGCTGTTCTATGTATATCCTGGGCACAAAGTGCACTTCCATAAATATTACCTGCATGCACTTTCATTCGCTACATACATTTTAAATTATATAGCAAGCATATATTTGTTATAGCAAACAAGTATTTTCATTTAAAAAATTATATCTAGGACTAAAGAAAGTTCAAAGTTTGCTTGCCTTACTTATAGGTCATCTGTTACTGTGTCACGTCCAAAGCCGTTTGACCTCAGCAGTCTCTTCAGGGCGCAATGCATGCCAGTTATTAGGGAATGCAGGTGATAGGTTAAGGAGAGGGAATAAGCAGTTGAAAAGGGTAGGGACAATTTCACTTTCCGGGTGGAATGACAAGGAATTGCAAGACTACCTGAACGAAATGCTTGCATGGAGATTTTTTAACCAAGTATAGATTTAGCATTTTGAAAAAAGTAAAATTCATGTTTGCTCTAACATTTTTTTTCAAAACTGCTCATATTTAGAAAGCAGAATAGTGCGGCTGCTATTTTTGTTGAGCAAATCTTTGCCAATAAAGTTCTGGGACTAAAAAAGTAAAACAGGCGTTTACTTAAACAACATAACTGAGAAAAAACAACATCATTCATTTACGTTGCAATTCAAAAGAAGTGAGCATTGTCTCTCTCTATGCATCAACAAGTTGTCACAGACTTCAAATAAAGGTCTTACTTTCTACAAAAATATATCTCATTATCCCAAATAAAAACAAGCTTGAACCCCACCACACAACCCTAGTGGAGTGATTTGCTTATAATAGAGAGACCTGCAGTTTATTTTCTTAATGGGATCAGCTGTCCACTGTTTAGAAGCCTGTGTTGATTTAATTCTATAATTGTTACATTTATAGACACGTCAAGCGTTCCCTGTGGTTTGGTGAAGAATGCTGCCTATATAAGTGACCCCCCTCTTGCTGTTCATCTGCCTTGTAAGTTTCGGGCCAATTTCTACTTTGTTCACAATGTGTGCTCTCTCTCAGCAATCAGTTCCAATCCAAATATTCACTTACCTCATTTGACAGCACATAAAATGTTTTTTTTTCTTTTTTTTTTCTTTTTTTTGGGCGTCTTAGACTGAACTTAAGGGGGAAATCTGTGATCGACAACACTCACAAAAACAGATTCCTAAAACTGAACCAACTTTGCAAAGTGCAGATAAGTAGTACACAAGAACAACCACAGACTGATTAATAAATGCAGAAAAAAAGTGTTAATGGCTTGAGTTACAGACATATGCTGACTTTTCAATTACAGTACTTTTACGAGAACATGCTCTGAGTTGTTATAATCATTTTTCAAAGTGAATCTGAAGGATTTTACAGTTGTACAATGCGAAGTGGCCTTTATGAAGGCGACCAATTCCAATTCACACATCAGTTATGACTTTTATATAAAATATAAGAAATACTTTGTTATATTTTTTGTGTTTCAGTAGCTACGATGTTGAAATACAACCTTTCTGACAATAAGAACAGCCCCACCTACTGAATATTTGCATAGAGGAAGTTGATGTGTCAGGCAGTGTTGAAAGATATTTTTTTATTTTTTATTTATGAAATAAAATTAAAATTAAAACCATCAAAAATGTTCATTCTTTATATGTTGTTAACTTGTGAGCTCAGGTAGAAAAGGGAAACCTCAAAACACATTTCCTGGTAGTGAATATAGTATAAGCTGCTTCATCTTGTTTTTCTTATCATGTTCATCTTGGCACCTTAACTTTGATCAGCAAACAACCCCAAATCTCTCAAGTCAGACTCAGTTTAGATAACAGAATCAAATGTTAGCTTAAAGGTAATCAGTGTTTTAAAATCCGTTATAAGTGACGTCCCCATTAGAACCTACTAGGGCCAACTACACTTATAATTTTGCTGAGAATGTAGATCTTGCACTCAGAATGTCAATGACAAAGCCTTCTAAACTTTTAAACCACAACAGGTCTATATAAACAGATCATTAATATCAGTTTTTTGTCTGTTTTTTTATTTTGATTTAATTACTTATTTTATAAGTGTCTATGGCTAACTCTAATCAAGTCTAGAGTGTACTTCTGTATTGTACTCTTTGTACGACAGCCTGACAAATCAAAGAGTTGGAAATACATGGTCAGCTTGATTAGAGGTAGCCCCCAAACTCTTATAAGCATACATTATATAACTTATTAGCTTTATTAACATGCTTGCTGCTCCCCTTCATTCTATGCTGAGAATATTTTGGTTTGTTTTACATTAGTTCAGGACATGCTAATATTTCAAATGCAATGCTATAGATAGATTGCTGTATTCTGGTGCCTTTGCTGTGAGTATATGGTCTAACCTCAGCTAGAGCACTGAACCACAGCACATGTGTCAAATGGATACCAGGAAGCATAAGCAACCTTTTATCAATAGGGTTGTATTTATCTGCACATCATACAGTAAAGTATGAAAAAAAAAATCAAGTAAGATCCTAAACATCCTCTGCACAAAAAAGGGGGTGGCCGGTTAAGAAAATTGATTTTAAAACCTTATATATAGAATCTAGCACCATAGTGCTTAATTTGCCCCTCTGCTAGTGCAATGTCACATGTCCATACTGTAGTATAAATTTGTAAGCCCAGGGTAATGTCTTTTGCAGGTAAAAATAAAAATCAATAGGCATGCAGAGACAAGCACCAGCTTTAAAACGAAAACAATGCAAAAAATGTCCTAGTGTGTGGAATATGTTTGTTAGGTAACTCTTTGCATTATAACAGCTTTAAACTAGTGAGCTAACTAGTGTACCACTAACAGAATACACAAAAATAAAAAGCAAAGGAGAAATCAGAAATGTGATAAAATGAAGATTGAGGTATTCACGTCTCTGTGCTCTTAATCTCTATTTTTTATCAATGTTAAAATAGCACATTGAACAGATGTGTGCAGCTTAATATAAAATGCTTTATAGCTGATGTCATAAGTCTTCTTCTGGTTCTTGTATCACTATTTTTAGATCTTTATTTATTTGTTATCATTTAAGAGATTGCGCAGACAAAACAAATCTGTCGAAAAATTGAACTTAAGCTATTCTTCCCAACAGCTTTTTTTTAATAAGTCAAACGTGTTTGCTAAATATGCATTCTTAATACATTTCTTATTTATGTGCACTTTTTTCAGTTACGTTTATACACTGCAATTTAAGCGACTTTGGCTTACCACAAATGAACTGCTGCATGTTCAGATTAGTCACTGATATGATTAAATTACAATTTGCCTAGATCGTACACCAAGCTACACAGCTACACCAAGCTAATATAAATGATTCCTGCAACACTTCTTTCAATTTAAATCAGATAGTAATAGTTCAAAAACAGGTCTCGACATATTTATTGTTAATTGAAAATGTGGTCACATAGAGTGGTTCGTGGAAATGAAAGCTTTGTTGAATGTATTTTTATTTGGAGAAACAACCTGTGTGGATGCTTTCTTACAAAATAGCTTTCTCATTAAAACATTGTGAATATATTTGAATAGGGGACAATTATGAAGGATAGAGAGAGCGGGGAACCCTTGGGCAGACCCCAGGGCATTGTAAAGGAGCAGGCTAGTTAGCCGACAGAGTAGGATGGTGATCCGGGTCGTGCGGGTAGCGGCACCGGGATAGCGCTGCCGAGAGCAGCACCTTTTATTTGTAGTTTTATTACTGTTTTATTTTCCCTTGTTCTTTTCACCTTCTGTTTTCATTATCATTTCTTTGAGCACCTGCAAGGGCGCCGGTATTGTGTACCATCGCTTGGTATGCCCGTGGTTCTGTTTACCATCATTGGTAAATCAGACCACGGACCCACAGCGCCATCTGCGGGACTAAAGAAAACAGAACCCTGAAATAAAACTGGGCACCTGTGCAGTGTTGCCAAATTCACCTGTCTGTCTCCTGTGTTCAGTGAATTACCCACCACCCTTCCACACGTGGTGTCAGCAGTGGGATTCACTGGCACTCCCCCAAGCAGTGCATATTCAGAGGGAGCAGACTAACATGGATGCTACCCAGTTTGCCGCAATGATGGACCTCCTGCACCAGACGCTCACCGCGGCAGTGCAGAGGGAGGCTAGACCCGCAGCTCCAGACCACTCCATCCAGAGACCCACCAAAATGACTGCCGAGGATCGACCGGACGCCTACTTGGAGGTGTTCGAGGCTATGGCGATCTCGGCCGGGTGGCCCCAAGCCCAGTGGGCTAGTTATGTGTTGCCCCAACTCACCGGGGAGGCTCAAGCAGCTGCGAGGTCGCTGTCCCTGGAGCACATGCTGGATTACCCCCGGCTGAAGGCAGCCATCCTAAATCATGTGGGGGCCACACCGGAGGGCTACCAGAAGAAATTCAGGGAGGAGCAGTTTGCGGCAGGGGAGCACCCACGAGCCATCGCCCACTGTCTGAAGGATTACGCCATGGGTTGGTTGAATCCAGATCTGAACACCAAAGCCAGGGTGGTGGAGATAATCGTGGTGGAGCGCTTCCTGGAGTGTCTAGCCTCGGGACCTCGGCTGTGGGTCCAGCGGCAGGCGCCAGACACGCTGAACCGGGAGGTCGAACTTGCCGAGCAGTACCAGGCAGTGGAGCCAACGCCTGTGAAACTGCCCGGGAGGAGTGTGGCTACTGGATCGTCCCCTCAACTGGCCCCAGAAAGGGCAAAGGGACTGGGGGGAAGGGGTAGTCCAGGATTTGGTCGGGGGGTGTCGGCGGGCGCTCCCGGCCCGGGAACTGGGGCAGGGTGGGGATACTCCAGTGTTTCCCCCTTTTGCCAAAACTTCGGGGAGAGAAACCAGCCCACCGAGGTGTTGGACGTGCAGGGAGGTGGGCCACCTCGCCCTGGATTGCCCCGTGATGGAGTGCGACCTCAACTGACTAGGTAGGCACGTTCAATTACCTCAGTCACTTCAGCACAAGGGTTTTGTTATTCCTGTGACAGTGGATTGTACAAAAACCCAGGCTCTCCTGGGTGTGGTCAGTCTCTAGTACAGGAAACCCCGTAAAACTAAACGGGAGTGCTGGATAGCTAAGAACGAGGGAGTCAGAGAAGTTTCAGGTGGGGGCGGTTGGTGAAGAGTCCGGGGGGGAGGTCGCGGAGCCAGCGCAGGGGTCTGGCTCGGCTGCCTCTGCTCGGGATCGACCTGACCCCGAGTTGGAAGCCATGGGAGCTGATTTCTTAGCTCGCTCCCGTGACTTCCGACTCGAGCAAGGGCATGACGACATGCTGGGCAGGCTCTTTGACCAAGCAGCGGTGGTTAATGGTCGGGTGGTCGAGCCCAGACATGCCGTCACGTACCCCCACTTTGAAATTGATCGAGACCTGCTGTACCGTGTTGATAAATTACCCCAGACCGGTGAAGTGCGTCATCAGTTGTTCATTCCTCAGCCCTTTAAGGAGGATTTGTTGCAGCTGGCTCACGCTATTCCCCTGTCTGGTCATTTGGGAAGGGATAAAACTAAAGCCAGGCTTGTGTCACGGTTCTTCTGGTTGGGGCTGGATGGCGATGTCAAACCATTTTGTGAGCGCTGTGGGGAATGTCAAAAGGCCAGCCCTAGAGCCGTTCCACGAGCCCCACTGGTGCTTTTGCCCCTAGTGGAAGCTCCGTTTGAGCGTAGTTGGGCCATTAGAGAGGAGCGCGGCAGGATACACCCACCTACTTGTCATTCTGGATTACGCTACGCGTTATCCAGAGGCAATTCCCCTCCGACGCTAAGTCTGTTGCCAACGAGCTAGTAAAGGTTTTCTCCCGGTTGGGGATTCCCAAGGAGATACTAACCGATCAAGGCACCAATTTTATGTCCCGGCTAATTCGCGGAACACGTAAGCTTTTGGGAATTAAGACCATTAGGACCTATGTGTTTCATCCTCAGACCGACGGTTTGGTGGAACGCTTTAATAAGACCCTTAAGAACATGTTGCGCAGGTTTATTTGTAGTGATGTGCGTTACTGGGACCAGCTGATTCCCCCCCTTCTCTTTGTGATCAGAGAGGTTCCCCAGGCTTCCACGAGGTTTTCACCATTCCAGCTGTTGTATGGGCGGAGACCCCGGGGCGTGCTCGATCTGGTCAGAGAGATGTGTGAGGAGCAGCAGGATAATTCGACCAATACCGTCCGGTATGTGTTGGACCTGCGCAAACGTCTTGAGTCTGTGGGGAAATGGGCGCATGACAATTTGCAGCAGGCACAGCACAGACAGGAGACACAGTATAACCTAGGAGCCCGGTTGCGCACATTTCAGCCGGGGGATAAGGTACTTTTATTATTACCCAGTTCTGAGTCGAAACTCTTGGCTAAGTGGCAAGGACCCTTTGAGGTTACACGCCAGGTTGGGAAGGTGGACTAGGAGATCTGCCAGCCGGAGCGACGGACAGAGAAACACATTTGCCATATCAATCTCTTAAAGCCTTGGTTACAACCAGAGGCTTCGTTAGTGGCGCATGCAAATGACGTCATGGATCTGGGACCTGATCTTTCTGTGTTGGCAAGAAAAGGATCGGTACAGATTGCTGAGAATCTGACACCAACGCAGAAATGTCAGGCTCGAGGTCTGGTGGCGGAGTTTCCTGACGTGTTCTCTTCCGTCCCGGGGCAGACTCGAGTAGCCCATCATCACATTGATATTGAGCCGGGGGTGCTAGTTCGCGAGAGGCCGTACCATATACCAGAGCATAAAAGACAGGTAATAAAAGCGGAAATTGACGAAATGCTGAGACTGGGAGTAATAGAAGAGTCCCAAAGTGACTGGAACAGTCTGATTGTTTTAGTCGATAAGCCAGATGGGTCAACTCGATTTTGCATTGATTTCAGACGAATCAATGAGAAATCGAAATTTGACACTTATCCGATGCCCAGGGTAGATGAGCTGCTGGAGCGTCTAGGCACAGCTCATTTTATGACGACACTGGATTTAACGAAGGGGTACTGGCAGATACCCCTGACTCCGGAATCTAGAGAGAGGATGGCGTTTTCAACTCCCTTCGGGTTGTACCAATTTAGGACCATGCCCTTTGGGTTGCACGGAGCACCCGCCACTTTCCAGCGGATGATGGATCGTATCTTGCGGCCCCATCAGCAGTACGCTGCTGCTTACATAGATGACGTGGTTATCCACAGTGAGGATTGGCCGAGTCATCTGTGTAAGGTGGCGGCGGTGCTGCAATCCTTGCGGGAGGCGGGGCTCACTGCTAACCCAAAGAAGTGTGCCATTGGGAAGAGTGAGTCGGAGTATTTGGGGTATGGGGTATCGGGTATTTGGCTGACTGGCCGGTTCCTACAACCAAAACCCAGGTGCGCTCTTTCTTGGGACTAGCGGGCTATTATAGAAAATTCATCCCGAGCTTCTCTACGCTCGCTGCTCCCTTGACAGACCTCACTGGAAGGCTGCCACAAATACGGTTCAGTGGACGGAGTCGTGCCAGAGGGCCTTTCTCGCATTGAAGTGGAGGCTGTGTAGTAAGCCAGTGCTATGCAGCCCAGATTTTGGTAAGAGGTTCACCCTGCAGATGGATGCGTCAGAGACAGGTCTCGGGGCAGTGTTGTCGCAGGAGGTTCGGGGAAGCGAGCACCCAGTCCTGTATATCAGCAGGAAGCTCCTTCCCTGCGAGAAAAATTATAGCACCATCGAGAAGGAGTGTCTCGCAGTAAAATGGGAAGTCGAGGCACTCCGGTACTACCTCCTGGGGCGACACTTCACCCTGGTTACAGATCATGCCCCTTTAGCATGGCTTCACCGGATGAAAGATAGCAACGCCAGAATCACACGGTGGTACTTGGCCTTACAGCCCTATGCCTTCAGGGTAGTCCACCGAGCAGGAAAACTGCATCAAAATGCAAACTTTTTCTCTCGGGAAGGCATGGGGGTGTAGGAGTTTTGAAAGAACCGGTGGTGTCATTCTGAGGGGAAGGATATGTAGCAGGGAGAGATCTGTGCTGACTCTGCTGGCGTGTTCGCAGTACTGCAGGAAGAGGGCGGCAGTGTTCCAACAACCGCCTGTGAGTCATGGCAGTGACACGGGGAGGTGGGAAGGTAGGTGTGTGGACTTTCCCCCTCTCTGAATGGCTGAGAGGCGAGTCTTGGCAGATTGCTAGCCCTATAAAAAAATGCTCTGCTGTTTCCTCAGGTCTGCCCACGTAGACGCACCGAGAGTGCGGAAGCTCTGATTCAGGACCAGGAATCAGCTGGGAGAAAAGAAAGAGGTTCACAGCGAGAGAGAGAGAGCGGGGAACCCTTGGGCAGACCCCGGTGCATTGTAAAAGAGCAGGCTAGTTAGTCGACAGAGTAGGATGGTGATCCGGGTCGTGCGGGTAGCGGCGACCGAGATAACGCTGCCGAGAGCAGCACCTTTTATTTGTAGTTTTATTACTGTTTTATTTTCCCTTGTTCTTTTCGCCTTCTGTTTTCATTATTATTTCTTTAAGCACCTGCAAGGTGCCGGTATTGTGTACCATCGCTTGGTATGCCCGTGGTTCTGTTTACCATCATTGGCAAATCAGACCACGGACCCACAGCGCCATCTGCGGGACTAAAGAAAAACAGCACCCTGAAATAAAACTGGGCACCTGTGCGGTGTTGCCAAATTCACCTGTCTGTGTCCTGTGTCAGTGAATTACCCACCACCCTTCCATACTGTTTTACTAAGAAAGCAAGATGCATTTCCCAGTACTGAATTTGTTTTTATAATATACTACAGTGAGCTTGCAGCAACAACTAATATACATGAAGCAACAAAAAAAAATGAAAAAACACACCAATAAATCAACTAACACAAATATACTTTTGAAACCACATGTGCTTCAAAACAACTGAGAACAGAAAAAAACTATTTTTGATTAAGATTTGGTTCAGTTCATATACATATATATGAACTGAACCAAATCTTAATCAAAAATTGTTTATATAAATTGGAATACATAAATTTGTAAAGCAAAAGATTAACCACACTAAATTTTACACTTAAAGCTCTTTCTCAAAATCATTACTAGCACAAATGTATCAGGAAGGATAAACGTACACAATAACATTTGCAAACTAGAAATACCAAATTCCATTTTATTTAGGGGATTGTATGCAGTGTTACAATATGTTTTTGTTTGTTTGTTTGTTTGTTTTTGAAATTTGTGTGTTTCTTAAAAAGGAAAAAAGGTCAAGTGTATTATTCAATGTCATATAATAAAATTATATTTAACCACTGTGATTTTTCTTATAAGAAGTTGGCAGCACTAAAATATTTTTTGTTACATTTAAATAAGTGAGTGGATCAGATAGGGTACAAGGATTTTTTGCCATTGAAAACCACAGCTGCACAGCAAGAAAACAGAAGGCAAAGAGTTCATAAACATTTTTTACGTATCTTAAAAAAGAAGATGAAAACAAATTGATAAAGTAAAATAACACCTAGTGTTCAATACAGGAATTGAAAAATGTTATGTTGGTCAATTTACTTGCACCAGTGGTAGTTTGCAGGAAGTAAGGACTGTTTTGAGCTCTTTCATTTAGCCCATATGCTATAAAGACACTTTCCCAGGTCAGTCTTAGTGAAATACAAACTCCTCAGTTCCTTAAGTAAAAGTAAGCCATGACAGTGTTCAGATAAGGATCTTGTTTCCATGAGTGACCAAATGGTTAATTGAGGTGATCATTAAGGAAAAAAATCTCTTATACAAAAGATTTCTCTTACCAATGTCTTTGGTTTCAAGAAGGCCTCTGGAGAAAGACAATTCTGCTCAAATCCACTTTCTTCTCCTGCCCCTGGCAAATCTCTTTTGAATAGACATTTCATGCATTAGACCCTCAATCATTGAGTCATTGCACTCCATTAGCCCAGCTCCCTTGCCAGCTTCCACTTTAGCCTTCAGCTCCTCATTCGCTGTGCTTGACTGCTCCTCGCCCAGTCTAACACCTTGCTGGGGTTCGCAATGCTAACCACAGTGCAGGGGGCCCACTTGCCTCAGTGTTCTTCATTCTAACATGGCATGCTGGCATAACAAAAGAAGAAAAATATTAGAGTGAATAGACATCATTCAAAACTCACTTGAAAAGATTAGTCTGTCCTAAGACCCCTTAGAAACCCTTCGAAAAGTGACTTACAGAAAAGTGAAAGCATGGTAAAACATAGACAATCATTGTAAAGCACAGAGAGGTATGGTAAAGCATATTATAAAACATGGCAAACCATGGTAAACCGTATGAAAATGAAAATATGAAAATTAAATTTGAAGCTACTTACTTTCCACAATGTGTTTAATATGCAGTAAAGTTGAATTAATAATACAATCCTTATGGGTCACACTACTCCATAAACCTCATATGAATTCACCTCATACATGGACAGCAATGGTTATCCCAAGAAAACACAGAGGCCTGAATTAATTGCAGTTTATGGCCATTGCAAAATACCACCCTGCTGTACTGATTTCCTTTCCAAACATCTGAGAGTCACCAACAAAATGTAATCAGCTGCATTGTGATGAAAGTGTCTCTTGTTTCAGTTTCAGAAATCTCAACTCTTCAGAAACAGGCCTATTGCTGTAGACACGCTGCTACGCACACACAGCTCCTTTAGAAATCTACGAGGTGGGAACAAGGATTTATACTTTATTAGAGTTTCTTAGGTGTCCCAATTGATTAATTGAAAAGATTCACTTACCAAATCTTCAATGACAACTCAGTGGTTTTGTACTAAGGGGCAGTGGTATGACAGTTGGAGCTACATGGTTTGAGCAATTTGTAAGATGGTACTTATATAAAATTATATACAAATGTTTATTTATAATAATAATAATAATAATAATAATAATAATAATAATAATAATAATTACTTTACCACTGTAACTCATTTACCAAATCTTTCTTTCATGAATACTTACAGACGTATTCTATAATAACATTTCTTTCTTTAACATAGTAACATCCTTCTACATCTGTGGTTACTGACTGGGTCCTGTCAAGTCAGTTTGTACCCAATAGCTCCAGACAATGAACTATTACTGATGTTGCAACTGTGTGTCCTAGTCTGGCAATACAGCATACTCCTCAAACGACAAAATGGGTTTGTTTGTACAGAAAAAACACAAGTATAGTTTATTAACATGTTATAGATGCTTAACAGGTGAGTATTAGGGGAATATGTAGTTTTCTTTTTTATATTAATTATTTTGGCATTTAATTATTTTAACTACAAACAGATATGTACAAACTGATCAGATCAGATCACAAACTGTAAAGACAAGATAGCTAACAGTGTAATCAGCAGTGACATACACGTTCCTGTCACAGAGGCCTGAATAAGATGATAAAAATGCAGTAGATGCAGGTAGGAAATAAAGTTGCTCAGAAGTAAAACTCCTCTTGTTTCTGTGAAGAACACACCCACACAGGTGCATAATGGGACTTTTTTAAGAATCACAATCTGGCACTTATTTCTCAGGAAACAGAAGAGCATCATAACGATAGCTAATGAGCAAAAAGCACCAGTGAGAAACATATAAAAGAAACAGCTAGTAATTAAATGTCTCTCAGTCTGTGTCAGTATTAAACATCACTGCTAAATTTAGCCCCGACACTGTGAGAAAATCTACAGTTGAAAGAAACAGGGCTCATTCTGCAGTTTTATGATAAGTAAACCTTTTCAGTTACCAATATATTGAGCAACAGGGTTTCAGACCTGAAGCACGTCCTGATGGTCTCGGCCCATTCCATGCAAAACTGTGTTTTAAACAGCAGTTCTCCCAAATTATTTTACACACTAATTTAACTTTGCTTTTTTTTTTGTGCTCAGGCTGATTGTGACCATACTAACCCATGATTGGTTCAGCGGTTTCATTACAAAAGATTGCTGTTAGATTGGTCAACAACAATATAGAACCTGGCTTTTGTTTTTGTTTTTTTTTTCAACCAAAGTCTGTAGTGTGTGCTTTTAAAAGATTGACCTCGGTCTCACTGAAGAATTCAGCTTTTAGTACCGTTGAAAAACATTTTGGTGGAATAATAAAAAAATGAATTAATAATATATATATATATACATCAAGTAAGTGTGGCAAAGCTCTCGGCTCGTCCTCGTTGTGCACTGACCAAGACACAGAAACAGCAGTTTTATTGCGGTTGTACACATTTTTTTTTTTTTTACAAACAAACAAATTAAACAAAAACCTAGCTCCCCACAGAGTACTAACTACTTTAGCCTTCACTGGTTTGCACACAGCACACAGCACACAGCACACACTCTTACCAGCTCCCTGGTGGTCTCTCTAATGGAGCATGCAAGTCTTATTTTATATGATGTGGCTGCTCCCACCTACCACCAATTATTCCAGTTAGGAGCAGTCACATTCTCACATGGTTTTGGCAGGGACAGGAATTAACCATGTCCCTGCCAGCAACCACCAGCACCCAGACTATTCACAGTAAGGTTTTATCTTCCAGCATGTTGTATTTGGACAACAATTCCATCTGCTGAGTTAGATAGAGTACATAAATGTTGCCCCTACATCAGTGTTATGAGTTTAAATCTTGTGAACAATGTATAAACACACCACCACTAAAGCTGTT
This sequence comes from Polyodon spathula, assembly GCF_017654505.1. NCBI lineage: Eukaryota > Metazoa > Chordata > Actinopteri > Acipenseriformes > Polyodontidae > Polyodon > Polyodon spathula. Next base: position 11,599,174 of record NC_054545.1, read on the forward strand.
AAATCCAGCTGAAACGTTTGTCACAAGAGCGCTAGATACTGTTGTTGTCCCTCTCATTGCTGAATAACAACCAGCATGCTAAGTGTACATGGAAGAGGTGAGCTCCTCCTTGTTCTCTTATTTCTGTACAGGACATTACAGAACACAATAAGAGAAACATCCTGCCTAAGATCATAATGCTGGTTTTTGCTTTAATAGAGAATGGCCTACCTTGCTTTCACCTCAGCTAAACACATATGGGTTTGTCATTGATGTAGTAAAAAAGGATGAAGGGCTTGGAGATTTTACTTATGTGACTTGTTCTTAGGCCAGGACCACAGCTGATCTGCTGATAGGCAAAACAGTTTATTTGGACAAAAGAAAATGATTCTATTTGGTAATGCTAAGGTACTGCTACTGTGCTACTAAAGCCAGTCATCACAGCAGTGTTCAAGTTGCTTGAATCCTCATACTGTGGGTTAAATATAGTATACAATTATAAATAAATAAAATCAAGTACTCATATTTAAAATCTATATATAGCTTTACTTAAGCATATATTTTTAGGTAAAAAAAGTATACTGTTTATGCAATACTGTGTTGTGAGGAAGGCATAAGCTGAAACCTTTGTTTTTTTGACTGAAAACAGAGGACTTTGGTCTGCAGTTTTCAAAACCTTCACCTTCCATGTGTGACTTCACTTTAGATTCCTTATAAGGAGTTTTAGCAACTTGATCTCTGTCACCACAGCGGAACACAGTCATCAAAGTTACCATGGAGCACATTGAGACACCTTGCAGTTGAGAGAAAGCAATAACACACTTCACAACAAAGTTACATAAGGAGCAAAAATACAGATAGATGTGTCTGTCACTTTGAATCACACAATTTTATTCCCCATTTCAAACATTAGATAACGAACTCTGAGGTAAAATTGCAAGTGAAATACAGTAGACTTTCAACGCTGACAAAGAAGGCATTGAAAGTCAAAACCTTACTGTTGCATCATGAATCACTACAGTAATTAAAAAATTCCTTATGGTTAATTCTAGCAGAAAACTGCGAGGAAACGGAAATATTGCAATCTGCATTAACAGATTTGTGTCTATCAGAATAGATACAGAAGCTGTACTTGAACCACAGCAACAGTGGCTCTTTTGCTCACCATTTACCAAAATAGACTACTGTACATATTGTACTTATACTGTACAAGAGGCTTTAATGTGCAAAAATAGCTATTCATATCTTTACTGGATGATCCCTTACCAATGCCCCTTTCTATAAAGTGAACTTGTAGTTAACTTGTAGTGAACTGAAGAATAGCCGGTATAAAAGTGTGCCACAGTAAAAGCACAGCATAGTGTAATGGTAAAGCATATTAAAAGAAATGGCAAACTGTGGCAAACTAAATGCATAGTTTGACCATGGAAAATGTATGGGAAAACTGCACAATTTCCTTGTAAATGTACTGTTTTAAACCAAGAGCTGTATTCATAAAAGTTTTCATTTTGGTAATATGCTTAATTTTTTACTTTCACCAGCTGGTGACCCATAAAAAAAGTTTTTTTTTTTTTTTTTTTTTTTTTTTAATCAACAATCTGCCGTATCTGTACATGGAACATGTTTAAAATGTAACTGCATAAATCAGTTTCTGATTAATCATCAGCTTCTAAGAATTACATTGTTTTGACCTTGCAGTTTTGCTGTCACAGCAAATTCATAACTGCAATTTATATATATATTCACTGTGCTTAATTTCTTTTTTTTTTAAACTACTGTACATCCATTTTTATACGTGAATTACAACTACCTGTTGCTAAAGTCCGTTTGAGGGTTTCCTGTCTGCTGTGTGGCGGAAGATGAGTGAATGGTTTCCTGAATTCTTTGCAATGGAAGCCGTCATTTAAAGATACAGATTACAGCACTATTGCTTAATTTAAACCATCGGCTTCAAATATTGAGTAAGACCCACTTGTTTAAACTAAGAGAAACTTGTTTGAAGTGACTGTGATTAGGTTGAATAGGCTTTTGCTTCCTAAATACTGCTGGAATGGTTGGATTCCTTGGCACATAGCATTGCAGATCTATGCCTATAGTTCAATATAGTCTCAATTGTTTAGATTTAAAAAAAAAATCATAAATAAGCTTATGCTCTGATTGAAATGAAATGCTTGGGTGGGAACTGAAAGCCAGCATTGTTGTTACAGGAAGGAGAATGATTTAGATATGCTATTAACTTCCTGTTTCATGTTGAACCACCCTGTGTGATTGTATCCCAAGGGGAATTATGACTCCAGATGTGTAAGCAAAAATATCAAAACAATCAGGATTATATTTAAGAATGTAATGAATGTAATGAATGAATTTAAGAAAAAGGTTGAAAAACAAATCAGAAAACGATCATGTGAAATATAGCCACAGAAAAAATCCAGTAAACAGGGCAAACAATGTATGAGGGTGCATTTGAAACCCTGGTCTGTTTTTCCGATATAGTATTGCTGTACTTGTCCAGCAAAGCATTTTCAGACCTCTCAACAACTGTACCTTGATACAAGAGGACACTTCTTTACTGTAGAGCATCTAAAGCCTTGTTCTGTTTCCATCAGCTGCTGGGAGTTGAAAGTTATTTGAAACCAGTCCTAATTTTTTCCATCAGCAATATCAACACAATTTGAACTCGGACACTAACAGTATGAGTTTGGAATACAAACTGAGAGAATTCACTCTCGCCCAATTGCTCCGATGGAAGAAGTGATATAACTGTGAAATGCAAATAATGCACACTGAGTGAGATACACAACAGAAGAAATAGCCTAAAGTGTATGTGGTTTTGTTTTTAAGCTAAACAGAGAAACTGTTTTATGTCTATGACAGCTGTTTTTCATTGTCTAATAATTTAATTTTTCACTGTTTATTTTTTAGTTATTTTTGAGTTTTATATACCGTTTCTTTGAATGGTAAATTAGTCCAATCAACAGCAATAACCCTCACCTTATTGTCGCAAAATCGGTTCATGCAGCACTAATTAATTTTTTAGCCGACTGCAGCAATGAATTTATGAATGGGCCGCGTGGTAAGAGAATAATCTGTGTATGGATTTGTTCTAACAGACTGAAGCCACTGTTCTGACACTGTAGCCCTGCAAATTGCTAAAGCCCTTCTCACACTGGCATGCTCTACCCGGGTCGGAACCTCCCGGGTCAGGATCCGGTGTCATGCAAGTCAGCTTCACGATTTCACACTGCTTTTGATAAAGCAGGGTTGACCTGAGTGACAGACACAAGCACATATCAATGCCCCGGAAGCATGATTAAACCAAATGTTTCTTCATCCCAGCTGCAATCTGGCTCATTGTGTCTCAAGCAACAAAAATATGGCTAAACAGAATAAACAGAAACGTTCCTTCACGCAGGCATGGCTGTTTATTATTTCATCAGCTTACGAACGGCTGTCATGCATTTTGTCTCGCTGAACCTGGGACAGGTATATATTCAGGGATATATTCATGTGGTACAATGTATTACCTAACCAGTGAATTAAACACAACATTTTAGGTATTATAGACTGCTCAGGATCTTTCAGCTAATCAGAGCTCATGTTTTGCCTTCTATATTCCAGGACACATCAAAGAGAAACCCTATTCATTACATTAAATGTGCCACTTTCAGTTGTTATCACAGTATGAGCCACCTGCATGCCAAAATTATACATGAGGCAGCTTTCAACAACAGCCAACAGTCAATTTAAAACAGTGACATCACAATCTGACGTATACCTCAGCCACTTAATGGTATTCTCTTCATCTACCTTTTCAATGAAAATCACCATTGACTAAAAAAAGGTTGGTTAGGAATAGTAAACAAGCACAGCTGGATTTTTATCTTGTACATTAATAATAGAGCAGTATATAATAGTGTTACAGGACACACACGTACCGATATTCTGCCATACACAGACTTTCACCATGCAATATAACTCTGTTATATATTCATATTTTAATAATCTATCTGCCTAAGGTTTGGGAAATGTTTAAGAAGTTTATGATAAAATCACTTTCAAAGCGAAATAGAAACTATTAACATTAATCGCAACACTGTGCAACCCACCAGTACTGGACCTGACTATAACGCAAACACAAGATGATGCATGCTTTTATAATAAAGTTACCTTGCAAAATACCTCTGCATGCCATGTTAAATGTTTGTCATTTGCTAGGGTCTTTTTGACTCTGAAAAGGTTATGGGCTATCCACAACAATATTTTATTTTTCTTAAAATAAAAAAAAAAAAAAAAAAAAAAAAAAAAAAAAATTAGACTTTTTTTAATCTTTGGAAACATTGATCAAAATAAACAGCAAGGCAGTGCTAATAAGACAAACATTTATAGCACATTATACTACAACACAAGTTCAAGAGCACTGACCGAAATACAGGTACAGTGCTCCCTTTTTAAGGTGGCCCTTTATACTGCAGAACAGGATACAGTTAAGGCTTCCATTTGCCCCATAATGCCATTACACTAAAACTAGTAGTCTTGTTATAAGGCAGAACACAAATAACACAGTCTCTACACTATGGCTCCCAACTACAGCGTTATAAAGGGGGAGCACTGTATAATGCTGTGTGTTTTGAGTTTTTTGTGCGCAACATTAGCGTTATTTTTCCCCATTGAAACAAAGGAGATTATTCTTTCTTTCTGTTAGCTCACAGTATGCAGTAAAGGAGGCTCTTTATTTGTGTTTTCATGTGTAAGTTGCTATACGCTTTCTTGTTTATGTGTTTGGATGGATGTTTGGATATTTCTATGGTAGCTGCAGTTACATATCTTGATAACAAAGGTTATACCTACAACACCCCACAAATCCACCGCATACAAGGGCCAGAGAGAGTGCAGATTTGGGTTATTTTGCCATGCTAGACACACACCATTCTCTGGAATTTAATTTATTTTAAAATATATATATATAAAATCAGTGAAACTTGGTAAAAATAATTTATTTGTTTTCTAGTTAATTATTGAGGAAACAGCTAGGGAAATACATTTCACCTGAATGCTAATAACTGAGCTGGTGAAGGTAGTGCGCATCAGTTCTGAGATTTTAAGCAGACAATGAATACTAAACCCTTTACTTATAGATTAGTCTCCATCACTGAAAAGTGCATACATTACAGCAAAACATACATTATAACTTTAATGAGAATAATTGTTCTTGCTTCTTTTTCCAATAGGAAGTTTTTAATAGTCAAAGATATACAGTATGTAATTTCATTAATGTTCTGCAACCCCACGTATCAGTGAAAACATTTGGTCCTTACAAGGTTAAACATTTTGAAACAAAAGACTTTCTGATCTGGGCTTACCAACATCAGAAACTCGTAAACTTTCCAAAACTCATTAAGAGTGAACAGAAAGCAAATAAAAAATATTGAAATAAAGTTGTAGGTGGTCTGTTCATTTAAAAAACAAATAGAACTATATAATGCTGAAATAGGCTGTTTTCTTCAAATAGGTATCTAGGAAGTCTTATAACACACATCCTAGTGCATAGCATTATTATTTAAAAAAAACACATTTTAAACTCTTTATTTCTCCTGTGTGATTTATTTTTAAATATAAATGTTTAATCATTCTATGTACAATCACAGTAGCTCCCCTGAGAAAGGAATAAAAGCCAATAGAAGCAGTCACCACATGTTTTTCTGTGAGTTTGTCAATAGCTGCTCTTTTTTATTTTTTCCAGTCCTGGAACAGAAACTGTACTTTCAGAAAAGAATCCAAATAAAACACAAATTTTCAAAAAAGGATCAAACAGCTCAACTCCTGGGAGGAAATACTAATCAAGTGTTTGTTCAGCATCCACAGAGTTTTTCAAGGGCGGAAACTTGGGCAAACTGCTGTCAGTGCCTCTCTGCTGCAAGGAAGTGCCGCTTCGAAAGCTAAGCAGTCCTCTCCTGATCTCCTTCTGAATGTTATCACTGGCCAGGACATAAAGAATAGGGTTCATGGCGCTGTTGAATGTGGACAAACCCAAACAAATTGTATAAGGTATATAGATTTGTTTCCCAAACTCACAGTTTTGTCCCTGTTGTGGAATGTGATACATCACGGCTCGGAGTAACAGAATGATGTGGTACGGCCCAAAGCAGACCAGAAAGAGAACTATCACCATGATCGCCAGGCACTTGATCTTCTTCTTTGATCTACTACGCAGGCCGGTGCTGGCTTGAATGTTTGTTAGGATGAAGTAGTTGGTGACAACCAGGATACACAGGGGAAGGAAAAATCCAATGAAGAACCTGGCATAGTTAAACCCTGTAACTATTGCAGAGGCTTTACCTGGCTCAAAGCATCTTCTGAAGTCCTGGCCTGTGTCGTCTTCTTTCATTGTGAAAACAGGGACATGGACAATTAGCACAACTACACAGATGATGCATGTTATGATGGCTGCCAACTTCTGCTGCCTCATGCCCCTGGACTCCACAGCATAAACCACAGCCACATATCGGTCTATAGAGATGCAGCACAGGAGGAAAATGCTGATGTACATGTTGTTGAAAAAAACATAGCCTGTGATCTTACAACTCACAGGACTCCAATGCCACTTGTGGCCATTGTTGACATAAGACATCCAAAGGGGTAGTGTGGACAAATACATCAGGTCACATAATGACAAGCTGAAAAGGTAAATCCCCAGCACGTTTTTCCTCCGGACTTGCTTGTAAGTTAAAAATACAGTCACCAAGTTAGCAGGCACTCCAATGATGAAAACAATGCTGTACAACACAACTAATGGAATCCTGTCCTCATCATAAGGAAGTCTGCAAATAATACTCTCATTAGAATTATTAGCCATTGTTTCCATCAATTTATTTCCAGCTTCTTGATGCTCCTAGAAGAATAAAAAAAGAGATCACAGTTACTTTGCATGACAGAAGATCTACAGTACTGAAAAGAAGAAGCAATAGTAGCAGTAGTGTTCAAATCCCAGGTTTCTGAGATGAAATTACTAGCCCTATTTTCATTACTTTCTGTTGTTGTCTCTGAGTGCAACTTTTTGTAACAAACGTCCTCCATATACCATCTGATGCTCTCAGTAACATGTACAATGTGTACAAAACAATCTCCTAATCAAGTTTCAAGACAACTGGATGTGATAAGAGAGCATATGTCACTGGAGATAAGCTTATGATTTAGAAATGTTTTGCACATTGCTAACAAAGGAAAGTAGTCTGGATCACGGCTAAGTAGATCAGCATACACTTATTAGAAAATTAATTGTCATAGGAATTTTTATTTCATGCCCTATTTATGATTTAAATTGATAAAAAAGCAAAGAAAAGCCAAACAACATTGATCATTAAATCCACTCCTTTGAATGCAACCAACCCCAGTCAGCTTTACATGAGAGCTATTGAAATATTAAGTCACAAAAGGACAAGTACATTTGCATAAATAGTGCCTGAGCACATTACACAAGGTCAGTGATAGATTATAATTTGCGTCTCATTTTTAGATAACCTTATTTTAGTTTCTTCTTTCTACTTTCAAGTTGATTTTGCTATTAGTAACCTGTGCAAATATGTATTTTATGCTTTTACTTAAATGTGGCTGCCAAATGTGGGATATGGCCACTATTTGAGAAACTATTAGGAAATGAAGTAGATATGTCAGTATTAATCCTCTAAACGATCATCTAAAAAGTGGAGCTATGCATTGGATTTACAAGACTTATTTGAGCAGATCACTCTTCCACCTCCAAACTAGCCGCACAGGATAATTATACTTATACTATTAATTAGAACTATTAATTCTACCCCAAAATGTGAATGGTGAAGGCTAAGGTTATCAGTACAATAGTTTGTTCTAAATCCACTGTTTTAGCATTTCTATTGATGCTGTAGTCTGCTCATAGTTATGAATGGGTTTATTAAGGGTACAGTCTAAGCTTTCTGTTGTTGCTGTTTAACCAAATAAAAATGATTTTACTCAACACCAAGGGATTTTCCTGTGTTGGGAAAACGTGGACAGGCTCCTAGAACGAACAGGAGACGACCCAGGACTTACAAACAACATTGGAAGAGACAGACCAAAATCCCTGCAAAACCCTAGGAAGGAAATTAAAAAAGAGAAAACCCCCCCCCCCCTTGCAAAGGACCATATGGACAGCTGGAAATAATAAATCAAAACCAATGGTTGAAGACGTGGTGCACACGGGAAGGCTTCACCTATCTTGATCATTGGACCACTTTCTACAAGAGGACTATCTGTTCCGGGCCATTTGCACATAAATAAAAACCGCATATTTCTTGTGACAGTAACTTGGGTGATTGTGGGGAATCCCTGTCTCCATGGGAACTCCAGAACATTTGTTCATGCCAAATAAGAAAAAAAAAAAAAAAAACAGCATTATTGTGATCCTTTGTTAACACAAGGGCTTTCCACCTGGAAACTGAACACCCTTCTGTTAAACAGGTAAGTGTGTATCTCTTATTTTAAATTTTAAAGACAACCTTTGTTATCTAGTAAAACCTCCTCTCAACCCATAACATTGAACAGCATGCTAAAATATATGCTATTAATAATTTAATAATTTTGTTACAGGCCCATGGACTGCCAATTCACTACCAGGCTGTACCGTATAACATTAAAAAAAAAAAAAAAAAAGTTTGAAAAGGGAGCTTGAAGAAGCCATGTATAGCCTTTTCTGTGGCTAAAACATGCACACAGTGGCAAGCTGGTTTCAAGTGGGAAGGAAGCTTGTGTCCTACAAGATTAAACTATTTCTGCTTCTGTACACAATGCAATAATAAAAGCAGAAAACACAGAGACATGTTCCTCCTTACTGTATATCTCCAAATATTCTCAATAACTTGTGCTAAAGAATGTCCTGACCAAGTTTAATCAGACTTGGAAATTGTAAAGCTCTAAACATACACAGGGACAAGTGAAAGGACTCCTCTCCCAGTTTACACATCCCTATCACGGGTGCAGATTCCAGCATATCAACAGCACAATCTGTTTTAGCAGGCAGCAAAATTAATCAAAACTGTGGACATGGAATTTACTCAATAGGCACCGCCTAATGCGAATGTTTGAAGCAGACCTACACACGTCAAATGTGCATGTAATATTGCAAACAGGCTAAAAGATACTGAATCGGTTCAGAAATGAACAAATATAACATAACATAATAATAATAATAATAATAATAATAATAATAATTTACTAGTTTACTAGTTGATATGTAGGAAATCTGTGCAAGTCTAAACGCCGTGCTAAGGGTTAAGATGTTCTGTAATTGTACGATTCACTTTTTAGGTTTGTTGTAATTAAATACGCACATAAAATACAAGCGGTTATTTGCCTTGTTGCAATACACGTGTGCTCTGTTTGTGTGTGTGCCTGTGTTAGTATGTTTGGGGGGTTTCCGTACTTTATTAGTCATCTTTTTCTATTCTTCTTTTCAGTTGCGATTTTCCCCTGACGTCAAAATCAAATACTATTGTATTGGGAACGTAAAAAAAATGGTTTATTGTTACAGCGTTGCTAGACTGCAGTACTATAGTAAAACGTGTGCCGGTAACAGTTAAGTAAATTGGGAGACAAGCACATTTTTATCAAAACCAGAGACATGTTCTATGAAAATAACAGCAGTACTAACACATCCGCATATGAATGGTGACAACAGTGTGTGTGTGTTGTGTCTATATATATATATATATATATATATATATATATATAATATATATATAGAATTATAAAATATATAACATAACCAAATAATAATAATAATAATAATAATAGGGATTTATCCTACTAGGTGATATTACAAATCGTCTAAACGAGGCAACGATGTATATAGTTAAGAGTTCTCTCATTGCTATTCACTTTATTAGGTTGCTCTTTACAATACAAGCAAGTATTTTTGTTGCAGGACCACTGGACGCCAATCCCAAACTGCCGTCATAAATCAAATACTTATTAGTCATCTTGTATTTTCTTGGTTGCGACTTTTCTGTAAAAAAAAAAACAATGGTTGGGGAGTTGTTACAGCGTTTGCTTCTATTCCACTGCGTAACAATTGTAAAAAACGTGTGCCTGGTAACAGTTAAGTATTGGGGGCCCAGGACGATTGGTTAACCCGGAAACCCTAAAATAAGCAGTGATAACAGGACAGACATGCAGCAAATTGTTATGTGTTCTGTAGCAAACTATATATATATATATATATATATATATATATATATATATATATATACAAATATATATATATATATATATATATATCTATATATATATATATTGTATATGTGTATCTCTTATTTTAAATTTTAAAGACAACCTTTGTTATCTAGTAAAACCTGTGCCTCTCACACCCATAACATTGAACAGCATGCTAAAATATATGCTATTAATAATTTAATAATTTTGTTACAGGCCCATGTGACTGCCAATATATATCTATATATATATATATACATTATAAAAAAAAAAATAAAAAATATAAAAAGGAGCTTGACAGAACAACCATATATATATATTATATATGCTAAATATATATACATGCAAATACGTAAAACTGTACATTTTAAGAAACACAAAATAAAGGTTTTGCAGTGTGGTGAAGCCATGTATAGCCTTTTCTGTGGCTAAAACCGCATTAACACCTGATAAACAGATATACGGCTGTCAATTGGCTTAATTTCAGAACACTATTATTCAATAAAACAATACATAACAATCGTTAAAAATAAAATAAGCACCCCTGCTATTTTGCCAGACATGTTAATAATTAAACACTGTCTGGGTTTTTTTTTTTTTTTTCATAAGCACCGTACCCAGTTAAATGGGACTGAACAACAATGCATGTTTCTAGGTCAGGCAATGGCAGAGAAACTCTTGCATATAATATATATATATATATTATATTAACCAGCCGTACTATCTCTATTATATTATATATATATATATAGAGTATATATAGGCAAAATATCCGATTTTTAGGCTAAAAAAATTAATTTGTACAGGTATATGTACAGGTCCATATATAACATCAATTTTTTAAAATAAACATCAATACTCCAGGACAACGTTTCAAACTTACCGTTTTGCAACACTGCTTTCTTAATACAAACGCACCACATAACATTTCCTTCCCCACTGTGTCAGATCTGCTTTTCAAATTGCCAGCAATATACGTACTACACTACAGTTCAGTACCCTGATTATTGACTCATCTTCGTCTTAACCAATGAGAGTCAGTCAGTCTGATTGCGTATACTATTGCAAGTAGGTCTATTTTAAAATTGTCTGAAATATACTTTATTTAAAAAACACATATTATAAGCCCCCCCCCCCCCCCCAACACACACACACACACGTTATTGTACATTGTATTGTGCTTTTGTTTTATTATATATTTCAGTATGTTTGAATAATTTTCTAGACGCCAAGCCCTACAATACAATTTGACTAGATATATTTCGGCTTGAAAGACATTACGTCAGGAAAAGCATAAACCTCTTTATGAAAAGCATATCGGTGAACAAAGTAACAACTACAAATCATGATTGTAATTAGTTTACACTAACAATTGATCAGCAAATACACCAAAAAAAAAACAAAAACAAAACAACAATCACGCATACATACTACAGATACATCTGATAAAGTCTGACTTTATTAAAATCAAAATATTAGCTTTTGCATGCAGTCGAGAGATGAAACCGTTTCAACCACTATCCCTGTCAACTCTGCAGCCACCCCTAGCAAGGTTTGAAAAGCACGTGCGCAGCAGGCAGGAAAATACAGAGAAGGATTAGTAATGGTCACAGGGTAGCTACATATACATATATTATCAATCTTAAAAATATATCTTTACACTGATACATGCATTAGCATAAATAACTGCCTAATTAAAACGTGTGTGCATTATTTACAGCAATGCCATGTAAATAATGAGAACATGGACCATTCACCCACATCAGTTTATGATACGATTTTTTTTTTTTTTTTTTTAATGACGCCCTCTACATATTACTTAGTCCTAACCTTAGGTAATCATTATTAATCGTTATTCTACAATATAAGGCATTTGGATAGCACCATATAATTTCTTCGTATATATATATATATATATATATATATATATATATATATATATATATATATATATATATATATATATATATTATAATTATATATATATCATTATAATTTAGTCATATTAGTTGACGAAATTAAAATATGCTGTTTAAAAGCTGCAGTGATCCACAGTGAAGTAAAGACTTCTATTATGGCATGCATGTTGAGCACTCAAGCTGAGACACACACTAGGCGATTGCTGGTGTGCACGATTTTGCAGAGCACCTCTGTGAAGAACTACGTAAATAGCAACTCTATAAGCAATTTGTGGCAGTGCAGTGAATGGTATAATTCAGCAACTTACCTGTCAAATGGCAGCACAGATTCCATATGATGAGCCTGCAAGGCGTTTAATTCATCTTGAGGGATATTTGACCACTGAAATGATTATCACCTCTGAATTCCTTCAGGGAAGTTGCGGTTGGAAATGTGCAGAAAAGTTATTTGTGCAATTTGAGACACGCAAGCGCCTGCCAACTGAAGACCTACTACAGCAGTTTTTATATAACTTTCCATTTCTCTTCCAAGAACTGCGTATTTGTGGCGTGAGAACAGAGGTCACTACAACAGGTAATCTAAACTGCAGCTGGAAACCCCCAAGGCGTCTTCAATCATTTGAAGTAAAATCCCATAATACTCACAACCTATTATAACAGGAAAACGTGTTGCTTCCTGCCCCCGACTTTCACATGAGTACTGACGATCCACTTCATGTGTTGCTGCTATCTCACTCATCCATCTTGTTCAGTTTTCCCCCGTTATTGTCACGCACTCTTTCTCTATGGTTACCTTGGTTTGTCTACTCTCTGTAAAAGATGTCTGATTCATTTCCATATGCTAATCTTCACCTTTTCACTCATGCCATTTTCTTGTAGAAAATGTCTTTTTGGAAAGCCCGTTTATCTCCAGGCGAAAATTATTACTTAAGTAACTGCAATCTGTCTTAATGTAAGGGAACGGCAAAGGTTTGTAAACATGAAGAAAAATGGATATGTGAAAAAGAGTGTGACCTGTTTCATTGACAATGTGGCAGTGAAGGGGTGTTTCACAAGGCTGGCAACAGAGCATGACTGAAATGAATGCACTGTGTCAGTGCTACAGAAAGGTCACAGGACTCAATATAGACACCTTCATTAAAAGGTCAATGTCCAGGTCAGCAAAACGTGTAGCATCCAGTGTACATGGCCCTTACTTCATCAAAGCCTGATTGCAGCATGAGGCATTGACAGCATAATTACTGTCACGGAACGATTGTCTTGTATGCAGGACATAACTTTAAGTGATGGGTACAGTTACATTTTCCCCAGCTTTTTTTCTTTTTTTAATTATTTCTGCTAATTGATAAAATTAGTGAATACTTTTTAACTTTATTAATAAAATCGTCGCATCGTCACGGAATGTACAGTATATTCATTGGTGTTAGCAAGTATCAGTGTCCCTGCAATCAATTCAGTCCAGTCTTCCCACTGCACGGTGTCAGTTTTTCCATCGGATTTGCTGAAAAATAAAATAAAAAAGTTAATTCCTAGAAACTCACTCTGGAAACTTAACAGAATAATGAATACGAACAGAATTATTATTATTTTTTTTTTTTTTTTTTTTAATAAAATCCCTTTACCATAGACGTACCATAATAGCTCATCATTAATGTCTAGCATTTCCCTGCAGTATTTAATAAGGTGCTGGAAAAGGTTTTATTGTCTTGGCAGCTGCAACTATTTTTTGTTAGTTCTCTTGCCAAACAGAAAAAACTCGACAATTTATATTTAGAAAATGAGTGTAAACCATTTGCATATAGGAAGGTTAAATTCCTTTATTTTTTGATGGGATTTTTCTTGTGACAAATAAAACTAATGACATTAGAATGACATTGCAAAGTCTTCTGTTTAACAAAGGAGGCAGCAGGACATCACGTGTTAACATGACAATATGAAAGCTTACTGTGTTGCTAAGGATGTCATCAATCTTCCTCTCTTCCGGGGAGCTTCTGTCTACTTTGCACCTGTACAACATCAACTGATGACGGTCCTTCATGTCTTTGTATGTCTGAGACAAAGAAATGGAACATGGTTTAGAAACGAGAGGATCCCAAGATATGCTTCAGCTACCGGCTACAAAGGAACTTCACAACCAGAGCAGAGGAACCTGATTATTAAGCTATTGGTTTTATATATGTACTGCATAAGTGCGTATGAGTGATTACAGATCTGAATGCGTGTTAGTTTAAGAGCTTGCCTGAAACACAGAGGGACAGATTTACTAAGCTTTTCATCCAGAGAAAGATTTATTTTTGTCAATGATACTACCATGAATAAAATTAATATCTCTGTTACGAATTACTAGTTTGGAAACATCTAACAGTTTGGTTTCTCCTACATACACTGCAAAGACAACAACATTATACATATGAACTATGTATCTTTCAGATATAATTAACAAGTCTACTCTTGTTTTATTTTAATTTTACTCGAGTCAGGTTACCTCATAATTATCCCAGAAAGATACAACGCCAGGCTTAGATATCAGCCACTCCCTTTGATGTCTTAATAATGCAAGTAATTTGCCTAACCAGTGCTGTGATATTTGAACCACAAAAGACAAACATGGTGCATGGTTGGAGGGGTCTGGTGGTTTGTCAGTATTTTTTAAATAAATTCCTCAGCTTGTATACATGTAACATGCATTTATCTATGCACAGTCATGTATTTTTTCTGTCTAAACACGACCTGTTTTTAAATTATATATATATATATATATATATATATATATATATATATATATATATATATATATATATATATATATATACGGAAAACTATTTTACGTAGTAAAAGATATTGTGTTAATTTTCACATTAAGGATATAAAGGATATTTCCTATAAAGGTATTTCCAAGTAAACGAGACGTGAAGGCACTTCCACTGTATGCCAGAGGTCTCACGTCAAAAGTTTCATCGTAGCAAGCACCTGTTACAGCAAACATATTCTCACTTGAAAACATTTCCTATGACATGTATTTCTTTCAAAACTGCACATTTGAGATATCTAAAAGAAATGGAAGTGCACAACAGGTAAGATTCATTTTGTAAACTACAGTCAATTCAAACTAGCTTTATTCAGTGCATAGAAATCTGTGAACAGAGCTGCGAAAGCATAAAAACAGTATGGGACCCAGAAACTAAAACTTTCTAAACTACAATAAGAGACAGTATGGGGCACATAAACAGGAACAACTCTCTCTAGTTTTTTTTTTTCTTTTTTTAAACAACTCTTATATGGCACTCCAACCTAATTACAGTAAGTGCTGTACCCTCCGATATTCTCAGTTTTCAAATAAACCACACGTTTGCTTTCCTTATAATTTTTTGCATACCATTAGTTTAAGATTATTCAATTTCTGTTACGAGTTATCAATGCATTATTTTTTTTTCTTGTGATAGATCGCAATGTTTGACAAAGTTTTTTTTTTTAAAGTATGCAGTATTTCACCAAACTGAAAGAGTTTAAAAAAAAAAAAAAAAAAACAGCCATCTAACTTGTTTCCATATATTCACTGACCTTGAACAAACTGGCGAGTTTTATTTATCGTAGTCTGCTTGGTTCAACAGCAGTGAATAACTGTTTTCCATGACTCAATATAGTGTATTTTTAAGTCAGCAACCACTCAGGGCCAAGAGCTGTCATAACCACAATATGAAAGAGCGGGCTTGACTACAAAACCCTAACACAGTTAAAAGACAAACCATAAGTATCTTATTAACTTATTGAGAAACTTGGCACGATTATGAAATATCAATTCTTTTAAAATGCGTTCAATTCACTTTGTATATCATTTTCTATTTCAGTCATCACATACTGGTGACTTTTTAAAACTCACCTGTGTACACAAAAAAGGCTCTCAACATCTTCTTATATCTTCTTTTTTTTTCTAAGTTCCACATTAACATATATATATATAATCATTTTTTATATAATCATTTTTTTGTGGTAACATGAAACGGCACTCACCCAGAGACAGTACTGCAAGTTTAGCACTTTTATTTTTTACTATAAAGAAAAGGTTTAAACAAAACACTGTAACAAAAACAAAAGCCTAACTCCACCTAGGAGTGCTTTGCAATTTTTGAAACTCAAAATTCGGATGGCTAAGCCGTTTGCCGGTAACAAAACCCACTTGTTACACACAGTACCTTCTCTTTATGTTTGACCACACAGGTCTTTGGCCTCCACACAGACAGACTATCATTACCTGGTTTTATACCTGCCTGCTTAATCACAGGCAGGTGTCCGTATTATATTAGAGCTTCTGGCTCAACTCCAACCTTGTGGCATTCTGGGGGGATGTAATCTTGTAGTAACCCCTGGACTACATTTTCCTCCTCCCCCTACTCTGCCACTTATATATATATATATAAAATCTTTTCTTTAGTTTGGGTTGTATGAACAACCCTTAAAAATGTTGTACGTGTAAAACTTAATTTTGAACACAGGAAGGAGATCTGTACTTACATCAATGATAACGTCGTGGCACTTGTACTTCAATGCTAGATTTAACTTCAGGTCCATGTCATCCACTAAACACACATACTCCTGAAGCACCTACAAAAGGTTGCCATGTGAAACTTAGGTAGAAATTGAAAGGCAGTAGGGTGCTTATCATAACGACAGACTGACATATTTATTGCATGTGTGTGGGGAACACTAAGACACTAAGCACTGTAGATGGGTCTAAAGAACAGCATGTAATATTTCATACTCGGTACAGGTACAGTAAACAGTCCAAATTCTAAAAATTCTGAATGTTTACGTCCTCGTACACTGCACTTAAAAACAAATTAACGCTTAAAAATAAATAACGAAGGAACACCTTTAAGAAGATGCACTCCACATGCAAGGACGATGAGTCTACTATAAACTTAATGTTCCATTGACGAGTTTAAACCCAGGATCTACTTTGTTTCTTATCAGCTTGTTTTAACAAGTTTTCACTGATCCTGTGATCTGGTCAATCTAATGTTTGCAATTAGATGCAAGTCTGCTGTTTTCACTATTGGACTGTAAACTATGAGCTGTGTTTTTCACCAGCCACCTAAATACATAATTCTCTACACAAGTATCATTATTATTTTATTAACACTGACCCCTTTTCTTTCTTTTGTTACTTTATGGGACAGATTTTCCATGTAAGGGGCCATTAGCCTGCGATTTCACCTATATCAGGTACTTAAGTTGTCTAAAGAAATCTCAGTTTGCAAGCCTTGCATTCAGGTTGTAATGCTCTCCCTTTGTAATTTGTGAAATTGCTCTCAGGCCACATCTTCTTTTCTGCCATTAGTCACAACCACAAGGTGAAATAGCCTAGGAAGTGAAAAGGTGACAGCCTTCCAGAAAATAAAGTAAGCAAACTGAGAAGTTTTCCTGACCTGGTGTTGTAAAAATATGTCATGTTGGCTATGACATGTGTTCCTCTCTAAACAGCACATTTGAGATCTATTTAGCGAATGCACAAGAGGAAAGACGTTATCTTGTTAACTGTGAGCACATTAAGTAAGGCTAATAAATACAAATTTGGATCTTAATTTTTTAAACAAATCAGCATTTCTGAAAAAAAAAAAAAAAAAAAAAAACCACAGCTTCAGCTCTTGCAAGTAAGTTATTTTAAAATAAATAAATAAATGTACACACCAGGGCAGACTGTGAAGAAGGATCATTTTATAATCTTGTTCTCTTGTCTTCCTTCGGCAGTAAACAATATGTTTTATTAAGCACACTTGTACAACACTGTAAAACAATCTGTAATACAGCAACTATCTGAATACTGCCAAGAGGCAAGCACATCACATCTCACTGTCATCTTTAAATCAATGGACATATTACATTTATATATATTTGAACAGGGTAACTTCTGATAGCCACTCTACTCTCTTAAGCCCACTGAGTACATCAAACAACTTAACTAACACACCAGAAATAAAGAGGTTGTTAACAGCCTACCTGCACTGGTGCATTGTTTTTATGCAGAATGTCAGCAACTCTGTGAAATCCTATTGGGGTTTTTTTCTTTGTGTAACCCAGCCAGTTCTGCAATGAAAAACAGAAGGGTCAGTATAAAACTAGTTATTTTTATTCTATATAGTATTTAAATATTTAAAACAGACTAAAAATAAGTTTAGGAACAGCTAATATCTGGGGTCAGTACTGCATTTAAAATGAAGGAATTTGATATTCTTCTATTACCTTTGTAGTAAACAGGGTGTCCACATCTTTCCATGCTTTCAGTTTAGCTCTGGCTCCCAGTGCTGCTAATAAATACTGTTTGTCTGAAATCTGGAAAACAAACCAAGTTTAAATGAATTCTTCTTTTCACAAGGGAGAAGGCTGTAAACAGAGTACTAACAGCCAGGAGATTCTGGGCTGAAAGTTCAGCTCCTCCACTGACAACAAGACTGTTAGTTTAGGTAAGTCTCCAAGCTCTCTCAAACTACATTCCACCTAAATGGATAGACGCAGGTCCCTGCGGGAACAGAGATTGCGTTTCTCAGATATCCTGGAGAAATATTAGACTGATACCACAAACCTCAAAACATAGAGATTTTTTACCCCCTGTAATTTCCCTAGACAGGGATGAGACGCAGATTTTCTAATTTATTTATTTATTTATTTTTCTATCTTATCATCAGAAATCAAGAGGAAGGATTTTTAAAGATTTGTGGCTGTGACCTTTTTTCCCCCTGAAATATATATAACAAACTATAAAAGAGAACAATAAATAAGAATGTATTTAATTTTCTTTTATTTAGTAGTACAACAGACCAGTGCATCTTTTTTTCAGTTATCTAGCACAGCAAGCAAAAAATCACAAAGGAAACCACAAGTTTTACCGTTCAAGACTTACCTTGAAAGTTTTTTTGATGTTTGTAGGGCTGCTGTACATTCCCTTGAAGGTGAAAAAAATAGAAAAAAGAAAACAGTTACAAAATGTTCTCACTATTTTATATTTCTCAATCCATATTGTCCCTCAGTGGTACCCAGCATTTCCATTTCTGAGAAGGGTTATTATACGACAGTGTGATGAAGTTACGTGGCTAGGAATCGCAAGCTAAAAGCTAAGAGACGCCACACAACAAGAACACTTAAAGGTTTTAAAAATTGCGTGGCAATAGTTTTGTTAAACTAAATCAAATTTTATATAAATCACAGAAGTACTAGACTAGGCAGTGCCTTTACAAGGGGTAGGCTGAATGGATCCATCATTTGACATTATTCTTTTATATGTATAGGATATGTAGGCTGTCATTGCATTCTGCTGCTTCTAGCAGTGCACAGGCAGAATGAATCTACTTACTTCAGATTCCCCGTAATGGTAAAAGCAGGAGTAATAGAGTGTGGTTATGATGGGCATGTTTAATATGGAAGCTTTTCTGGGGTATTTCTTGAATATCTCTGTCTGTCCGGCTCTCTCCAAGTGTTTGTCATTCACCTGTCCAAACGATACGAAACACAAATAAAGTTCAGGCTTTTTCTTGTCCAAAGCAACCCTTTCATTTTTGTAGCTTTGTACCCTTTCATTTTTTATTGTTTCATAATTATGGATGAGCACATTACATAAAAACTTAAGTGATATAAAGTTGGGGACTAGATGGCAATGGTTGAGAAAATGTATTTGAACACAGAAACAGAGAGAGACCAGAAAATCGGTCAGAGTGGCCAGATGATGTGTTCCACATTACCACAACTTCCGCTGTGTCTCATACACTGTTCAATGCACTCACTGAGTGTTGGAAGCAGAAGATCAAAGCACCATCAAATTAACTACAAGGGCTTTCTGTGAAAATCTTGATTCCTGGTTATAAGCTCTTAAAGATGCAGAAGGCTCATTGCTATTTAATCCCCAGCTCACTCTATATCAGCCAATTCAATATGATGACCAACAGAGTCAGTCTTCCTTACTTCTACAATGATCTGTCTCTCCAGTAACGTGTAGTGATCCTGAACGTGACTGGCATCATCCACTGAAAAAGGGAGACTAACAAGAAAGCCGGGGCTTTACACAACAACAAAATAATACTCAACTATTTACAGCAACTTGTGTTGGTCAAAGCCCACCTTGTCAGACTCACAAACAGCTACAATGAAGAAAGCTTTGGCCAACATAATGTTCCACACAAAATAAATATATAGATAAGTGCAGACCAACAGAACAATGCACTGATGCACTTAGCTGCATATTATAATACAATATTTAAAAAAAAACAACTCTTGAATACATTTATAAATGGCTCTGAAATAAAAGAAAATCCTGTTTTATTTCACTTGTTTTAAGCAGAAGCCAGTAGTGGCGGATTACATTTCACTGCTCTTGCACACAATTTCTAGATGTTAAATGAAGTTGGTTTGGGGGAAGCAAATATTATGCACTGCTCTTTTGTTACAGGGCCATGTACTGCACTATGTAAAGGACTGTGAAAATGTCAAACAAGAAGTACTGCATTCACCACCATACCAACAAAATACTGTGAATACTGAGAGACATTTCAACAAGAATACAAATACATTTTAATTTAAAGAGAATTAATCATCAAATCAATGTTTCTGTGTTGCTGCCCCTTTTCTTTTTCGCTATCATTCCGAGCAGTTTCTACTTTAAGAAGAAAAAAATATTGTATTTTTGTTTTTGATAAGTTGTTTTGACTATGTCACAGATGTATTATTCATCACAAAAAAAAATTAAAAAAATTCAGGACAACCTCACCTAATGCAGCCTTTCAGGAAGTCTTTTCTTTGGACTTCATCTTGGATATTCAAATGCTCCCTGTACTGTAACAGCTGTAAGCAATGCATGGGGGGTGGGTTTGTATATTATCTTCTCCAGGGGTGCATCACCAACAATAAATCATATTACACCACTATTCACCATCACTCCCTTTATGAAACATCATAGTTCAATGGTACTGCTTAAATCTTGGCAATTATTGACATTTTCTGACGCCCCTAACAAAATATTTTTCAAATCCAAACATTGGTGACCTCTAGTGTTCACTTCGTAGTTTTGCAGTCTGAGTATCTACTGCCCCGAGCCTTCTACCTGGCTCATAAGGAGACATTCCTCACAGACATATTACCCATAAATAACAATATAAAATACCAGCAAATAAGGATACCTGCTTTCTATTGCAGATTGTGACTATAGAACTGGTACCGGTCTGCACTATGAGATTAAAACAAAGACCCCCAAAGAATAATAATAGTGCACTCCACTTCAACATTGTTTTATATAGTAAACTTTGTTTTCTTTATCACCAGTTACCACTGTTAAATAAATGTTTTATAAGATATTTCACTTGAACTTATTACACAGAAACACAAGGTAACTGCACTTTAGCCCTCGAATTGGCTACTGGATCAATGTAGTATGAAAGTTCAGAGATACAGAATTCTGTGTAAAGCAATAATATTGCAATAATACTCTAAGTATACTTACAGCCATATCTTCTGTCCTTCCTAGGGTCCTGCATGCAAATGGAATACATTTGTGAGATATTGTGCCTCAAACTAATTAGTGACCATAACCATTTGAGGGTTTTGTGTCTTACAGTCAGAAACATGTTATGTGGCGGCTCTGTATTTATTAGCACTAGGGTACACGACTGTCACGTATTACTTACTATTCAACATCACAACATGACAACCCTGAACAATAATTGGAATCGAACCCTTTCATTCTCTGGATTTACAGGCTGATCACGGCAGTGAACTTCAATCTGATTTCCTGTGGAAGCCTGCCTCTATCTCGACCGTTACACCTGTGTAAAGGTGAGATACTATGCATTACAACTGTGTAAAGGTGAGATACTATGCACTACATCTGTGTAAAGGTGAGATATTAGGCGTTACAATTGTGTAAAGGCCGAGATACTAGGTGTTACACCTGTGTAAAGGTGAGATACTAGTCGTTACACCTGTGTAAAGGTGAGATACTAGGCACTGTTTGAAACAGGCTCTGTCTGACAAAAGGCTTGCAGCTTCCAAGCTGTACAAAGTAGTCAGATAAAAATAGTTATCTTGCTTACTTAAGCAGTTCCAGAAGTAGTATTTGTTCTCCTGCTTCCTTCAGAAAGTGGATAAAATGCTGCAGTGCGATTTGTCTTGACACCAACTCCCGAAACAGGATTTCTGAAAAAAAATATGTAAGAAAAACAGATGACAAAAACACAAGCAGCAATAAAGTGTTTCTAAAACTCATTTCATGTCCAATTAAGTTTGTAGGAATGTTCTATAAAGGAGGCTCCCGAGTGGCACATCCAGTAAAGGCACTCCGCATGGAATGCAGGATGCGCCCTGTAGCCTGGAGATGTCATTTGCCGACCGTGACTGGGAGTTCCCAGGGGGCGGTGCACAATTGGCCGAGCACCACATGGGTAGGGAGGGCTCAGGTCAGCAGGGTAATCTTCAGCTCAGCACAATGTTGCTGACAAGGCACCTGTGGGTCTGCTGTGGAGCCATTCATATATGTGTTGTCCTCTAGCACTCTGATGGCTTCACTGTAGTGGACCTGCAGTGCGAAAAAAGATGGCCTGGCAGGGCATGTTTCAGAGGACTGGTGTGTCTGCCACCGTTTCTCGAAGTCGGCGTGGACCAAGATCAATACATACAATTGGTATGGGGTAAAAAACGCATTGCCAATGACTACATCAAAGAAAAAAGAAAAGGAATGCTCTACAAAGTGTTAATACAATTTAAAAATACTATGTATTTGATGACTAAAAGTAAGTATATGGAAGTAAATCCTCCACTGAGAATATCATTATACCCTATACTTGGTTTAAGGACAACACTTTTGAAAAGTTTTTTTTTTTATAGCAACAGGAAAATCCAAATCAAAAGCTTCATAAGAGGAATTGTTCAGCTTGTTCCATATTATGCCTGACATGTTTCTGAAATCATAGGATAACATCCAATAATCAAATAGACAAAATAGGAAACAGCAATTGCTTAATTTATTATCCAGGATAATGTAAAGGATACAGCATGCTTACCTTTACTTAACGATCTCTTCAAAAAAATTAAAACCTGTAAAACAGAGAAAGTTTACAAATGAGAGGAGGCCATTCGGCCCATCTTGCTCGTTTGGTTGTTAGTAGCTTATTGATCCCAGAATCTCATCAAGCAGCTTCTTGAAGGATCCCAGGGTGTCAGCTTCAACAACATTACTGGGGAGTTGATTCCAGACCCTCACAATTCTCTGTGTAAAAAAGTGCCTCCTATTTTCTGTTCTGAATGCCCCTTTGTCTAATCTCCATTTGTGACCCCTGGTTCTTGTTTCTTTTTTCAGGCTGAAAAAGTCCCTTGGGTCGACATTGTCAATACCTTTTAGAATGTTGAATGCTTGAATTAGGTCGCCACGCAGTCTTCTTTGTTCAAGACTGAACAGATTCAATTCTTTTAGCCTGTCTGCATATGACATGCCTTTTAAGCCTGGAATAATTCTGGTCGCTCTTCTTTGCACTCTTTCTAGAGCAGCAATATCTTTTTTATAACGAGGTGACCAGAACTGCACACAATATTCAAGATGAGGTCTTACTAGTGCATTGCACAGTTTTAACATTACTTCCCTTGATTTAAATTCAACACTTTTCACAATGTATCCGAGCATCTTGTTAGCCTTTTTTATAGCTTCCCCACATTGTCTAGATGAAGACATTTCTGAGTCAACAAAAACTCCTAGGTCTTTTTCATAGATTCCGTCTCCAATTTCAGTATCTCCCATATGATATTTATAATGCACATTTTTATTTCCTGCGTGCAGTACCTTACACTTTTCTCTATTAAATGTCATTTGCCATGTGTCTGCCCAGTTCTGAATCTTGTCTAGATCATTTTGAATGACCTTTGCTGCTGTAACAGTGTTTGCCACTCCTCCTACTTTTGTGTCGTCTGCAAATTTAACAAGTTTGTTTACTATAACAGAATCTAAATCATTAATGTAGATTAGGAATAGCAGAGGACCTAATACTGATCCCTGTGGTACACCACTGGTTACCACACTCCATTCTGAGGTTTTTCCTCTAATCAGTACTTTCTGTTTTCTACATGTTAACCACTCCCTAATCCATGTACATGTGTTTCCTTGAATCCCAACTGCGTTCAGTTTGAGAATTAATCTTTTGTGCGGGACTTTGTCAAAAGCTTTCTGGAAATCTAAATAAACCATGTCATATGCTTTGCAATTATCCATTATCGATGTTGCATCCTCAAAAAAATCAAGCAAGTTAGTTAGACACGATCTCCCTTTTCTAAAACCATGTTGACTGTCTCCCAGGACCCTGTTACCATATAGGTAATTTTCCATTTTGGATTTTATTATAGTTTCCATAAGTTTGCATATAATAGAAGTCAGGCTTACTGGTCTGTAGTTACCTGGTTCAGTTTTGTTTCCCTTTTTGTGGATCGGTATTACGTTTGCAATTTTCCAGTCTGTCGGTACCACCCCTGTGTCAAGAGACTGCTGCATGATCTTGGTTAGCGGTTTGTAAATTACTTCTTTCATTTCTTTGAAAGAAGTAAGTAAGACAGGAGGGATCATAATGTTACTTGGATGAAGCAGTCAATCATAATCACAGATTCGTTCTGGTATAAAAGGTTACTTTGAGGTGTGAATTCCATACCTGTCAATAGATCATATTCAGAAAGTTTTAACTAAAGCTAAAGGGGGCATTCTGATTCAATGGAATTAAGATTCAATGTTTTTTTTTTTTTTTTTTTTTTTTTTTTTTTTTTTTTTTAAATTTACATTTTTTTTTTTTTTTTTTATGGCTTTTCAGAATTCTCTATGTAAAGCATCATGACACGGCTTAATCAGTGAAACAATATACAGAGTCGGCCCAAGATTGTTGGTGATGTCATAATCCCTTTTATCTCAAAAGTATAAAATGAACCTGAAATGGAATAAACACCATACTTTAACTGTGGAATGTTTGATACACAGCCTCCTATAGCAGTCACATCACAGAAGGAAGAGGGATATTAAGGCAGGGACACTCACAGCTGTGATGATGTTGCCGTCGTGTACTTGGACGGCTTCATCCAGGAGCAGCAGCTTATCCTTCAGGGAGCGGAAACTCTCAAGAGAGTACGGCTGCAGCAGAACATTGAACACAGGGATGAGAAACAGGACCAAAGGTCGGAGGAAGGTTGGAGCAGAAATCTAATTATTTATGCTGCTATTTAATTTAACTCAACAGCTGCAGATACAAAAACTGCCACTGTTTCAATAATTAAAATAGGAATCTTTGTCTTCCAAGGTTATGTAAACAGCCACCTCTAACAGCACAAAACAGTCTATCTGAAGTATATAAAACCAGAAGGACCCTATTTTCATGGTTTAATCCCACAGTTACTGGGATTAAACCTCTTTATTATATCGGCCAAAAGAAGAAACAAACAAAAATTGATTAAGTTGCCAAACCCTAACAAAAGAAGGGAAGTTAGTGAAACAGAATGAAAGCTGCATAGAAGTTTCAATTACAATTCCAAACAGCACTGAAAGGTTGATTAAGAGAGCTGTGGCTGCTCAAAAACACCATGTGACCGTGGTAACCCATTTTAAGAAATGCTGATTTAACAGTGCCTGTATTTACATTGAGCACTCAGAAAACAACTTGCATTGCCTGCTGTTGGAGTGCTTTGATGTCTGCCGCACAGACCTTTTTACTGATGATGTGCGTTGGCAAAGATATAATGGATGGCTATTGTCTAGTAGCATTCTCCGATTTAGGCATGTTGAGTAACATGATTGAGAGTTCTTACCTTGCCCTTTTGCATCCTTCTGACTGTATCTTCCGGACTCCAGTCACTAATGTAGTCCTAAAACAGCAAAGCGCAGTTGTCAACACAGAAAAAAACACTACATGCTCAAACTGTAAAATAAAATAAAAGATGCTACGAATGACGTATGTACTTTACGTGAAAATATTAACATCCTTACCTTGTATTCAGACTTTGGTTTTCGCAGCTCTGGGGCAAAACTTCTAACAGAGGGGTTGTTGGTAGCTTTAAAATAGAAGAAGGAAGGTGTGTTTTTTTTGCACTGATCAGGATAAAGCAATAAAGAACACTGATTTAGTTACTGTTTATTAATGCTGTAAACAGCTAATAAATTCAGAAAACATACAAACACGGTGGGTTTGCAAATCTGCTTTCACTCCATGCTTAAAAATTGGTTATGCAATTTAAATGGCAACAAAGTCGAGATAGTTTTGTAAAATACCTTAATATCCTTTAAAAAAAATCTAAATATACCTCCAGGCCGGTAACCCACGGGTACCCAGTGAATACCTGAAGTCAGAAAATGATCTTTACTATGAAGAACCTCTTAAGAGTCAGTATAGATATGGTAGCATCAAGTTTCTACACCAAGGGCTTTTTCATAAGGATAGGGTTCAGTGCTACTTACAATCCGAAAGTACCTGGAAATTCCCAAGTTTGCTCCGTCCTAAAAACAAAAATGAGCCTCTGATTAGCACAATTTAAATTCCTATTATTTAAGAGTAGGTTTCACAGTAATACCAATTGCACTGCTTACATATACTGATTACAGTATACTCAGGGCATCTGAATAGCAGCATTTCAACTGGTATTTCAAAAATCTCAAAGATCCTAATTATAAAATTCATATTAAGATGGGTATTGTTTTTGTGTTATTTAGCTCAAAAAGGTTTAGGCTCCAATGAAGAAATCATATTAATTTAGAGACATATTTTACCCTTGCTTGATTACGGTGATATGAACAAAGCAGCAAGATTTATATTAAAATGTTACCCTCAAAACCATCACTGCCAATTACTGGATTCTTTAAATTGGATGTCACTGAATTGTAGAAGGCAATTGCTCTACTTTGTACTTTTTGCGTGTAAAACTACAACAGGTCTGTTGCTATGTTTCCTAGGCTCAATGTTACAGGTACCTTAGTACAGTTTACAACCTAGTCTACTTTTACTTATCAAGTGCCTTGGAGAAGGTCCTGTGTTGACCGATCAGCATTTAGTTGTAGTGCCCCTATGGCTTGAAATTGGACTAGAGTATTTGGGTATGACAGTGCATCAGATAAATAACCCAAATGCATCAGCTTAATGTAGAATAATAACTAAGATTATATGCATTTTAATCAGTAGGTCCCAAGAACTACCAATGTGTAAATGTTTCTAATCCCAGACTGAATGTATGACATTGTTTTTAGAGTAGTGTTTTTAATGATATGAAACTGCTGCTTCTGTCTAATTACACCTAATTTTCTGCCCAATTTAGAATGTCCAATTATGTTCGTTAAATGCATCAATTCCCCACACAGCTACGGAGAACTGAAGGCTCAGTGGGCTTCCTCTAATCCTACGACCAAGCAAATTTCCTCTTTCACACCCAGGAACAAGACCGGGTGTCAGCAATCTCTGGAGGACAAGCGCCAGCCCTGCAGGCGTCCATTTGTGGTTTCCAGGCACCTGGCCAGTAGGGTCCGCTGTGCAGTTTTGCTGGATTTAACCCATGGGAGCGCCAGAGCCAATGCGACACTACCTCCTGAATCCCCAGCGAAGACCGGGACGCAAACCTGCGCTCTCTTGACTGTATGACAGCCCAGCACTCCACACAGCTGTGCTTTTACCAGGAGATCCACTCTAGGACCCCAATCAGGGATAACCCTCCAGATATCATGTTCCAACTGCACCTCTAGTTATTTTAATTCACAACTTGCATGGCCATCTTAAGATACAAATAAGGTAAAACCTTTAAATAAGCTGCTTAAGGAATAACTGGATCCTTGTTTGGGCAAGGAGGGAATCTGGGCTGTGGTCTCAGTCTTTGGGAATCCATAATCTCGCTCTTCTCCTGTCATCCTGTTAGTGGAAGCAGTCTCTCTGATGGACCAGGTGATACCTGTGAATAAACAACAGGATAAAGCACACTATAAACAGGCTGTCAAGAAAAAAAAACAAAAAAAAACACTTTATATAATGAGCTCAGTTATGTTTTTTTACACATTTAACCATTGTCAAATGTTAAACGCCGATGTCATTGTAAACTAGTATTTATATAATAATACAAGTTAAATTTTTAAGACTCATTTTAGTGTAATTTTAGACACACATCTGAGCTTTATTAGATACAATCCAAATGCTGCACACTGGCAGCCTTATACACATACATTTATTTTTTAAAAGGACTTGTTATTATACCTTGAACACCACAAAACACCTAAACTTAAGTTTGTTTTAATATTACTGAAATGTTTATTTTAGAACAAAACTACAAGAATGTAACAGTAATATAATGTGTCTATTACACACTGCAGCTAACAAAATAATGATGTGAATAATACCTGCTTTGCACTTCCATTAGCTACATACATCTCTAATGTGCAGTTTTGAAAGAAATACGTGTTACAGCAAACACATTTTCATTAAAAGCAAACTTTAACCCAGTGTAGTAATACCCGTGCCCAAGATTTGTGGAATCATTTTGTTACAACCACCTTAGGTTGCAGATCCCCCTCAGTATTTCTCATTAGGATCTCTTACATACTTCCCACTGGCTCTCCACTCCAGCTGACCTTCTCCACGTCATCATCATCTTCATCATCATCATCGGCCACAAAGATGCTGTTCACAGCCCTCTTCGACTCCTTCAGCTGAACACACAAGTACAAACTATGAGTTCACGCTCATATTTCATACTGAGGGAAACCTCAGGACAGATGTGTACTTCCTTACTAATTAAAGCAGTATCAAAACTATATATATGAGAATCTGTAGGGTTGGTATATTTAAGTGATAAATACAGGTCACACTCTAGTGTAGAGAGATATAACAGGCTTCTTCATGAATAAAATCCATGACATCATTGATGTCTCCAAGTACACTTACTGCTTCTCTAGCTATTGCTATAATGGATAATTTCACACCAAATAAACAAACTTTTTGGATGCCACCAACTTCACCATCTCAGATGATAACAGATATGGAAGTATTTTAGGAAGAATATCAAAATATTATCTTGTTTGTAAAGTTATGGGATTATACAGGGAGAAAAGGCAGAGGTGTCAATGACGGACGAAAACAAGCCCTGAAATGGGGTCATGTTTGAGAGGTCAGATCTTTTAAAGTATTCAAAGACATCTTCTTGATACTCGCTGCACACACATAACAGCTCTTCCAGATTACAGTGTCCACATAGGACCTATTTGTGACCATGGATGTTAATGCAATGGAACAAAATGAAGACGAAAGTGCAATAACGCCAAGTTTCTCCAGGTTATCCAACAACAGCCAAGACTATTTATGCAATGCCAGTGGCAGTGGCAGGATGTGCTGTGAATGGGAAATTGGATTGCTGCATAAGATGAGTTTTGAATCTCAATGAAAGTGCATGGCAGAGAGATCCACACACCTTAGTTTATTGCTTACAGAACGTTAGAGTGAGTACCTGGGAGAATTCATCATCCTCATCCTCAAACGTGAAGGCCTTAAACTTTGAATTGTTCCAATAGTCATCTTCGTCAGGTTTATTTTGGATCATCTGAAAGATCAAGAAGAGAGCACTGTTGGTAATCGAGATTTGACGTGCTGTTTTAAGATTGTTTTAGTTTCGTTAACTAAATTAATAGTCCCTGTATATTCGTTGTCACCAAATTAGGTTAAATAGTACATTTAGACACACATTTTAGACATGTATCATGGTTTGTGATGTGTTTGTTATTATTTTATTTATTAACAGGTACTCTGGTATTCTGGTACTGTTCGAGGTTCAACTAGGATTTGCGGTACATCGACACAAGAAAACGCGCCTGCCGAGTAAATTTTGTTTTCGACAGCTTCAGTTTAAAAACAGATGTTCCTGACTGGGTACATCTTTTTGTGTGTAGCTATATAAATCAATACAGACGAGAAACAGTACAACAATCTGACTGCATCCATCCAGCAAATGAGTTGTTGCGTATAAGACCAATATAGAACCCCTAAATGTGCAAACCGAACTGGCATTTGTAAAAATAAATAAATAAATAAAAAATACAAGGCACCTTTACTTGTTTAAAAACACTTTCACTATAACGTATTCATATTTTTATGAACACAACATACAAATACTGTACCTTCCTTTACATAATACCCGATGCTTAACCTGCCTGACAAATACATCAGATCTACTGTGGGAGTTGTAGTTCTTTTTTAATAGAATGTCATTGAATAAATCAGTTTTGGAAATAATATAAACTACAACTCCCATGAGTCCCTGTGAGCACAACTTCCTTGTACGTCAGCCTTGCATTTTGAGAAAGCTGTCTAAAATCAAACTCCACCCACACTGTCTTATTTTAGCATTGACAGTTAAGGGAAACGGAGGTATAGTTGTATTGTCTGTTGTTTTAATTTGTAGTTACATATTTAGGTATAAGCATCCACATTCTGAATAAAAAACATAACACGGCATAACGATACAACGAACAAAAAGTGTACCTACAACAGCAACAACTATATTATTAGTATTAATAATAATAATAATAATAATAATAATAATAATAATAATAACTAAAGCTTGAATTTCGAACCTACTGATACCTTAATACAGACTACCACAAAGGACACATCTTACGTATGTAAATCTTTATATATATATATATATATATATATATATATATATATTTGGTTATATTATATATCTATATCTATATAGTGAGTACTCATGGGAAAAGAAAATGTGACATTTTATACTGTAAAATATAGTAAAAGCAGGTGATGTTGACGTGATCAGTCTTCCCTAATTCAAGTAAATCACACCGCAAAGTTTCAAATGCTACTAAGCGACGCATGCGTAAGCCTGCAATGCAGTACTAAAGTACCACAATACTGCATCATTAATGAACGCCATTTATGTTCTCCCTGAATTCAAGGTTTCTGCAATAAAGAAGCTGCATCCCCCTCCCCCTCCCCCTCCCCTCTCATGTTGGCTCTGTGTTTTTTTTCCCACATTTCTGACTCTGGATGGCATTAGTTTCACAATCTCTTACTCTATTAGGAAGGTTCCAGAACAGACTCGAAAACGTGTTCTAGACAGAACGGAACTGATCATTGCACGATTCGCGGAAGTGGATTGTGGGAGTAGAACGCCGGTGACTCTCAATGCCGGTCTGTTTCCAGTCATTTCTACGGCGAGACGGCGAGAGACTCAGAAGCAAGAAAGCCAGCGTTCTGGAAAAGGGCATTAGGAGACACTGCAGATAATTACTATACCTGAAACAAAAAACAAAAGGAGACATAGGTCAGACATTCCTGTAGATATTTATATTATTAATTTTGTTCGTTTAGATTGTTCTTTTGTTGGCTTTCCGTTGCGATAGAAACCTTTTTTCCGTTATGGCCAAGTGGGGAAAAGGAGATCCTCGCTGGATCGTGGAGGAGAGAGCCGATGCAACAAACGTCAATAACTGGCACTGGTAAGACCACACAGCAAACCGCATATTTATAAGATTCTATACGGTAGTATGTATGGCGATATTTTTTTTTAACATAATAATATGTAGCTCGAACATGGCGTGTTATGCACATGGCTTGACTGCGATAGTGTTAGTGAGAGAAGATCGTGGCTTGAGTAGGAGATGAAAACATACATAAAAATAGCTCCCTGTTGTCCCATGCCTGGATTAGCAGGGGGACTGAATATCAGTTGATTGTCCCAGATAAATAGTTATCTATGATCTAGCCAAAATGTTTGACATCAGATATTTAAAAAAGTTAATTTCTGGTCGTTTCTGGAATTGCAGCAGTTACTGTAAGTATACAAAACTGTCCTGCATGTACTGAAGCCTGCGTTATATACCCAATGCTATTTACGTGCGTTTTTTTATTACAGGAAGAATAACTCTCTTTGATACTAACATAGCACAAAATAACAATAACCATTGCAGAGCTGTGTTATCCCCGTACCTCCAAACACAACACTGTAAACAGTATCAGTAAATTGAATCAGATCCGTGTTCTCTGGGGATGAATGGCGCCTGTAACCCATTGTCCCTTGTTTGAATAATCTGTGTAATAATAAATATTGTTTTAGACGTTTTCTGCCCAGTTTAGAAATATAATTAAACGCCTAAGCAATGGTAAACAGATTGTGTAATTAACACCTTACTTACTGTGCAGCAGGCTGGCCCCTATACTGCCACTTCTTAATCTGTTCAGTGTTTGGGATCATGCTCCACAGTATAGGATCCATTTAAACACCCTTTTGCAACCGCATTTCTGCTGGTTTTCAGTTTACCATGTAGACAGACACTTTAGACACAAAAGAAGTTACTGTAGTCATCTGAATACCTTTCCAAGGTTAACTGCAAACCCCTACAAAAAATTTTCTGAAAGTGTCAAGAAGTATAAATTAAATGCTCAGTATTGCTTAAATGATAGGGCTTCTAGGGATTTCAGTTAACAGGCAAGCGAGAGGCAGCAGAGAATTCTACAGTTAGTGTAGAACAAGTCATGGGAATGAATCAGAACTGACCATGAGTAGCCAGCATTAGTTTTATCTCAAGGCAATTTAACAAGGATCCTGCATTAGCGATTTCAGAGATTATTAAATGAAAATAAAATGTTTGTTTGTGAAGCAATTCATTCATGTTGATGCACTCATTATTTGAAACGGCACATTTAAAGTGTAATTGAAAATGGTACAGTAAACTATTACACAAAAAATAAAACTATTGTATAATAACAATTTGAAAAGCCTTTACAGTGGCAGCCAGACTACATTGATCAAAAGGACTGCTATTAAATAACACATTTGTTTGACAAACTGTTTTTTTTTTTTTTTTTTTTTTTTTTTTTTTTTAAAAATACACTTAAATACAATCGCATTGCAGTATAGCTGGAAAAATGCATACAACCAACTGAGCTGTAATTGAAGCAGGTAATCTTTATTTGAAACGCCTTAAGGCAACAGTTGTTTCTTTGAGTACATGTCCTTTTGAGGTCTGACGTCCATTTGGTTGACTACATTTATTCTTACAAATACTAAATTGGCATTAACTAATTCATCAAAGACAACATATTCACATCCTCTGTTGCAATTTGCTAGATTTAGGTATAATGTATGTTTCCTAACCTATGAAGCTAAATTAAAACTAAAATGAAATTTACTGGCATGAAATAATTGGCCAAATTTAAAGGTTAGTTACTGACGAGTAACCAACTGCCTTTGAAAGTGCTCCCGGCTATAATGCTCTGCCACCCAGCTATACAGAATTTCTGGGGAGAACCCTGGAGGCAGGTGCGTTTTATTTTGGTACCTTAAATGGAATGGATCTACAGTATTCAGAGGCATAATTATTTTTATTATCTATTTTATTTATATTTTTAATATTATAATATTAAAATGACAACACAGGAACATTAGCATACTGTAGGTTTATAAATGATTTAAACCAGCTTGAAGGTGTTCACCTACTTAGAAAAGCAATGTGAAGGTGGCAGCAGAAGTGTATTGGTGTAGTTTTCCTGTACTGTCCCATGTTACAGTAACAGGGTTATTTGAGGAGAAACTCCACAGCAGTATATTTTGCTGGCATAGCTATTTAGTGTTAACAAAACAAATGATAAAAGGGAAAAGGCCATTAATCTTCTGCTTGTGTTTGAAACCGAGGTCAAGCTACAGTAGCAGAGATGGGCAATGCAGCATTGTGCTGTTCTTTTCAAGGCAGCCACTCAGATATGGTTCTAACTTTAAAAATTGTTTTAAAATTTTCAGAGAAAGACCCTGTGCTTAGTTTTGTGCAGTGTAGTTGCAATAATTCCAACAAAGTCAGGAGAGTCAAATATCCAATGTATTCCACTGGGAGATTTTTATCAAGTTTCAAACGTCAATAACTTTGTTCTCCAGGACTGGTGTTGCTGTACTTTACTTTTAATCCCATTTTGTGCGCAGGACAGAGAGAGACGCAACAAACTGGTCATCGGAAAAGCTGAAGGAGCTGTTGCTGGGAGTACGAGTGGAGAATGAAGATGGGAGCTGTGAGGTGACAGAAGTCAGCCAGGTGGAGGGAGAGGCCTCTATCAATAACCGGAAAGGAAAACTAATTTTCTTTTATGAGTGGAACCTTAAAATGACTTGGACTGGTAAGTGTATCTGACAGAAACATTGATGTTTTTGAAAGGGCATGATCTATTTCCAAAGCAACTTGATCAGCTGCACAACAAAAAATAAAAACAATCCGAAATAAAATTAAAATAAGCAGAGATGGAAAGTATGTCATGTAAACTTAAGCGTAAGCTAGTCTTTTGTACAAGCAGAAAGTCAAAATAACACATTCTTTCTTACTTTAACAGGTACAGCAAAGTCTGGAATAAAATACAAAGGGACTGTGGAGATTTCCAACTTGTCAGATGAAAATGACATGGATGACTTGGATGTAAGTGTTTATAAAATGGTTAATTGAGTCCCTAGAGATCAACACACTCGTATTGTTTGTCTGGTAGTATATTCAAAAAATGTTCACTGTCTGATCTGCAATAATCAAATGGTATAAGTTAAGTAAATTCAAAAGTGCTTTTTGTTCGTTCTGGTCCAAACTAGTGCTGTAATAAATATAGTTAGTTTGCTGTAAATATTATCATTATTCACGCTCATTTATTACAATAAAAAAAGCATGGATCAACTACAGTAGTTGTTGTGAGAATTTCTGTAGATCTACTGTGCAGGAGTACCTTCAGTATCTGCCTAACTTGAGAAACCTGATTACAGCAAAATAACAGTTTAGTTTAAGACTGAATTAAGAGTCCCTGATTTGATTCTTGCTTTTGTTTTTGTTTTTTTTTGTTTTGTTTTGTTTTTTAATAGATAGCTGTCTCTCTTGGCAAAGACGAACCTGAAACAGATCTCACAGCACTGATGAAGAAAGAAGGTGCAAAAAAAATTAGAGAAACGATGGGAATGTACATGGATGCGCTAAGAACAGGTGGGTCAGCAACAAACCCTACTGCAGACTCAATACGAGCACAGTAGCAAGGTAACATTCGCAAAGATTTTGATTCGTTGAAGCTTTTTTCTTTGGCCCACAGCAACAGGATTTGGTTGTTTTTTGCTTTCATTTTTTTTTTTTTTTTTTTTGCTTTTCTGTTAAGTCACAATTTGTAAAATGTATTTTTTTTTTTTTTTTTTTACAATTTCAATAAAAAGCTATTTAACAATAATCCCATGGATTTTTCATATTTTAAAACAAAATGTTTGCATCTGTAAATTGGATTTTCCAATCATGTTTTTATGTTGCAATGTAGAAAAATGACCTGTTTTGTTCATTTTCAATTCCAGAGTTCACTCAAGGTATGATCTTGCCTACAATTAATGACCTGAGCAAAGATGCAGGAGCACAGCCCACACCCAAAGTGGATAAAGCTCAGGTAACCACTGAACTGATTGTATGTTGCATTCACTAAGAATGTGCACATTTAACTGTTTTACTTGACACAAATTCTAATGTTAATGTTGGTGGGCATTTTAGGTGTTTTATTTTTTTTTATTTATTTTTTTTGTACTTGGTTCACTTGTAAAGAGGTGATTTATAAACAAACAGGAAGAACACCTGTAATTCAGGAATGCCCTGGAAAACTTTGATTATCTACCATTTCTTTTTTTTTCTTTTTTTAACTAACCTATGCTTGATTTATTTTACCAACTAAATACAATCTTTTGTAAACTGAATTATCAAGTTTTTCACCAGTACTTTTTTCACTTAAGTTTTTTTTTTTTTTTTTAAATCAAGCACAATTAGGTGAATCTGAAATTGTGTGTAAAAATTATTGATGGCACTAGTCTGTCAAGTATGTGTTTTGTCTGTGTTAGTTCACTGACTTTCTCACTTAATTTCTGTTTGGACAGCCTGCTTCAGGTAATGCAGCTTCCAAGACCAGCGCTGGAGTAAAGATTCCCACCTGCAGGTTCATTTTAAAGGACCATTTCCCAGCCCCCCCTGAGGAGATCTATAGAGTCTTTGTGACACAGGAGGTGAACACCTCATTCACATTTCTATTTAATATTATTTTACTCTTGGATCTTGAAGCATGTGTGTAGGGGAGGAGTGGGGGGGATATATTTGGAGATAATGTGCATGTTCAGTGAGGCAAGTGGTTGGAGTTCCACTGTGATTGCATTAGGCCACTTGCTTTAGCAGTTGTTTGAGAACTGAGAGCTTGGCATGACTAGTGCTGCAGTCTGGTTCTAAGACAGCCTTGAACTAAATACAATTAAAGGCCTTCACACACCAGATGTCTCCATACACCAGACGCGATGCAGTTTCTTTTTTTTTTTTTTTAAATTGGCGACTAGACTTTTACAGCGACATGACCATACACACCAGAAGCGACACAGAAGTAATGCGACAGATTTGAAAACTGCCAGATCTATACAACTGTTCAAAACTGCTATAGACAAAACTGTGATCAAGACTGGTGCCTACTCGTCAACCTGGTGTGGAAATTATGATAGTCTTCTCTGGCGGTATTTCAACATATATGGCAATAAATGTATATATGGCTTATCCAGTTCCTTCAAAATAGACTCCCATATTATCTTTCAAATATGTGTCTTTATAATTGTGATGCCCTTGTCAAAGCACTGGGTATTGAAGCTGTTCTCTGATTGCTCAATGCCCTAGCTGACACGTGTCAAATCACAAAAAATAGGATTCAATCTTATTTATTTTGTGTTGATCCAATGTTGCTCCTGCATCACCTGTGGTGTGAAAGGAACATATCAAAGGTATAGGTTCCATTCATTTTGATGCAGCAGTGCACAGTTCCTCCTTTTTGTTTTTTTTAAACCATCCTCTTCATTTCTAATGCTGCATGTAAAGGAACCAATGTGGCACAGAGACACATCGAGCATTAGTTTAATGTATTCCAGGACACCATTGCTATTTCTGACTACAAGAATCAAGATAACTGTTTACGACGCAACAAGTTTTGTTGTAAACTTAGAAACAACTCAATCATTTTTCTCTTGTACCCCCCCCCCCCCCCCCCCCCCCCCCCCCAGCTGGTGCAGGGTTTCACACACTCTGCTGCGGTTGTGGATGCAGAAAAAGGAGGCAAATTCAAGCTGTTGGAGGGGAACGTCACTGGTGAATTCTTAGAACTGGTGAATGTCTTTTTTTTTTTTTTTTTTTTTTTAAATATAACTTTTTTGACAGTTTCTTTTTGAATATGAAAGTTCACATTAATTATTTTTTTTCAGGTTCCAGAACAGAAGATTGGTATGAAATGGAGGTTTAAGACTTGGCCTACGGGTAAATACTGGTTTTTCTCATGTGCTGTGTTGTTGTTTTAAAAAAAAAAAGTTAACTTATTTTGAATACATACATTACTGTACATATTTAACTGGTGTTTCCTTACTTTTTCAGAACATTATGCAAATATAACAATCCATTTTGTTGACCAAAGTGGAGAGACTGAGCTGAAGGTAGACTGTAAAGGAGTTCCAGTGAACGAAGAAGACAGAACAAAAGACGGCTGGAAACGCTACTACTTTGAGGGCATTAAACAGACTTTTGGTTATGGGGCACGGCTGTACTGAGGACATTGCTCTGTATAATGGGGTTTAATATTGATTTTATGTTAAAGCTTCAGTCTGCTGTCCATTTCTGTGTTTGTACATTCATTTAGTACAGTCATTAGTGGGGGTTGAGGCCTTTGTGAATGCACTGCCTTTTGGAAAGGATTCCAAAACAGCTTGTGGATACAAAGAAATATATAATACAGAAAGTGTGAAAAACAGAACCACTTGCATCATACCTGTTATTTAAAACAACTGCACTTGTTCTCTGTACTGTAGTTTGTCACATGTTCACATTTAAGATCAAAGTACATAAATAAATCTGATTTTTACCTAGCCATCGTGTGTCATTTTAAAGAATAGGTCTAGTCAAGCTAAACTGGGGACGATTTTAAACAAAACAAACAAAAAAAGATACATTTTTTTTTTTTTTTTTTAAATGCTTTTCAGAGAATACAGTAAAAATTGAATTGGGAAAAAAAAAAATTCATAAGCTTGGTACACAAAATACCAATTGACTCAGGCTGTAAAGGTTTAAACAGTAAACTAAAGTAAAAATCCTAAACATCATAGTATTTTATTAAACATTTAGCTAAAAATGCCCTATATTAATGAGCATCTTGTATAGATTTTGAATTTCTTTCAACTGTTTCATCGTTTATAGTAATTTAATGCACTGTAAAGCACTAATTGAATGTGTGTGAAATCAAAGGTCAAATATAAAGATTACTAAGTCATGTCGACTTTTTCGTTAATAATGTGTGATTGTTTAAACTATTTCAGCCTTAATAGGATAGATATCGTTACATTACAGTACATAATATTCTTAACTGCATCATAACAAAATCACAATGGGTCAAATTTATATAGCCATATAGCTGCTTCGCTCAACTGAATTGACCCTTAGATTAAAAAATATCATTATTTAATAGAAAGTAAATTTCAATAAAGATTTTCATAAAAGCTTGTCCAGCTTTTCTTACACTGTGATGAATGTATGTGTATATAGATCTTAAGAAATTGGTAAGTCATGGGCATCTTTAACTAGCAAAGCATAAGTTCACAAACACTGAGCTATAACTGTATAATCACAACCACATTGTGTTAAATCGAAAGACAAGTTTGGATTGTTATCTTAAAGATGTTTTACAGTAATTTGGGTTTGCAGGCAGGAAAGGGATGACTGGTACAATTGTGCTCTTAAATTATCCAGAAAATCAGCTGACCAAAGTCCAAAATGGCATCAATTTAGTTTCGATAACCTAGATGTGGAAATGAAAAGGTACTGTCCCATTTCAAGTATAAAAATTTTGTTGGCAATAACATTTTCCTTAACATATTGAGTCACCAGTGAGGTTTTTAAATACTCCAGTTCAAACTCCTTGGAAGGTAACACATTTACCATAATAAAGACAAATGTATTAAAGCAATTTGATCCAATAAGTGCATCGCCAAACATTGCAATTAATTTACTAAACTGTAAACCTATAAATGATGCAAAGTATTACATTTACAGTATTATTGTTTTTACTTCAATATTCCCAGTGATATAGAACATTCAGGAGGGATGGGTTTGTGCTAGTGTTTAGAAACCAATCAGGTGAGGGTCTTTGAACACAGGAATGCAGTGAAAGCATTGTATTTTCTAGAAAACGACACTTATTTAATATTTATTCTGCAACCTCAGGTAACATTAAGCAGTACAGCTTGAAAAAAAATAATGCATGTCATCTTCACAGGGATTTACATCATTATCTTTTACAGTTTAACAGATCTATATACATTTATACAGATTTACATTTTTAATGGGAGTAGTATTTTTTTCTGCTAGCTGAGATGAAGTACAGTACATTGCACTTTGATTTCAACCTGCTCTAAAATGTTAAAACTTTCAAGATAAAAAAAAAAACAAAAACTAC
Source organism: Polyodon spathula (assembly GCF_017654505.1). Lineage (NCBI taxonomy): Eukaryota > Metazoa > Chordata > Actinopteri > Acipenseriformes > Polyodontidae > Polyodon > Polyodon spathula. The sequence goes on from NC_054545.1 coordinate 11,638,793, forward strand.
CATATCCATGACAGCTCCACTTTATCTGCACAGTATTGATGTTGTATTGGTTTATTTCATTGGTAACAACTGAAAAAGGAGTTTACTGATTTTTTTTTCCCCAAACACAATTGTGTTTTTTTTTGTTTGTTTTGAAATTAACTTAAGCGCTTGTGCTGTTAACCTTCAAACCAGCACTATTAATTTAAAGATAAAGTATACCAATAGAGAGACAGAGGCTTACATCAGAATCTGTCTGAGTTTCCATGAAATCTTACATTTGGCTACCAACAATTTGTGATTCCCCGGCCTTTTTTGATGGCCCTACTTTCCATGTTGGACCACGCTTGGCTTTCTGTCCCACATCCTGCCACCTTTTCCTGCATGAGAATCAAAATAAGCTGACATTAGAAGGGAACAAGGCAGTGCAATGACTCCATAAATCCATCTCTTAGTTTGCCAGCCTAATTTTAAGGTTATTGTTATTTGTTATTTTATTTTTTACTGTTATTTTTGTACGTTTTACACCTCACTTAATGCTTGGATATTTACATGTGGGGGTGTTGTGACAATAGTCAATGCAAAGAGAGAATATGCTGGAGATGACACTGGGCTGTTCAAAGACATTTTGTACAGTGCTTCAGAAAGAAACTGTGTAAATATTCACCAAACACAGATAATACGTGGAAGTTTGGCAAAGTATTGAATTTACTTAAAAAAAATAAAAAAAAAATAAAGAAACAACTTAAGCTAAGTAGTTTCAGTTTTCAACAGTCTTGACATTTATACAAAGGTGTAAATTAAAATCTTGAATTAAATAAGAGGGGTATCTGTTAACTGTAGTTAGTCATCCACACACCTGTGACTTGTCCAGACTCCCTTGGATTAGCCCTGTTCCTGGGAGTGCCGGAGAGCTGGCAACTCAGCCGCCAGACCCTTCAGGAAATCATAGTGCTTCTCTTTGTTTATGCACTGCCTCCTAGAATCACAAAACATAATTCAACTGTTAATTCATGTCACTAACTCGAGCTTGACAAGTGTTTGTTTTCACACCAAAAAAGTGCAAAAAACAAAACAAAACAAAAACACAACAACCTGAAAATATATCCCATCTCCCCTTTAAGATACTGATATTTGCCTTTGATTTCTATAAATAACATACTCATTTGGGACATGCACAACTTCCTTAGTCAAAAACATAAATTACTCAAATTTGATTTGCTCCGAAAATACAGTGCTGGTAGATACCATGGCAACAAGCATTTTGATTTCCTTTTCTCTTTGTTTATTTAACCAGGTAGATGGTTACATGAATTCAATTAAAACATGTATGCTGTGCAGCCAATACTAACGGTTGATTAAAAGCCGTTAAACAGATTTCAATGATGTTTTATTTCTATTCTACTCTGGGTCACGTGAGAAGCAGTTACCTGTCCTGTTTCACAGCCTGCAAATAGATCCAGGTGGACATGTGTGATCAGAATAAAATTACTTAAAAGTGCGCCTGGGTCATAGTGATGGTGTGTTTGGACTGGGTGATTTGACTGGTCTGTGTCAGAAAAAACTTCAGAAACATCTCCAGAGCTCTGGCTGAACCCAGGGTCAAGGACAAGCAACTGTGAGAGCAGTGGAACCCTCTCCCCTTAAAACCTACTGAGTGAAGCCAGCTGGCCAATGAGTTGAACCAATGGCCTACTGGAGAAAGGGTTCACTGGGTGTCTTGATGCTGTGAAAGGAAGTCATACCAAGGCCCAGATCACCAATAATCTTGGACTACATTTAAAGTATTATTTAAAATCAGTACTAGTTGGTGTCAGTTAAACCAGTTTTATGTCATTGCATAAGATCAAAATTTTGTAACATGACTATATTGTCATTTTTAAGTCAATTAAGTATTTAATGAACAAGATACAGTGAATTATTGATCGGAAGCCTTCAACCAAAACATGAATACAACATTCTGGTTACTTACTATGTAAATGTAAGATCTTTCTTTTCAAAGCAAAGGATACATATAATAACAAGCACAGCAGCTGCGACTTTCCCCACTTCTTTATCTTTTTGCATTATTTTCTTGATACCAGACTGTTAAAAAAAAAAAAAAAGCTATAGAAATTTACAAAGCAAAAGTCTGTCAGAAGAAAACATATTTTTCTTCCTAAATTCGTCTATGGTAACAGCAATTCACACAATGCTGAAGTTCTCCACACCACAAAACATCCACTTAGTGGTACTGCTAAAATGTCAAAACAGGTGACCACGAGAAAGAGGGAGGTTCGCCGGTTCTGATCGGTTCACGCCTACATAAAGATTTGCAAAGCAATTCATGTACAGCAACCTGGATGTATTGGGCTGTATGTGTGTCCATTGCATTGAAACGGAGCTACCTGTCCAATCCCTGCAAGGTATGCCTTGCTTTGTTTTATTTTTCACAAGAATTCATTATTCACTATATGCGCTACAGCAAACCCAACGTCATACTTACGGGAGGAAACCTTGTGTTGTATTTCCCTTTTCTTCCAGACATTTTGTTGTTTTTAAAGCCTTAGAGAGTCATGTTTGGCTATTCTCCAGGTCGCTTGTTTCCAGCTCCATTTGTTTATTTTTCACAGGAAGTTAAGGGGTAAGGTTTAAAAACACTAACAGGATTTCTAAAATACCGCACACTTGTTTTCTCTCTAAAAAGACGTTGTTAAGGTTTACACGTTGTACTTGTAGCGTACATAATTTGTGTTTTTATTTATGTATTTATTTACAATACACTGGGGGAATAAAAAACATTAATCTGATATACATCGTCGTTTAAAACTTTATTTTAAGTTTAACAAGTTTGACCGCTTTTTGGTTGCTTTGAAACCGAATCCCTCAAGTATTAGTTAATTAACCAATTAACCGAAGCAAAACCAAAGCATTCGTTTCGTTTCTTTAATAATATATTCGTATATATATATATATATATATATTATATATATATATATATATATATATATATATATATATATATATATATATATATATATATATATATCATATTACCAAATGTCTAGCTGGGCGGGAGAATAATAATGAAATATAATGGACTAGCTGAAGTACCCGGGGTTCCCCGGGGAAATTCAATATTTCATGCATGACAAATTGGGGAATGGCAGCCTTATGGTTTTATTTAAGTTACCGGTATTGGGTGTCAGACAATGTGCTCGGACCCCTTTCCCTTTTTTAAAACTATTTATTTTTTGGTTTTTGTGGGTTTCTTTAATTTGAGGTACATGGTTACTGTACTGATCCAGCAATGGGGTTACTAAATAAAATACCCCGGTGGTCAAAATTTTGGATCCAAACACAGCCCTCGACCTTCCCCTGGATGAAGAGGAAGCCATGCAAAGTTTGGTTGCACTGGCTCCTGCGGGGTCCGAATGCATAAAGGAACAGACAGACAGACAAACGTTCTTCTTTATATATTAAGACATATCATGGATTGTAATGGTATAAATTAACAGAATTAAATAGGATAACGAAATAGTGTAATTAAATAACTAAATACACCATATAAAGCTGTCTTGAGTTCCTGCCATTATGAAAAAAAACAGACACTGATATAGGGTTACAGCAGTTTATTGTGTGACAGCTACTTCTATATTGGAGATTAAACATATTACTGATTTTAACAAGGAACACTTATGCCAGTATGGGCCATTGTGGACTCTGGAGAAATTACATTTGCAAATAAACAATCCCCGACCTCCAAAAAAGAATTTGAACAGTATTTATCAATGGTCAGTCACATTCCCTCTAAAACAATTATAATATATAGACTCGCGAGTTAAACCAGTGTAGTCCTGGCAGTATTGTGCACGTGCAACATGTTACTGACATCAGACAGAAAATAAGAAACATCTGCTGGAACATCTATTATTATTATTATACTGAATCTCACATAAAGTCAGACCTGGCAGTGAGAATATTATAAAACCTCGCTCGTTAGCGCTCTGTTAGCGAATGTATACAATGTAACTTTGGTTACAAAACTCCATTGGCCTGGTAATATTTCGAGAACCAGTGGGAGCGAGCCATGAATGCCGTTTTTGTAACCAATTGTTTTTCAGTACAGGTAAGAAGAAGAAGAAAAAAAAAAAAAAAAAAAAAAAAAAAAAAAAAAAAAAAAAAAAAAAATATATATATATATATTGTGTGCAAATTCTATTGGTCAGAGTTGAACTCTAGGTGCAAGTATTGGCTAGAGCCTCTTTTCTCACGCTATGATTGGTGTGACGACAACGGACAGGAAGTGTTTTCCGAGGGTTATGGGGTCTTTTCTGAAGAAATGAGGAATTTAAAGCCTCAAGCAAGATGAGTGTGTTATTGTCAGGGATATTAATGTTATTTGCATAACAACAAAGGCAAACGTGCCCTAAAGTGAGAACGGGTTGATTTCAAACAAAGATCGAACAGCAATCGTTAAGTGTAGACTGATTTGCAAGCGCAGTGTCACTGTGTTCAACTGCTGTAAATCAGTTTCTAGCAGTTTTTTTTTTTTTTTTTTTTTTTGGTGGAGCTGGAAGTTAACTCATTTTAACTTTAATAAGGAGTCCATTGCTTTCTGTGTACTTATTTTTGATTGAGTTGCGTTAACATGGTGATGACCAGAAGGAAGTGGCTGCTGTTTACATTGTTGGTGGTGGGAGTTTCACAGGGAGTGACAGCTGGTAAGTGAGCGTATAATTTATTGCATAAACACGTTAGTGTTTAAGAGACTGACACGCAATGAAACAAATGAATAGCATGTTCTAGAAGAGTGTTGTATTGAACACTTTGCCTGGTTACTTGTGGAGTGCTGTTTGTTGTACTTGTGCATTTATATAGTGTAGCCAGAGGGGGTACACGCTAAGAATCCTTGAACACCAAAAATATGTTTTAATATTATAAATGCATAAAACATGAATAAAAAGGTTTGGTGCATACCAAACAATACATTGTTGGCACTAGTTTAAGCTTAATAAACAATGTGATAACAGCGGGCTTATCTTATTAAAATTAAAATGAATAAATAAATAAAGGTAACTTTGCAATGCGAGTTTTATTTTCTAGCATATAAAATAAATAGAAATCCTACCCTATAAATAATTAAAAAAAAACAGTAATTATTCAAATATACACTGCAGTCGATATTTAGACACGTTTGCAAACTATAATCAACGTCATATATCTTGAACGCTTATCCCTTCATGCTCTGGGGCCTAGATGGTAATGCCATCATGTGTTTACTCGGCTTATAGAATGGGGCTATCTATAGTTTTGTTCTGAACAATTTAAATGACAATTTTCCTGTTGTGATTAAGGCGCTTTTTTGCATCTTATGGTTGAAATGTTTAATCTGATTGATTTAGTTTGATTGGTGGTCTAATAATTTAATCTTTGAAGTTTACTATTGAGTGGATGTTTATTTATGTATCTGTTTTCTTGTGCAGATTTGGAAGAGATAAATGACTCTCCTGAAGGCGAGGTAAGTCAAAACTATATATATATATATATATATATATATATATATATATATATATATATATATATATATATATATTATATAATTATAGACACTTTCTGCAGTAAATTAGAAATATAGGTTGCCTCCTTAAATCCCACTATCCCAATAGGAATCACACGGACTTGGACAGAGAACTACAGTTAAAGATCCTCTTTGTGGAGAGGAAAGTATTTTACATAATTTCTGCAAAATTTATGTTCATATCTCCCCCCCCCAAGGTAAAAGTTAATCAAACTGGGCCCTTAATTAGTTACTCGAACTGGACACTTTCTCTTTGTAAATGTGTGAACAGTTGTCATGCTAAAATGTCTTTTTTTCTTTTTTTTATATGAATTGATTGATCTTAGACATCGTTCCACAGTCCAGACACTGAAGATGAAGAGGTGCCCACTGGAGCACGGATGGTTGTGGGGCAGGCACATTTTCCCAGAGAAGAAGCGTCTCAGGATTCGGAGGGGGGTCCTGAGGGCAGCTCTGAGGAACCAAGTTTATTAGAAGCGACTGTTACTGAAGACCTGCCCACAGAGCCTGTTGATGCTGAAGAAAAACCGAAAGCATGTAAATACCTAAGACTTCTTTAACTTTAGTTTCCCCAAACAGAGTGTCTGGTGGGTGTGGAGTACCTTTATTTGCCAAAAAGGTCATTCTTTTAACAGAATTCCCAAACCTGAAGTATAGGCAGTATATTTAGTTCAGTTTTTGGACAGAGTATACTTTAGATAAATTTCAACATTAAAGCCTAAGGTCTTAAAAATGTGATTTAAAGTTAGCTAGCTGAGCCATCTGTAAACAAGCCAAACTCAACTATTATAATCTTTTAAAAATAAATCTACTCTGATTGGAAACTGCTTTAAAACATGCACTTTTATATGTCTGTCATTGTAAGGGCAGCTGTCAGCAAGTGGTGTATGTTGGTATTGCAGCACAAAAACTCCGGTTTCCACTTTCAGATAGGTTCAGGGATTGCAGAATGCAAATTTCTGATATTTTCTGCACATCTGTTGCCTGCTGAGTGACTGTGTAGTGTGTCAAGGTTTCAGTTAATAAATAAATAAATAAATAAATAAATAAAAAACCCTTTCCTAGAAACAAAATGACAAGTTTTTTTGTTGTGATGAGAGTGCCAATGTAAGACTGCATTTCTCTGTTGTGATGCATAGGCTTTGTCTGTAATATACTGTATTAAAAGGAATAATGAACATAGTGCAATTTAGGAGGATTATATGATGGCCTTTTTATATTTTAAATCAAGTTACTCACCCTTGCCTTTGTGTGATATTTGCAATCATACGAGTGCTGTTTTATTTAAATAACAACACTCAGCTATCACAAAAAGGGAAATATATATATTTTAATTTTATCAGAAGCTATGTGCTCTTTAATATTTAACAGAAATAATTTACATTGATAATGCAAGCAAACAAGAACTGGGCTTCTACTGTTTGGAAAAACTATACCTGATAATTTTTCTGACCGAGTGGTTGGGAAACATTTTTGTCTGTTGCCTTATGCATGATTTTGCCAGCTTTCCAGGCAGTGTGCTGCCAACTTCTGCTTTTGGAGTGATTGCTGGTCCTTGAAGATGTGCTGAAATAAATTTGCAAACGTTATTGAGGATCTTGGTTTGAACTCGCAACCTTCTGGCTGCTAAGCTAGTATACAACCAGAGGAGCTAAAAAAGCATTTCACTTAGCCAAGCTGGTCAGGCGTCTGTGTATTAGCTTGGCATTCCATTCCTCTCCCCTTGTTACTGCACTTCATCCCCTAAGCAGGGACACTGTCTTTACCTCTTACCTCTGTCCTTGCAGTGCTGAGAGTGGTTGGGGGCACAGCTGATGGCGAGCCCTGCTTCTTTCCCTATTTGTTCCTGGGTAAAGAGTTCACAGTGTGTACCACAGAGGGACGAGGAGATGGCAGGCTCTGGTGTTCAACTACCTACGACTACGACAGAGACAAGAAATGGGGATTCTGTGAAAGTAAAATGTTTTTTAGTGGTGGCGACAAGCTGTGCCAAGTTTATAGTAAACAGCTTGACAAATCTCTGTGCCTGAGCCTTGAAGACAGTGAACAGAACACTGCTAAATATACTGCAAAGAAAAAGTGTTTTTATACATGCATCAATAAATAAAAATCGGATTTCCTCTATATAATTACATCTGTATAAAATGAACTGTTTTATTGCCACATTGATTTATTCACGGGTATTCCTTTAACAAGTTTATGAGTTGTTCAAAAAGGACAACAGGTCAGACAGTGGGGGGACATAAGCTGTAGGACGGTGCAGGCAGTCTGGATACAGTACATTTTATAACAGAAAAAAAAGACTAAGTATGTCACACCTGTCTATTGCACTCAGCTGAGTGCAGTTTGAGGTGCCATGGTCTATAATTGAATATCAGGAATAATACTTTAAATACAGTGCTTCCACCTTGTTCTGTTTTCATATCCTGGAGGAAAGTGTTCCCTATTCATGGGCTTTCTTTTCCTATCAGCTGAAGAACAAGCTAAGCAGAGACGCCAGGCTCAAGAGGCCGAGGACCTTTACCAGATGGCGATAAAGATAATTAATGGGACAAACAAGACCAGCCAAAAGAAAGAGTAAGCATCTTCTCACTGTTTAATCATACACTTTCCTTTTGAAATACATTCACACACACACAAATATATTAAATTTGACACCAAATAGAAGTACGTTTGCAACATTTACCAATAGTTTAGCTTGCTTTTCCAGAAAGCAGTCAGTTGTTGACAGTCCACTTACAAAAGAGCCATATCTGTATCTTCAAGTCTATATCAATTTTAAATATTTTAAAAAAAAAATTTGTATTAAAAACAAATGCAGACCTACTCAGTGTTCTGTCCCAAAAGGCAACACTATATTTGCCAAGTAGAACTGAATATTGTTTTTTTTTTTTTGTTTTGTTTTGTTTTTTGGGTAGTTGATTCTACAAGTTGAAAACTTTTTCTAGCAGGAAATGGATTGAAGTTGTAAAGTAATTGAAAATCTTTGTACCATACTTCTGTACGAGTATGTCTTTTGTGTGTTTTTTTTTTTTTTTTTTTTTTTGTTCTGCAGGGGGTACAGTATTCTGATGAAGGCTGCAGAGATGGGTCACACCAAGGCGATGGAGAAAGTGGCATACGCAATGCTGTTTGGAGATTATGTGACACAGAATACCCATCAAGCCAGGGAACTCTTTGAGAAGCTGCTGATTGAGGGGTCTCCCAAAGCTCAAACGGTATGTACAACTAACTTTAACCTAAACCGAATGTGTTAGTAGAGGTAAGCCTTGCTGGATTACTCCATGATATTCAACTCGTTTTTGACGTTTTTAGTCAGATCGGTCATTCTTAATGTAAATAATGTGTTCGTAAAAGGAAGTGTTTATTTTGTTCATCACATTGGCCCAGAGATGAAAAAACAATTCCCTTTACAGGATAAAAAAAGGAAATTAAGCCTTACATTATTTAAGTAATACAAGCAGAAAACACAATGGGGCGAGGCTATATACCTTTGTGTGAAAGGGCACATTTTATGAAAGTAAACATGCAAGAGAAAAAATGGAAAGCAGGTTAATTATTGTACTAAGCAGTTTCTTGATGGATTATACTGTTCTTTTTCATTGACATAAGATTAAAGTGGACTTTGTGTAGATGTTTAAAAATGATAACACACTTACTGTAGAGTACTTGAAATGTCTGTGCTGATTTTATTTTGTAACATCTGATGAGATGATGGAGATATTTTAAAAGACTGAGATTTCTTATGATGGCCAAATTACCAAGAGAGACTTTTTAATTCTCTTGTTTCATTAGGGGCTTGGATTCCTCTATGCTGTCGGTCTAGGAGTTAACTCAAGTCAAGCTAAGGTATATGTGCATTGAATACTTATTTATAAATGTAAGTATAAACCATTTTACAGCACATGCTTGATCTGTCTTTGTTTTATCGCAGGCATTGGTCTACTACACTTTTGGGGCACTTGGAGGGAACTTGATAGCCCACATGATCCTGGTAAGTTAAAACACCAGGCTTTAGATGTCCCTGATTTTAGTATCAACATAACATTTGGAACTGTTGGCTTGCCTACATTGCAATTCATTTCAGTATTGAAGATTATTAATTCTGCCACTTCTTCAGGGATACAGGTACTGGGGTGGAATAGGAGTCCCTCAGAGCTGTGAATCTGCTTTGACACACTACCGGCTTGTAGCGAACCATGGTAAGCAGCGTATTACTTAAGTAACAGAGTCTCTTTAGCCTTGTTATTGAGAGTTCTTATCACATCCACAAAACTGATTTTTCACTTTCCCAGGAGCTAACTGGTTCTGCTGAAGTGAATCCTTCTAAAACGGTTTTGCTTTGTGTGTGCTTCCCGCAGTGGCGAGTGACATCTCCCTGACAGGAGGCAGTGTGGTTCAACGGATCCGCCTGCTGGATGAAGTGGAGAACCCCGGTGTGGCCAACGGAATGCTGGAAGAGGATCTGATCCAATACTACCAGTTTCTGGCTGAAAAGGGGGATGTGCAGGCTCAGGTAAGCTGGCAGCTAGCACAACGGAAAATGTCCTGTTTGTATACTTTTATATTTTAAAGGCACAGTAAGTAACAAGATGGTAAGTTTTAAGTTTAAAAAAAGGAGTATTGTATTTGGCCACAGCGTAATTTGCTTTTATTTCATTAATTCTAACTACAGTTTCAACTGCTACCATTGCATATACTATTGAAGATCCCTGTGGCAGGGCAAAAGCCCTGCTTGTATAAAATGTGTGTGGGAATGTAAGGTTGGCAGGGATGTGGTTAGTTTTGTCTCTGCCAACAGTCACAGGTGTGGCCAGTCCTCTATTAGGTAATTGAGTGCTAATTGGGGAGTGGCCTTCTGTATAATTGAAGAGCAATACCCTTTGTTTCTGTGGAGGGAGTTAAGTGAAAAAAACGGCACTTGATGCAGGACTGTAGTCTTTGATTTACTAGGTTATCATGTTCAATCGTGGTGATCATAACATTTTGCACTTCTGTGGCAGTAATTTTACATTACTGCTGCCGCCACACTGCCAAGGTACTGGCTTTGTGTTTTGAAGGGTTATTCATGTATATGCTTTTTAAAACTGCGCCTTGAGATTTCATGTGAGTTGTGTTATCCATTTTGTGCAGGTTGGTCTTGGACAGTTGCATCTGCATGGAGGTCGTGGTGTGGAACAAAACCATGAGGTATAATGTCTGACATTTTCTGTGAGATACATAGCAACAGTATGATGTATAGCAACAGCAACAGTATGATGTATAGCAACAGCAACAGTATGATGGCAACAGTATGATGTAGTAGCAACAGTATGATGTATACATTCTTCTACAGTGTGCGAAAACTTAAAATAATGGTGTACATTAAAAAGGAAATTATTTTTCTGTTTCATAATGAAAGGAAAAAATACAAAATGCATTTGACCTCCTTTTTCTTCTATGTAATTTCTTTTGTTGAATTTTTTTTTCTTTTTAGAGGGCCTTTGAGTACTTCAATCAAGCAGCTAATGCAGGAAATACACATGCTATGGCATTTTTGGGAAAGGTACCATATTCTCTTTCAGTTCTGTTTTTTCAAGCTAATTTTATCTTTTTTTTCTTTTTATACTTTGCATAAATAGAAAGCTGGAATAATTTTTTGTTGTGCAAAAAGTCAGATTTAATGAACACTGCAGTGATTGACCTAAATTCCCGATATAATTTTTTCCCTTTCCTGTTCAGTATGTGTGCATTTGACTTTTTTTTTCAGATGTACTCTGAGGGTAGCGATTCTTTACCTCAAAACAATGAAACTGCAATTAAGTACTTCAAGAAGGCAGCAGACTTGGTGAGTAATGGAGAAAAAAAAAAAACATGTGCTCTTTATTATGTTCATTCAGCTCACAAAGATGAGGACTCTCCCATCTCAGTTAAACGATATGTAATATTGACACCCAGTTCCTTTGTAACCTGCATTATATCATTTTTCTGTAATGTTGAAAAGGAACTTCGTGTTTTAAAACTTGCAAAAAGACATCTTCAAAAAATAACCTATGATTTTAATTATGTATTCCAGATAATAACATATGACTTGAAGCTACCATTATTAGGCTGGCAAGAGACACTTCCTGATTTTATTAAATCACTAAACCTATAATTTACACATTATCCAAACTCCTTGCATATAATAACCTTTCTTGTGTTTGTTCTCAGGGTAACCCGGTTGGACAGAGTGGACTGGGAATGGCTTATTTATATGGCAGGGGAGTTCCAGTGGTGAGTGTTGCATACATTAAAATTCATTAACGTAGTAATACATTTGATTCTTAAAATCTGTCCTAGACGGGGAGGTGTTTCCCATTCCCTCATAAACCATGTGTGATGGAGAAAATCACACCAGGGTGTATGACTTGCTGAAGAAAAAGATCCCCTTTGACCTCTTAATGTGAAATGCAATGTTCAAGTTTGTGTTTTCCTCACACACACTGCTGTATGTTCTATTACAGAATTATGACATGGCATTGAAGTATTTTCAGAAAGCAGCCGAGCAGGGCTGGGTGGATGGGCAGCTCCAACTGGGAACCATGTACTACAGTAAGAAACGTTCTGTGGGGCTTTGGGGAGGTTAACAAGAATAGATTTAACAGTACCCTGTAAGATTTGTGATTACCTTTCAGATTGTATTTGTCGGTTTTAAAATGTCTTTAATTCTTTTGTTTCTTCAGATGGTATAGGTGTAAAGCGGGACTACAAGCAGGCATTGAAGTACTTTAACCTGGCTTCTCAGGCTGGGCATATCCTAGCCTTCTACAACCTGGCTCAGATGCATGCCACTGGCACGGGTGTGATGAGGTCCTGCCATACTGCCGTAGAGGTGAACAGCAGACCTAGTGATAAGATGGTTAAATAGTTGCACCCTCCCATTTAATAATAATAATAATTATAATAATAATAATACTAAATGAACATGTCTGATTTCAGTTTTTGAAAAAAATATTTAAAATAGCTTGATTTTTCTCATGACAAATAAGAAATCTTAAGTTGCTATAATTTAGTTAAACACTAGAGGGAGCCATTGTCTTCACTGTGGAATGAAAAAGACCATTTTTGAACCACCTTTGTCTTTTTGTAGATATAAATTTAACAAGCGTTGTTTTACTTTAAAACATTTTCAAGTTGTATTTTTTTTTAAAATTTTTTTAAGCTGTTTAAGAACGTGTGTGAGCGGGGCCACTGGTCTGAAAGGATGATGGCAGCCTACAGCCATTACAAAGAAGGGGAAGCTGACTTGGCTCTGGTGCAGTACCTTCTGTTGGCTGAACAAGGATATGAAGTGGCACAGAGCAATGTGGCCTTCATACTGGATCAAGGTAAGCCTAAACCCAAAACCTAAAGAAAACACATCTGGGGAGCCTTCAGACTCCTTATTTAGAATCTTTAGTCATGCATTTTAGATATTCACTTTCCTGCTAACGGTTTGCCATATATTAAGGTTATATATATATAAAAAGTCACACTGCATTAAAGGATCTTTAATTTCACAGGCATTAAACTTTCTTTCCCTTGTCGGTTGTTTTAAGTAGGACAAGCAAAACTCTTCAGTGAAAATGAGACGTTCCCCAGAGCTCTCCTGCACTGGAACCGAGCAGCTGCCCAGGGTGAGGACTTGGGATTTCTATTTTAATGGTGAAAGATGTGGAGGTGTGGTCATGGATTGTGTATGTGCATTTCAGTGATCCAAACAATCCGTCAAAACATTAAGCTGTGAACCTGTTCTATATCTGGCAGCCTTTAAAAGTGCACTAGACAAGCTTTCAACATTGAACTGTTGCGGTGAGTCTGAAGAACGCGGTAGAGATCAGAACCCCAAACCATTTTATTTTTCTGTATACTCTAAACAGGATACACGGTGGCAAGAATCAAGTTGGGAGATTACCATTTCTATGGCTATGGTACAGATGTGGACTATGAGACAGCAGTTATCCATTACAGACTGGCTTCAGAGCAGCAACATAACGCCCAAGCCATGTTCAACCTGGGCTACATGCATGAGAAAGGGCTGGGAATAAAGCAGGTGAGGAAGGGAGGGCTGCAGCACCCTCTTAGGCAGGAATTTGGAATGCTGTGTTAAATCTTCTTTATTTGACATTTAGTCTTGATTTGAAACCATGGTTCCTTCTATTTCAGGATATCCACCTTGCGAAGCGCTTCTATGACATGGCAGCTGAGGCTAGTCCAGATGCACAGGTCCCTGTGTTTTTAGCTCTATGCAAGCTTGGACTGGTCTACTCCCTCCAGTGTCTACAAGAAATGAACGTAAGTGTCAGGAATGTAAGTGCCCACTGCTTTTCTTTCACTTCCGCCATTTTCAGAATTTGTATTCTTGGAAGCTTATTAAAGAACAAGAAGCAGCAATGCTATTAGTGTTATATTTCAAGAATGTTTTAATTGCTCTTGTTGTTACTTGTGTATACCAGTGAAAACCTTTATATGTTGGAATCAATAAAATGCACAATAGCAATACCAGAAGTCCTTTGGTTAATTGGTTACTGTGCCTTTTTTTTTTTTTTTTTTTTCTCCCCATTTCTTCTTGCTTCATTTTAATTGAATTTTACTTTGGGTTTATTTCAGGCTCAGGAGCTTATATCACAGATTGACCTGGACCAGCTACTGGGGCCAGAGTGGGACCTGTACCTCATGACAATAATTGCGTTACTCCTGGGGACCATCATTGCTTACAGGCAGAGACAGCACCAGGGAGTTCCCAGACCGGCAGCCCCACAGCGGCCCCCAGAAGAGCAGCGAGAGCCAGAGCAGTAAGCGGACTGCCCTCTCTCCTCACTGAAGCTCCGTTACAACGACTTTCTGACTAACAGACTTTTCCTAAAGCCTGTATTGCACAGAAATCCAGAGGCTGTCCTAGCCCTTTTTGGAGCAGCATAAAAAGAATCCCAACATGACTTGATCCCTCATTTTGCAGAAATTGTGCACATAGGGTTTTGAACATGCCTGCCCCCTCCACTTATGACAGATATTCTGCTTCTGATTGTATAATGCTGTTACACAGCTGTTAAGTGTATCTATAAATGTGGAGCAGGTCGGATTGCTTCTTCATTTGCAGTGTTTTTTTTTTAATTTTATTTGGGGGGTGGGAGGGGTGTCAATCTCTCCAGTATCTTAACGGGTTTGACCTTGAATGCAGGAGCAAAGTTCACATCCAGTTAGTGCGTCTTGTGTACAGGACTTTTCATTTGTCACCCCAGTTGATCCTTCTTGCTGACCTGTGGAAACTTTTGCATTGAAGCCTTAAGTTCGGGCTTGTTTAATAGGTCTTTTAAATGTGAGATAGACATTGGATGTGCTCATTGTTCAACCAGGCACATCTATCAGTGGCATGTCACTGAAGTAGCCAATTGGAACTCGTAATTTATTAGTGTATTGTTTTTTTTTTTTTTGTAATCTTTTCCTTCTCGAGTGCAGCCTGGGTTACCTGGCTTGTGAACATTCCCCTTAGAGGTGTTTTTCTGGAAATGTTACCACTATAATCAACATGATTGCAAGAGTATACTCGCATTAGGTGAAGTTATAATTTGTTTATATAATGCTTCCACCACTAAATTGTTTCAAGTTAAATTATTAACCTTGCAAATGAGTTTAATACATCATGGTTTGCTTAACATTAAATCAATTTCTTCTCGGGAAAATGGTGTTCCAAATTCTTTCATCTACGGTAATCCACGTTTGCTGAAAAGATAAATCGCAAATAATAGTTTATAAGAAAAGGAAACCTAAGCTTCAAGAAGTCACGACTGTGCCAAGTAACACTAAATGAAAGGTGTTTTCTCTCCAACCTGTTCCTCGTAAAACTTAAATAAAATTTAAAACCAAACTGTCTGAAAATGTGTTCAGCCTTTCAGCTGTGTGGCTTTATAATCCAATCCATGTGTAGGGTTTGTCCTCTGCCACATTAGCAGGTTTCTGAAACTAGCTGGCTGGTATGTGTTGCAGACATATGTTGAATGCTGTGTGTGTGTTATTGTGATTTATCTATCATTTTGAGTGGATTTGGAATTTAATCCCAGGAAGCATCTTTTCAAAACTGGTGCAAATCATAGTGTTGCAGATCCTAGTACCCAGCAAAATCTTTTGATGTTTTATTTCTAGACTAAAATATATCCTGGTTTGATTTTTGTTTAATTAAGTAGCAGTTTACAGTTTAACAAACTATTAGATGTCTTAACTAAAGAAAAGCTTGCTATAATTAAGGAAAACAATTATTTTAAACTAACTGGATTTAGATGGTTAAAATGCAGTAACAAAACAAAAAAAAAAACTGGTTATCTAAAAAAGTCCAATTTACTGATACAAAACAACCAGGAAGGAAGGTTTAATATAGGGTAAAGTTGTTGCTTGCTTGTTTTGCAACATCACTAATGTTTTTCTTTGTGAATTGAGCCCATTGTTTCTTACAATAATCATCTGTTTGTTCTGTGTGTGTGTGTGTAGAGAGACATTTTCTGAAGAAATGTCATCACTGCCCCTTTCCCAACCTCTCAGTGAGTTTAACTAGTAATGGACATAGCATCACAGATATGGAGATGTTTGTATATTATTATTATAGCAATTAAATGTAAAACTTGTGCTTAAGACTTGAGCGTATTTAAAAAAAATATATATATAATAATAATAATAATATACAAATGTTCCATGCCTGGTTTTCTCCTGTTATAACATGCACTGAACAGTATTGGCCTTGGAAGAATTGCATCTCCAATTATGTAATTGGGAGTACTTAAACCGTTAGCAGATTTTTATTTTATTTTTTTATTTTTACCCACAACAACATTTTTATCGCAAACCTATTACAGCCTACAAAGTCCCAAAATAGACTAAAATCTTGAGTTGATTTTTTAAGGGGTTTAGTTACACAGAAAGGAAATCTGTTTTTGTAAATATAAAATCTATGTATAAAATCAATAGAACAGCTGCTGTAGTGTAACACTGTGTACACCTTTTGTTAATAAGATGTAAAGTACAGACTGGAGTTAAATATATCAGAATGGCAATTTGAGGAAAAGCTGTATTGCCACAGAATTAAATGGAATTTAAATTGTGGTTTGTTTTGTTTTTTTGTTCCTTACATTTGCATTATTATTTGTTTGTCAGACGCCTTTTTCCAAAGTGACTTACAGGTGTTACAGGGCCAAAACAATATTTAAACTGTGTATTTTGCAGTAAGTGCAAATGCTACTAGAATACAATATGGGACGTTTTGGATTAAAACAAATTGTATATACAATAAGTATAATGTATACACATATACAATAATGGTAGTGAAGTGAAGGATAGTGCTTTAGCTGAATGTCCAGTAACATGGTGCTTAGGTCAGGCAAGTCCAGTGAATAGTAGGAGTTGATCAGGAGATCTACAAGTTCAGTCTAAACGGTGGGTCTTGAAGGCAGCAGAAGGCAGTAAGAGACGGAGCTGTCCTGAAATTCTCCAGCTGGTATAAAACTATGAATACAAATTACATTTTGCAAGCATTTTGTATTTAGTGTAACTTTTGATTTTTTTTTGGTTTGTTTTTTAAATAGTAAATGTCTGTAAATTGACAAATTGTGCAATGTTTTTCTTTACTGTATTAGTATAGGTATATGGGATGTTATTATTGAAGAGTTGATACTTAATATTAGATTAACTGTTACATACAGCACAACCACTCCCTTTCAAAGTGGTCTTCTGCAGTTAAGCGATCATTTAAAAGAAATTTGTATGTTTTGTATTTGTATGTTAGTTGCACCTTTCATCAGTGCACAATACTATCTGTTACACTGCAGAGCAAGGGGTTGGTGTGTTTTGAAAGTCTGGGGATATAGTGAGAGGTATCTACACATCTCCATGTATCCCCAAATTCTGACAGTCAAAAATGTTTGGAAAAATAATATATGTCCTATCCTGTGTATGTAGGTCATGAGTATTTATTTATTTATTTTTTCCTTCTTTGAATTGTGCATGAACCCTATTAATCTAATCATGGGTGAACTTTGTCACCCTGTCAGGGGTGAAAGATAACAGTAGCCAATAGAAGGCGATCTGCATTCATCCATCCTACAGATATAAGATAACATTTCCCACCCCTCCAGAAAGTGCAGGACCACCGTGGATAAGGTTGCGCCTCTCATAAAATTGATCATGGGGAGATTCCTGATTCTTCTGCCTGTCTTTGCCCTGAATAGTTACCATGTTCAAGGTAAAAAAATCCTTTACTTATACATGTAATAGTATGTAAATGTATTTTTTCTTTCGTTACAATGGAAGTTGCTACAGCATATACATGGCGTCACAACCTATAAACTGCAATTCAATATTCAATAATATTTAGCGATAAAAGCTTCAGTGGACTGCAAAATAGAATTACTGTATACTGTTTCTGCCTTCATTGGTACAAGCCCTGACATTCCATTGCAAATCCCTGGCTGGTAAAGCTGTGGATTGCTGAAGTAAAAGTTATTAACAAGGCTTTTGACGTCAACTAGCTACTAGGAAACGGACCAGTGGTGGACCAATGACTTCCTCTTGTTTGTGTATTTTCTTATGTTCAAGTAAAACCATTAGATAAAATGTGTATACCTGATAATCTATATTTAATATACTTCTACATATATCTTATTTTCAAATGTTATTAAGCTGATCTGTCCTTGCTATAGGAAATGACTGGTTGCAGAACTATGAAAATGGAATGAAAGAGTATTTTGAACTATATGCACCTCAGGTAGGCATCTAACACAAGGGTGGGTTTATTGCTTGAGTCAGCTTACAATTTCACAATTTTGTAAAATTGTATTTTTTACTGCTTATTCTGCCATTGAGTGTTTTACAGTTTTGGAAGAACTACATAAAGCTTGCACATTTAAACACCAAAGATGACCATGAAATGAGCACTGCATGGATTTGTGTCTTTAGATAAATTACTTTGAAGAACATATGAAGGATAGGACCACATGAAGAACATCTTACTTTGAAATTTAAATTTAAAAAAATAAATAAAAAGGGGACAGAAACTAATTTATATTAAGCCATATAAAATGTTACTTAGGATATTTGCAATAAAAACGCAGTGTGTAACAAACCAGCCAATTCCTATTAATGAATAGTCAAAAATCCACTATACAGCTGTAATCTTGTGCATGAACATATGACACAATTATACAATCCAATGAAATGTTAAATTAAAAAAAAAAAAAAAAAAAAAAAAAAAAAATTGTGACATCACGCATAAGAGGTCTCTTATTATACATAATGTTGCCTGAAAGTAACATTTGGCAACATGGAATTCAAATCCCTTAATTATTTCAAAATAATAGTAAATAATTTATATTAATAGTAGATGTACAGCAATCTTGATCAGCACTAAATGTCTGGGTATTTGTAAATGTATTGTACACTGTTTTATGGTCCAGGATTTTCCAGAGAAAGAAGACCCCCAGCAGTTTAGGCATCCTCCATTTGTGTGTCCTGACATGAAGCCATCGCCCACAGTCCCTACCTCAGGTATGCTTCACTACTGATTTATACAGAACACAGGGGCTGCTTATTCCAACCATAATACTGCTTGGACTTGTTGCCTAGATTCTGCTTGCATGTTGATATCTCCAGGGCTTTTCTTAAGATATTTTTTATACAAAAACTTACATCTTAGTGATAAATTACTGCGAAGATCAAGCTTTCATAGTACTTATGAAAAAGAAAAAAATAACCAATAATTATCAAATCTTTTTATTTAGACACGGTAACCCTAGGACTGGCTGTCATTATACTGGTATTAAAAGAAGACCCAAATAACAGTTTTCTGCAATTGTTTAATGCTGATGCTGTATTCAATGTCCTAGCTCTATCACAGTTGATGTTGGTTTTGTTATGTGGTTGTCTTTAAAAGCTTTTATTAGGAAACATAATCTTAAAGTAAAACTAATCATATTATTGGCAAGCTGGTTGGCTGATGAACTTGCTGATTTGAATAATTAAGGCATAAATCGTAGGTTTCTATTTTCAGCCAAAAAGTTCGAACTGCGGGCAATGAGTGAACTAGCTGCAGATATGTATTGACCTGTGGGACAATGATCAGCTTACTAACAAAAAGCGTTAACACTCTTCATTTATTGTAAAAGTTAAACATGTTTTAAAAATGTATCATACTTCTCCCCCTGCCTTTTTGTTGTAGTTAAGCCCTGCATGCACTTTGCAATTTTGATCTAGCTGACACAGATCTGTACTTTCAAAGGGGATGTTTATGTAATACAACTTGTTAAAAAAATAAATTGTCTTTCTTTTTAAAAAATAATCCAGTTTAGTATGTGTAATATTGTTATTAGATTACTGTTCAAGTAGCATAACTGCGATAAAGCACTCCAAGGTTCAATTTGCAATCTGTTCCATTATCGGCTGATAAATTAAACATTTACGATTAAATCTACAGATAATTGCAGTTTTATAGTTAGAAAGTAATTGTTTTTAGTATGGCTAATTCTACCTTGGAACTCAGTTGATAAGATGTCATATGTGAAAACAGTTCTGCTCTTTTCTACAGTGTAAAGCCTGTTGGTTTTTTTTGTTTGTTTTGTTGTAGTCCATTATGTGAAACCTGCTGATATCAAAGTAGTGGCTGCCCTTGGAGATTCCCTGACAGTAAGTTTCAACTATTCCCTTAGTTAGACCAGGAACAAAGATGTCACATTAATGCAGTGTACCAGTACTAAATGTGTATACACTCCTTAAACAGTTAAACCAAACTCAGATACATCCACTCCAGTATCCACTAACTTTCAATGACATCCCATCAAGCAGTTTGGAAAGATGGTATATCCAGTAATGTACGTACTATACAAATGTGGAGAGATGGGTTAGTAAGATCATACTAACAAGACTGTACCTTTGTGTACAGAGAGGGTGTTCTAAGAGTGTGCGGCACTTAGCAATTAAAGGACACACGTTCCATTGTAGTTTGTAGGTAACAAGTGTTTTGTATGGAAATATGAGGTATTTAGGCTTAGTTTTGCATGAGTTATTTTGTTACCATGGAAATAAGAGGCAACAACTGTTATTTCCAGTCACAGGGCACATAACCTTGTAATTACCAGTGATAATTTTAAATAAATACTTAGAAATATCTGCAATCCATAAGCACTAAATAATTAATACAATGTGAAAGGTCATAGTTAAAAAGTACAAAAGTTACCAAGGCATGCATGGATAATAACCAATATTTACAGTACAGGTGCTTTTATATTTCACTGTATTTTCCTAACAACTACTCAGTGCAACCCTCCTGTTTGTGAAAGCATGATGAGAATGCTCACAAGACTATTTTCTACATGTGTTTATTATAACTACATGTAAGAGTGAAATCCACTGCTAAATACTTTTATTGTGTGTTTCATTGCAGACTGCGATTGCTGCGAATGCTTCAAATGTGTTTGGAGTTCCTTTTGAGTACCGACAAGTTTCATGGAGGTAATGCAACGTGTGCCACAATACCTCAATGGGAATGCGATCTGTCTGTTCACAAGTCACACTAATTAACACACTCTGGTGCATGTAGCTACAATCCAGCCTTAAAAGCCAACATTTTCACATGGAATGTATTATGGGTTACTGGACAGATTTATAGTTTGTAGAAATACAAGGTTAACCAGGATATACAGTTGAAATGCAATGATCTTGTTTACAGGAAAATCCCGGGATCAGGAAAATCGCAGTGGAATAAATACCAGTGGTTTCCACCAGTCTGTAAATGACTTCTTGCTTTATAAAGTATAATTCATTTCAAGGTGGTAGTGCTTACGAGACCTAGAATTTATATTAAAGCGCAACCTTGTAACACTAAGAAATTCTCCTAAATTATGTAAAAGGGTGTGTGTTACTCTGGAAATTTTAATAATTCATGGAATGTTTTGGGGTAAACAATTATTGCATGGGGCTTAAAGGATAACAGAGTATTGCTCACAGTAATGAATCTCCCCGTTGCGGTGTATGAGTTACTAATACTGACATCAGTATATGAGACACGTACTTCCCTCTCGACTACAGAGCTTGCTGTTTAGTTGTATGGTAAGAAGCCCTTGAGCAACATAAAAAGAGAGAAACGAGACAGCTAAACTTGCGTAGTGTGACAGTTATAGTAAATACCTGTGTAATCACAAACAAAATGACTTTTCCCTTCCATACCGGACCTTTGTGCTGGACTTTGGCAAACTTCTTGCAAAAGTTTATAGCCCTCATTAAGATGAATTAGTTTAGGTTAATAAAGTAATAATATATCTGACTTGACAATTACATTATCCCTTGAAATCTTGTTTAAATTTAAAAGCTATAAGCACGCTTTCTGTTTCCGTTTTCGTTAACCATTGTTATCTAATGTTAATATGCACAGAAACTCATGATAGAATTACAGCCTTATTATGCACAGTTGGGTGTCTTATTCCTTATATTGATGAATAACTACAGTTTTTTTTTTCCTTTTAGCATTGGAGGCTATGGGACATATGAAGATGTTATTACCCTTGCAAGTAAGTCACTGGTACGACAACTAATACTTAGAGCCCCTAAATTGTGGAATGCCCTCTCTTCTTTCATCAGGGAATCTGGGACTGTTACAGTTTTTTTACCAGACTGAAAACATACTTTTATAAAAAAAACTGCTTTCTTATCTTAGTGAGTTTTAATGTAACTTAAATTTCTGCTTTTTAACATTATATATACTGGGGACCTTTATACAAATGTATTGTTGTGTAAATGTAAATGCTTTTTTGAAATGTACTGTACAGTGCTTTGTGATACTTTTCTATATAAATGTAATAAATAAATAACAACTACTAATAATAATACTACTATATATATATATATATATATATATATATATATATATATATATATATATATATATATATATATATATATATATACATTTTTTTGTTTCCTTTTCATTGTGTAGATATTATAAAGGTCTTCAACCCTGATGTTATTGGCCCCGCTCCTATGATGACATTAAATTCAAAACCAGCTTTGCTGAACGAAACTGGCTTTAACCTTGCAGTCACTGGAGCCAATACATAGTAAGTGTCTGATTTATTAAGTGGTGACTCAAATAAGCATTTCCATGTACAGATACTAAGCGACTGTCAATATCAAACACACAAGTTCATTTTTTTCATTTCATTTTCATATTTTTACAGTGAGTTTCCAGCACAGACCAGACACCTGATTGACACTTTCAAAAACTTCTCAGTAAGTACCCCACTCTTGTGATTATTAGTTGAGCAGGTACTCTTTACGTGGGTGTAGTGCTGTGCTGCTAAACCCCTGCTTTCCTTATACCGGCACACAGTAGATAGAGTTGCTTCTGCAATTCTGTACTGGGGAGGCTAGAGACAGTAAATCATAATTATTTTTTGTTTAATTTTAGGGGATGAACTATCGTGAAGATTGGAAACTGTTGACCATTCTTATTGGAAACAATGACTTGTGTGACTACTGTAAAAACAAGGTACTATAGGTTTTCTGTTCAGAAAACACATTTCTTGTATGCTTTCTGAATGAGCATTCATTTGCTTTTGATAGCCAAACTGGTTTTGTTTCATATTCAAAATTCTTAATTTGTTTGAATAAAGAATGTGTTTTATCTGCAACTTTATTCTCGGACTCACAAAAAAAAAAAAAATATAACAAAATATTACATTTTATTTACAAGAATGGATCTTTCTTTTTCCACAGACTCTTTTTTCAGTGGAGAGTTTCATTCATAATTTAACTGTTGCCCTGGACATGCTTTATGATGAAGTACGGTGATATTATTATTATTATTATTATTATTGTTGTTGTTGTTGTTATTGTTATTGTACCTACTTTTGTGTTTGAATGTATGACAACCAGAAAATCAATCTTGTGTCTTAACCTAGATGAAAAAGCTTGGCTTCATAGCCTGCTTATAAAGCTTTGCTAACATTTGATGCAACGAGTCATTGGTGACCATGTAGATACTGAAACTACTTTGGTGTGCCACCTTCTTTTGGATTCCTGACAATGAATATGAACTTAGCTCATAGTAAACTTATGGACGTCCTGACAGTTATCTGTGCTTATTTTGGCAAATAGGCAAGATAATTGTATTACATTTTAATAGGGATTCAGGTGTTGCTTAAGCCTCTGATTTGTTTGGTACTTAGAAGCTAAATGGGCAATATTAGCTTATTTTAGCATTGTTTGGAAGTGTGTTCAGTACAGTACAGTGTGATAATCTGCTGCTCTTTACAATTAAATTGTCCACTTTCTTAATCACAAGTTAACAATTTAATCAAATCTTTGACTGTGTTTGGTTTGAGACAGGTGGATAACCCAAGATGTTAAACGCATTAGCACTTAGACATGCCATACAAATGAACAAACTTTGTACTGCTAAACCTTTTGCTTTGACAACTGACTTCAGCGTCTGTACATTCCAATAGCAGTGCCAAGTCTTACCGTAGTGAGAGATGGCTCTTTGTGCTTTTCCAATGAAAGAGAGTAAACTTCTCAAAAATGCATTCATGATCTGCAGTAGTTTGTTTTTACATGTCAATAAAATTAATGTTTTATAGTTAGTGTTCCCAGACAAACTTGTCATAAAACAATCATAAAACATGCCATCATGCCAGTCATAAAACAGCCATCAAAGCATTATTTTTTTCTCTCTTTATATAACTTTTATCTATCAAACACAATAAACAAAAACACAGGTACAAAGGGTACTAATGAATACTGAAAATTGGTCAGACTAGGCCAGATTTAAAGGGGGTCGATCTGCTCTGACACCAGCATGTGACCATGTTGCAACCAAACCAGACCCAAACTATTTTGACGCCTTTAAGTCTCCGTACTGTTCACCAAACCTGTCCTATTTTTTCCATCTCATGGATGGGAAGGAGCTAATCAACTTAGGCGGACTAATATTTATACTGAATTTGCTTAAAGTAGTTTTTTTCCTTTTTGTCTTTGAAAACTCATTATAAAGAAGTGTGTTTTCTGAATGAGGCATGTGGAGTTCATGATTCACAGCAGCTCAACTCTTTTCTCAGATGCCGAGGATGTTGGTGAATCTTGTCGAGATCCTGCCTCTTGAGGGTCTTCGGGACCTCAAAAAACAAACCTTAGGCTGTTTGCTTCAAAGGTAGGTTCCTGTTAAAGCTGGCCAGGGATTTTAGAATGGGCCTAGTCAGACAATAAAAGTACTCTAAGTAGATTGAATTTTCATTCTTAGCTTTTTTTTTTTTTTTTCTTTACTGTACCTTTACAAATATTCTGAGTGGTTCTGATTGAGTTTACGGAAATATACAGTATATGTGTGTAAAACATAGCTTTTATTTTTTATATATATTTTTCTATTACTTATTGTATATATTTATTCCCAAATAAACCCTGAACGTGAAGCCCTAGTTCACTTATGCTTGGTCCCACAGTTTTTATTTATTACCGTGGGGATATTCTATCAGTTATATTACCTGGAGCAAAACTACTCTGTGTGAAACTTCCAAGGTTCTAGTGTAATGAAGTGTGAACGTGTTTGCTGCCCTGTATTCTGTGCCCAGCCATCCCTAATCTTTGTTCTGTCAAACCTATTGTTTCCTCAGGTCATTCTGCTCGTGTTTGATTTTGCCACTGGACAATTCCACAGAACTGAAGGAGCTTATTGAGATGAATTCAGTCTTCCAGGTTAGTACATTTGGAATGCTTGCTGACTGGATGGTACAGACTGCAGTGCTGTGTGATTTTATCAGTCCCGACCCCGACGACCCCGACCCGACCCCCTCCGGAGGGGGAGAGACTACTCTGAAGGACTTCAACAGTCATACTCACTACCCACATACACACACACACACACACACACACACACAACAAAAAAAAAAACTGTTGTACATGATTACAAATCATTTCCAATCTTGTTAGCAAGTAGATTAAACTGTCTCATTTTACTGTCGGGTGTTGTTTGTTTTTTTTTTTTTTTTTTTTAATTAAACTGGTGTATCTGACTAAAAGATTTTACAAAAACAGTCTGGTCTACAGGGATTTGTCTTATAAAGATGTGCTATAAAAAAAGGACCAAGGTAGTCTCCAGACCCTTGCCTCACGTTTTGACTGTCTATTCCACCTCGTCTGTCACAGAAACTGAAATGTGCTGACAGAGTAAGAAATTTTTTTTTAATTCCAACAGTTGGAATTGCTGTGGCAGTCCTACATTATTTTAGGGACATTTATTTTAGTTTAGTAACTAGCATGTTGTTCATTTTTGTTAATGGTTAGTTACTACAGGTATACAATGAATATGGACATTTCTAAACTAATGCAAAGCTAAAATGTATAGCTCTTTTATAATATATGGCATTTTACAGTTTAGAGAAAAAAAACATGTGCATGTTATGTTTTTTCCACAGAAGAAAATGGAGGAACTGATAGCATCTGGCAGATATGACAAACGGGATGATTTTGCTGTCATTCTTCAGCCTTACGTAAAGAATACAGTGCCTCCACGGCTTCCGGTAAAGTCTAATCTCTACCTTCATAGCAGTGCTAGCTTGTAGGGATCTCTAATGTGTAACACAATGTCTCACTTGTATTGCTATTGGATTTGCAGTTGGACAAGTAGATGCTGCAATGCATAAATACAAATGAATGAGATTTCAGAATGAATTATTTCTGAATTAACTTTTCAGTGCCCATGACAACTACTCAGATTTTATCCACACAGCTATTCTCTCCTTTAACACTATCTGTTGTTTACAGAACCGTACCTATGTCATTGTAGTGCCAGAAATTGCCGATAATTTGGGAAGGGTTATTAAAATGTAATTGCAGATAATTTGGTAAATGTAATTTGTAATCTCAACTTTAGGACGGAAAAGTTGACTTTTCATATTTCACTCCGGACTGCTTCCACTTCACCATAAAGGGGCATGAAGAGATGGCAAAGGGGCTGTGGAACAATATGGTAAGACACGGACTGGTGAACTCCTGATAAGCGTGTGAGATGTGGGAAACCTGCCGGTAATGTGGTGCACATTTTATACAAGTAAAAGATACAGCTAACATCATTTTTTTTTTTTTTTTTTTCATTTCAGTTTCAGCCAGAAGGGAAAAAGGACCTATTCGATACCTTTACAAATATAAAGCTTAATTGTCCACCAGTGGTAAGAACCTTGTTTGTAATTTTAAAAAATCTTTAAAAGCAGAATTGTTGAATTCTTAGAAGCACAGGGAAAGATGTATTTCATTTTCACATAACAAAATGGTACAAATGTACAGATCTGTAATATCGGCACAGTTATTGACATATGTCCTTTTTTGTTTTTATTTTTAGGACCATCCTTACATATACACCCGTCTAAAAGGCTCTGCTACACAACTCCAACCCCGTGTACTTTTCCCCTTTCTGCTTCTGCTGAGCTATTTCTTTGGATTTGTTCTCACTGACAGGAGATGAAGAAATATCTGAAAGATCTATTCAAATTTGTTTGTGGGTAAATGATTACATCCGAATGCCGCAGTGTTGCTTAAGTAACATGATGAATAAGGCTTTGCAGAGCTTTCCTGAGAATATCTGACAAACAGAAGAAATCTACAGTAAACCAATCAAACTTGTGCACGCCCTAAAAATATTTATTGACCTTTAACATTTAAAGTGTTCCTGCACAGTGACAGTTTCACAAATTAAAGATTTAATCATGTGTACAAGTAAGTGACTGTAGCTAATTCCAGGTATAAATATTTTGTGATCCTATTTTTTTTTTTTTTTTCATTTTATTGTTCATGGTTTTTAAAAAAACATCAATGTTCAGCAGTCTTATATAATGCTATATATTTCATACAATATATCAGATTCTGTTATTGTCGGTCTGGTCTAATAATTACAATGATTCAAATACCAGCAATTGATATGAATACTAATACATTTTTATCTGTAATATCTAATTGTAATTTTAAATTTGAAAAATGGTTGAATCCCACTTTTATCAAACTCTGTAACAGGCGTGATATTTCACAATGTCACACTGAATCATCCTGTGTGCTGTTTCTTCTTCCAGATTCGGATGTACTTCTCAAATTCCACTAGAGGGCAGAGAGTGCCTTTTTAAGTATTGGTGCAAAGCCCTATAACAATTATTAGGAGAAATACTGTACAGATCCCATGGTTACTAATTGTATTATAATTGCGAATAATTGTGGCTGCAAAATCCGGCAGGCAAGGTGGCCAGGCAACTATTTTGCACTGTGGCCTATGTAAGCTTAAGAGCAATGCAAATTACTTGATACGCACAAGTAATGAGCTGCACTCACAATAACGAGGGTCACAATAAGCACGGCCTGTGCATCAGGCTATTTAGCAGCTGAACTTACAGCCCAGGGGTGAGTTAGGAGTACAGAGAGCAATAGGCATTATATGAGATTTGTGGAGCACAAAAATCAAACCAAACTAAGAAATATGTCAGAGAAAGGGGTAGCAAAGTCCTCTTGGCACACAGGAAAAGAAAAGTTTTCTGAGGAGGAGCTGAGAGTCCTTCTGGCTGAGGTCACTCAGCATGAAATTGAGTTAGTTGAAAAGCCTCAGCCAACATCAGTTATGCTACCAAAGAGGCCGTATGGCTCTATAGTGGAGAAAGTCAGTGCAGGAGGACAGACAACCAAGTGATGAAAAGGTGGCAGGACCTGCGGCGGCGAGCAAAAGCAAAACTCCCAATGCAGTAAAGGCCTGCAGCAGGAACAGGAGGAGGATCACCATCCACATCACAGCTGACACCACTGGAGAGGCAAGCTGAGCACTAGTTAAAGTGTTACCCTTAATCCTAACCATGGAGCACAATTTTACTCCAAACCTTTAATTTAGGGGAATTTAAGATACTATTGCTGCCTGAAATTAACTTCTGCAAAAAGTGCAGCTGAAACATAGTCTGTTCACACTCTCCAACCTAGCTTCACACGAACTGAAACACCAATAAATCTCCCAGTAAGGTATTTTATCTACTACAGCACAATCCCATCTCTGAACATTGAACAGATTAAGTTTTGTAGACCTGTTTTTATCATCTGGCATGAAGATACCATTTTAAGAAGCTTAGTTTGTCCTCATTGGGTATGAAATATCACAGGTGACTCTAGTGACTATGTACAGTATAATGTAGATGGTAAGATGAGAATGACCCAGCCAGTGCAATACAATTCAATTCAGTTTCAGACCCTTGGGAGTCTCATCTCATTTACTATTCAATGGAGTCAAGGGAAGACTGCAGTACCGAAAGGACACCTGCTAACTGGGTTACACGTTCAAAGAATTCAAATTACCATACAATGGAAAACACTGCATATATTTTCCAATATACGGATACATATCTCAACATGTTTTCCCAATATATACTCCAATATATTTCATTTCCTTAAGGGTCCTTATCAATAAAGTTGGGCCCTTACAAAGCCTTTATTTCAAACTGGTCTGAGCATTCACATCTGTACAGTGTTCCTTTTTTATTCTGTTTATTTTTTTCCCTTGCATAAAAGGAGAGCTAGCGTCTGTACAACCTTGAAATCGGGTTTCTAAAACAAACAGGAACCCAGCCTCTTGAACATATTTAATTTTGTGCAAATAAAACAAGCGGCTGACGCAAACCTTTTTTTGAATTATTATTTCAGGAAGCATGCACAGATATCAATCTGTGTTGCAGGGTGGAAAGGAAATTGTAGCTTACAGACATTAATAAACCATCTCTCTGGGTTTCCTTAATTCCATTCTCTTTCATCTGTCTAATTAAAGGCCCAGGTTGGGTTAACCTGCTTTTTATTAAGGGGACAGTTGTGATGTTATTTATTTATTTATTTTTTAATGTTATTCTACTGAATAACTGAGTAAATATTGATTTTGATTAAATGTTTTAACTGGGGTGGAAACACCAAGGTTCTTGGTCCGTATATTTTATTTTTTATGTAAATAGAAGGATAAATTGTTTCTGGTGAAAGTGGGACAGTGCAGCTACAGGCTGTCCCACAGCTGAAGTTCATTGTAACGTTCAGCTCATTTAATACAATGTCACTGCATTGAAATAATGAAACCTCTACTTCATTCAAATAACATATTTTTTAAACCATGTAAACCCTATTTTTCCTAATCAAAACATCTCATATTATGGCAATAATGAAGCCTGTTTTGAAACGGGGCACTTTGTTTTAAAGAGACACTATTTTCTTAAAGCAACAGTCACTTTTAGTACTTCAGTGTCACCTGTGGCCTGACAAGTAAATTATTTCCAGAATGTTTTCTGTGTTTCTGAACTACAGTACTTAAATTTTGAATTACTTACTGTAACAGAAACAATACGTTTTGCTTTGGGCCCTATTACCACCCAAGACAGTTTTTAATGCCTGGTAATGCCCTTTGTATTAGTCCATACTGCTTAATAAAACTGTTAAATACATGGCCCAGTAGGCTGTACCACCAGAGAACAATAGCAGATATCCTTGGCTACATTTAGCTGAAACCATCTGCCATCAAAATTTCACCTGCTGTTTTATAAAATTATTTACATTTTAAAATACCAATTTAATCTCTATCCTGTACCCATATTTGCTTACTGTGATTGTTATTTTGCACCATCATCTTGAATTACAGTAAAAACTACATTCTAGGCTTAAGGCAGGATATGGGCAACTATAGGCAACAAAGCTGTTTTGTTATACATAATAATACTGTATGAACAACCAGTGGTGTTTTTAGCAGGGACCAAACCAAAAAAAAAAACATCGATCCCCCTCGTATTTTTATTGAAAACAGTAATGCAATATATTTTGTCAAATGTTGATTATTTTTATTATAGTTAAAAATTGCATCCTCTTCATTTTTTTCCACAATTGAAGATAATCCCTTACCACGACTTTTATACCACTGAAATTTGCAGATGTCCCCTTTATGGGTAGTAAGGTCACTTGGTACCCGACCAGAGACCCTAGACCAAAAATGTACAACATAAAATAATCAAACTAGGCTATTGGTGTGTGTGCATTTGTCAGAGCACAAATAAATTAGTACTGAAAATTGAAATAGATGCACTGCCCTGTTAGTGGTCTGCAATGCCAACTGACACCATATAGAATAAAACAATAATCAAGCTACTCCAAACTTGGACTCTCTGCTTTTGTGCCCTTTGCCAAACCAAAGGACTGCTGGTAAGAAACAGGGGTATTTAATTATTCACTACTAAAGTTAATATTTTTCTCCATCAAAAGGGTATTCTGCATTCTGTGCAGGAGCAGTGAGGACTTTGTGCCTCTTTAGGAGGGCTTTTATGTCAAACAAAAGCACTTTCTTGAAACCATGTAGCCACTGTGCCAATAGAGAATTATTTTGTTCTTTGATTGTAATGTCATACTCTCCTTCAATGTCTGCTTAAACGCCTGCTATGCAATCAAAATGGTTATTATGTGCTATAGTTGTCTTGTTTGTGCAAGCCTGGCAAAAAAAAAAAAGAAGAAATTGATTTATTTTTTTTTTGTGAACAAAACAAAGCATCTCTGGTAGCATACTCAGGGATTCCCAAACCGTGCGCCACAGCACACTAATGGAGTAATGACTTCTGTATCTCTAAAAGCACTCTATAGTGTGCCTGGAGAAGAAAATCAGCTAGTACTGTTTATTTTCACCTTAATGGCCAGATGAGCTGGCATTCATCCTACAGGGGACAGTAGCTCTGGGTGTAAAAGTCAATTGGCTTGGTCGTGGTAAAATTTAATGGTAACATTTAACAAAAACATTTAACAAAATGGATAAAAAGGAGTAAATGAATTGAAGCATTTTTTTTTTAAAAGATACACTCGAAATATTAGTAAGGGAAAGCACGTAATCTTGGCTTTGTTTTATTACCTATAAATCAGCAACAGCTTTCCTACACAATTGTCGAAGTCTGTAAAAATCAGCTACCAGAAGAGTGAGCTTTGCGCAGTCCAGTTTCTGCCCGCAATGTAATAATATGCTGAAGCTATTGGATATTTCTTGAACATGTTTCCTCTTAGTGGGAAATCTTGGAAGCTTGCCATAGCTCTTTGTTTACCTGACCCAGAAAGCTGCTCCATGCTGCGCGTGCCTTTTCCAGCATATTCACGAGTGTCATGTAAGATGTAATTTATCAACCCTAAAAAAGAGAGATTATGTGTTAGTGTTTTCAGTATTATAATATGAAGTCATATGAGGTATCAGTATTTGTAAAGTGAACCAGTATAACAGTGAAACGACCTTGCCAAACATACAGTATGCTTGCATATACAGAGTATTTGTGTTTCTGTGGACTTTTTCCCCCCTTTTACTTTAAAACTAGGCCAGGCACTTATACAATCCAGGAATGATGTCATCCTCCAACAAGCGCTCAGCTTGATAAAAGGATATGCCGTCAGCATCACTTTCACTTTGTGACCTTTGATTAGTAATATTTTTAATTCATATTTTAATGGGATAAATTAGAATGTATGGACTGTAACCTAAATATTCTAATCAAGTTATTATTAAAAATAATCTTGCTGGGGCTTTTCTTGTACTTTATTAATAGTTGCAATATTATTATAAACAATATTTTTACTGTCAGCAGAAAAGAACAATCTGTAAAAGGCGTAGCCTCGACCAATATAAGTGATTCTTATGCAGAAAAGCAAAGGACAGTTGCCTAGGCCCTCGTTTTTTGGTTCAAAGGGAACCCCACGCAATTCAAGTATGACCTTTGTGATAGAGGATAGAAAAAGAGATTGAAGGAAGGATGGAAGAAAGGAAGGAGGAGAGGAGAAGAGAAGAGAGATAGAGGGAGAGAATCTTAAGAACATTAAGAATATTTTTGAAAAGGCAAACTATATTAAAGCAATATTGTGGTCCTTAGAATTGTAAGAAGCTCCCCATTCACAATGATGACTAACCTATTGTTTAAAGTTCAAAGTCAAGTAGACTAATGAGGGTGCTAAGCAGTATGGTTGGCTTTTGGATACACCCTGTACTATACACTACTACAACATTACCAGTTACGTACCTTGTAACTGATGTCAGCACACACATATCCAACCCTATAGAATTGTGACTTCAGTGAGGTTAAGCGAGCGTGACGCATATCTGATTATTTCATTTTGGCCCGTTCCAACCCTTGTCTATTTTTTCAGGGCACACAAAAAAGATACAATGTTAAGAATACATAGCTGAAAGGACTTTGTTTTAAAATAAGTAGGCTTCCATTTAGATGTAGTTGGTTTTGATGGTACAGTACTATATTTGCAACAGAAGAATTATTTGAATTCAGAACAATAGGACTCTGAAAATAACACTTGCCAAAAGAGAAGACTCATGGACTGTAATTCAATACATACTTTTAAATCTGTTACGTTTTGATGCAGTATGTGAAATTCCCCATTAACGACCCAACAGCAAAAGTAAATCAAAATGTTACCCATGCACAAAACTGCACACAGCATAAAAGGTAATGCAATTTAACAAAAGATTAATAATAATAATTTAAAAAAAATCAGTTTACAGAATTAAAACAGTATCCAAAGTCAGTATTTAAAATTGCAGAAAACAGTGCAGACAAAACATTTGTTAACCCCTTAGAATTTTCACATATTTCAAACCTAAAATATTATTAGATCTTAATCTAAGTCCGAATAAAGATAACCTGATTAAACAAATGACACAAAAACATAACACTTTTTCAACATTTATTTATCCACAAATGATTCAACATTCAATATCCATGTGTGAAAAAGTATGTGAACCTTTAGATTCAGTAACTGGTGGCACCCCCTTGAGCAGCAATGACTTCAACTAAGCATTTCCTGTAACTGTTGGTCAGTCTCTCACATTGGTTTTGAGGAATTTTGGCCCATTCCTCCTTACAGAACTGCTTCAACACGATGACATTTGAGGGCTTCCTTGCATGGACAGCTTGCTTCAGGTCCTGCCACAACATTTCAATGAGGTTTAGGTCCAGACTTTGACTATGCCATTCTAAAACGTGGAATTTCTTCTTCTGCAGTCATACTTTTGTAGATCTCCTTGTATGTTTAGGATCATTGCCTTGCTGCATGACCCTCACAGACATTCAGCTCACAGACGAATGGACTGACATTCTCCTCTAGAATCTGATACAATGCAGAATTCATGGTTGTGTCAATGATGGCAAGCCGTCCAGGTCCTGAGAAGAAGCCCCAAACCATCACACTCCCACCACCATGCTTGATGGCCTGCAGATCCTTGGATGTTACTCTGAGGTTCTTTGTGACTTCCTTGATGATTTTCCAGTTTGTTCTTGGAGAGATTTTGGTAGGATGACCGCTCCTGGGTAGAGTGACTGTGGTCTTGAACTTTCTCCATTTGTAGACTGTCAGACAAATAGTCTACAAATGGAGTGGATTGGTGGAGCATCAAATCTTTAGAAATGGTTTTGTAACCATTTTTAGACTGATGAGCATCAATAACTGTTTTACTGAGGTCCTCAGAGATTTCTTTTGATCGTGGCATGACGTGTTTCCACACACCTGTATGGTGAAGACTAAACTCACAAAGTTTCTGATATTTATATAGAGTGGGGCCTTCCAAACTCACCCCTAAAGATCTACTTAATTATTTAAACACCTGATTCTAATTATCCTCTTAATTAAGCTGATAAAACCATTCATCATTTTGTTTCAAAAGACATGGAATTGGTTAATATAAGCCCTATTGGTTATTTAAGAAAAGATTCTGATTCAAGAAGGCTATCATGGTAAAACTATGGAATTTCCATAATTATCATTGGGGTTCACACACTTCTTTCTCTCTGCACTGTATAGTGCTCAATAAGGCCCTAATACCACAGTTCACTCGCAAATAAAAATGCACAAAAGCAACTAAAGATCACAGATTTTAAAAAATGCATCACAGTTTCTAAAACTGCAATGATTAACTGTTACATTACAGCAGCTTGTCTCTTTGGCTTTGTTTTTGCTGTATTTTTGTCATGTGGAATTGGAGGAAGCACTGTGTAACTGCACAATAAAGACAGACTGATTTAGAATGTGTAAAAAAGAAAAAAACATAGGCTGTGATGGAAAAAACAAATACACTGTAACAAAGAGATGTGTTTTGTATCAACAAACTGGTGATGGAGTCAGAAATCATGTGTGAGATTTATATATTATGGTTTATGGAATATAACTATAAAAATGGACTGTGTACCTAGTATACTAGTAAGCAGTTCTACATAAATGTAATATTTTCCAATGATGAAAACATAAATGGCCTCAAAAGCTACAGCTTTTGTGGGAAAGCTCAGCTCATTACATATAACCGTGGAGACTGTTATGTGAAGCTGTTGTCTATATTGCCATCGATAGGGAGCATGTAATGCCATGCTATGAAATTAAACATTCAATCTTGACATTTAATAATAATACATACATTTTGGTTAGCGGCTGCCCTGTTTTTTTAAGAGCGAACCTTAGACAGCAAAATTCACTTGGACAAAGCCATCCTTTGCATTAGGTCAATAACACTTCCTATAATGTCAGTGGATTAAAATGAAGCCCTTATGAGCTGGGCTGCCTTTAATTGTATTGAACCATATTAGATTGCTATGGTTGTTACTGAAGCAAACCCTTTCACTGCTTTTCTGGCACCATGACAATTAATCTGGTTTGTTCACTTTGATATTGTATTTATTGAATCTGCATCCCTGCATTTGTTGAATGATATATGTAGAGTTTTTGATGAATACAAATGAGCATGAGTTTATTGATTCTTTCTGAAGAAGAATGATGAGAGTGTGACTGTGAATGTCCCTATGGAAACTCTTGGTAAGCCATTAAAACTGACTGTTTGGCTCAAATTAGTTTTTTTTAACTTTTATATTACCATAGAGACTACCTTCACTACACACAATTACTGTATGCTGGTCAGCACCTCTTCAATATCAAGCATTGTTAAATGACTCTGTACACAATACAGTATAAATATAGTGCTGTACTTACTGTTTTCTTATTTAGATCAGGTAGTGTTTGTTACCCTGAACGTCTTAAACCAGGTTCCATTAAACCTGGTTGACTACGTCATCTCATAGGACAGGGTGTTATTTTACATAGATCACACCTATTGCTTTGTAGGTTGCAGTCTGTTGCAACCTTTATGTTGAAAAATATATTTATGATGAGACCTCTCATCATTGGCACATTAAGAGACACGGTAATATAGCGAGACCTCTCATCAGAGGCACTGAAAAGACTTTGAAGACTCTGAGAAATTTGTGCCACTTCTGCCAGAACTTTTAGAAATCACATGAAAGCTTGTTGAAATTTAAAAAAGGACAAAATGTAGCGGCTTTATACTATAGAAATACAAAGTGCCAAAGCTGTACAGTTGCTATAAGGATATCAGTGCAATAATTAAAACAGGGTTCATTGTCTCCTGTATCCATGACCTTGACAATTAAGCTCCCAGGAGGAAAAAACTTTTAACAAATATACAGTAAATTCAATATCTGGATAATTGTTTATGAAAAATATACACTATAATTGTTTAATATCCCAGTCTGTTCCCTCCAGGTCTGAGGTAATTAAATTTTATATAACTAAATCCAGATTATTGTTTGACGTGGTTGCTGGGCAATTTAATTTAATTTATTTATTTATTTATTTATTTTCTAGTAAGGATGGGAAGTTTCAATCTGGACCTTCAAACCAGTTTGTAAAAGTTTATCTCATCTCCTTCCAAAATCAATATCAATATAAAATATCACTATCAAAGCTACCAATTCAGTCCAGTCTACTATAGACATAAAAAAGTGTGCCTATATTTTAATCAAGTTTTTGGTATAATTCCAATTTATAATTTCTGTCATCTAACTATAATATTTGCATAAGAGCAGGTGCTTTTACGTGAAACACGGAGGAAATTAGCTTGACGTTCTCTATAGTAGCTTTAGTAATACTATAATTTGCGCTACCTGTGTTCTGATCTATGGAAAGGTCTTCCATTGGCTGTCTGTAAACTAATGCCTTTAATACACAACAGCAGCTACCTTTCCAACCCCGTCACAAAGCTTGTTGAGTGCAATGTCTCTGATCACTATTAAAATCTATTAGTAACAGTGTTGGGGAAGTTACTTTTAAAAAAATAATCCATTACAGTTATAAGTTACTTCAACAAAATTGTAACTAGCTGATGTTCTTACGTGCAACACAAAGAGCATTGCAACTCTGCCATGGCCTGAACAATCACTGGACATGAACCCCATTATCCTCAACCAATACCTGTGAGGCGTCTCTAGACTCACTTCCCAGGTCTCCCTAATACAGACTGTTCCAGGAACTGGCTGCAATCATGCAACCAGGATTGCTGATCCTGGCAACGCAATGTGTGAGCGCATTGCTGCCTTGCATAATAAGGCAAAGGGCTGCACTACAAAGCAATAAATCTCAATCATATTTTGCCAGTGTTAAGTATGGGTCCATAAAACAGGTGTTCTTTCAAACTTGGTTGTCTATTTACTTATGTCAAGTCTCTGTAGTAACCTACAATAAACTATATAAGTTTCTATACAAACTGGAGGTATAACCAATAAGAACCCAATAAACACTTTTAATTTCCTCAACCACTGCTGGTTACTAAAAATACAGCAGTTTCTGGAATTTCTAGCACCCAATAAAACATCCCACTGAATCAACTCAAATAACTGTTTTTCAATGCAAATTATTTCAACAGGCTCATTTTTCTGTTATATACTCACACGTAACTGCATCTGTCGACTTAAAGGCAAAACTGGTCAAAGTACGTAAAAGCAAACATGGAAAAGTAATAACTTGAGTTTAATTAGTGGTTTCCAAGCGATGTTTCCTGTTAATATAAAAGTTAATCTTTAAGTAAACAAAGCTGTGTCACAAAATAAAATTGATCAGCCTTTGTTCTGTTAAACATTTCTAAAAATGAGGCAACTGAAACCATTGACTGTGTAAGAACATCAACAGATAGGATCAAATAAATGTTACAAAGGGTTAGTCACCGACCGCATGAAAACAAGAGCTATGACTCCAACAATATCGCTCCCCTGAGCAAACAATTACATTTCCCATAACTGTAATTTATTATGAATGAAAACACCCTCTGTGCTTTCAAACCATTTCAATTATGAGCATAAGAACCTGATACATTCTAGCAACAGTAAAAAAAAAAAAAAAAATCACACATCGGATAGGTGTCAGCTTTATATATGAAGTGATTAAAGCAAACAAACTTCTATAGATGATACAGGTCTCAAGTCCATGGTGGTTAAAGGAAAGGGCTTGTAAGCAGGAGGACCCCGGTTCAAATCCCAGCTCACTCACTGACCCACTGTGTGACCCTTAGCAAGTCACTTCACCTAACCTCCAGATGAAATGTTGTTATAAATGACTCTGCAGCTGATGCATAGTTCACACACCCTTGTCTCTGTAAGTTGCCTTTGATAACGGTGTCTGGCAAATAATAAAATGTGTTGTGTTTAAAGAAACACATGTTCTTATAAACAAGTGTTTTTATTTCAAACATCAGAACTTTCTTTAAACGACTGTAGTACCAGATATTATAAAATTACATGTACACATTTGCAAAGCAGGCAAGTAAAAGTGCTTGGAATTGAAATGTTAAGTACAGTCATTTTAGGAGTGTACTTCTCCATTTTATTAGTATATTGAGAAATATACTAATTGGGAAATTTAAGAGCATTTTTATTACGACATGCATGAGAAGAGTAGGAATACGCAAGAGGTAAGAGGCAGATGTGACCAGGTAATTAACTAGTAGAACACTGGCATAGCGGAGGGACTAGGCATTAGGCCAAAACAGCATGTTAAGAATTTTTGACTTGCAATCTAGCTAAGCATCCCTACTTTTTTTTACCCACATCACTCAAGAGATCTTTTGATCACATTTCAAGTATTTATTATTAAAAACTTCTTACCTCTACCCAGCAAATGTTGTGTTTCTGTCTTCCATTTTCACATATGAATGGAGGAAACATCAAGAGAAATGTATTTAGTGAATGTAGTTTTAAACCTTGCAACTATCACTATAAAGGCTTCATATGTCAATGTGGAGGTACTGAGTTGGCAGAACCCCCCTCAGTAGCCAGTCTGTGGTACATATGACAGAACAGTCAGACAGCTGCCTCCTGAGTGTGCTGTGTACTGGCCCCATGCTGTGCCCTCACCTGGCAGTGAAAAGTCATTTGGAGGGAGTCAGCGAGGTGCTGGACAGGGTATTTCTCAGATGAGAGATTGCTGTTATAAATATGAAAAACAGCATGGATTAACATCCCTCAAAACCTTCCTCACCTTGTGGAATCGATGCCATGTTGTGGCAAGGCTGTGATCAGGGCAAAATGTGGCCCAACTACATATTGGTTACATGTCCTAATGAAAATACCTGACAGTGTATCACCAATAAGAAGGCCAGGGGCTTATAAACATGCATTATATGTAAAAAACATGTAAAACAATAAACTGGCAAAGATATAGCTATTAAATGTATCCAATGTGGTGTATGGCACTGAATAAAACTGCCATTTCTAATCATAATACATTATCGACAGTAAAGGCCAGGCCTTGAAATTTGACACCCTAATTTGATCATATCTGTCTGAGCTGCACAACTTGTTACCCAAACATGAAACCTATTATTCCAAAGGGAACGGCTTGACATTCTGTACTGATGGAGAGCGATTCTCGTTTGTCATTGAAATTACATACAAAAGGGTATGAGAAAGAGGAACAAAAAAGAGACAAAACATGATAGGAGAAAAGAGAAACGGGTACAAGGTGCAACTATAAGGATCCATTCAGAAAACATTGTAGGATATAGACCGAGGAGTGAGGAGGTTTTATCAGGGAAAAAAACAATTTTGTATTCACCTGTACAGCTCACCTTGTAGCAAACAGGTGAATATTTTTCTTCTTTAAGAGGAGTCAAGATACAGAACACAGTTTATCAAAAGCTGATTTATATGTCACCAAAGTCTCTGTTATGTACAGTTGTGTGTTAAGTAGAGATCTCTGTTATGTACAGTTTCTTATTTAATTGTATCCTATATATATATACATAATACAACAAAGCAAAGAAGCATTGTGAAAACTGACAAATGTTTTATGTTTTGACATTAAATCTAAAAACTATGATTTTGTTTTCTTTCTCTCAGGCAGTGAAATATAAGTGGGTTTGGTTATTTGTTTTGCTCCATCTCCACTCTATCATTTCAGTTTCAAGAGGAGCTCTTTCCCGTCTTTAGCCCTCAAGCTATTTCTGTGTGGGAATTCACACTGAGCAAGTCTGCTGCCAGTGCTTGTCCAGCCAGATCATGTGCAAACTCTCCTGAGCCAAGTTTTCTAAACAAATCATCTCTTTATAGCACAGAGCAATACTGTAGATATGCAGTGATGCTAAGAATGTGTCAGACAATACATTTTACACAAGGTGGGAAAAAAGGAATATCTTTGATAACCAAAAGAATAGAGTTATCAACATATGTGAATTACTTTATATAAGCATGCATAGCAGTGGATATTTATATGCAGTTTTATTATTGCTGTTGTCTTTTGTTTCCACAGCAACGGATGTCAAATGATGTTGTATAAAAAGAGTGGAGATCAACTACATCGTCGCCATCCATACAATTGTAGAGAGAAACAATTGAATTGCTCAGGACCATGAACCACTACTAAATGAGATTAACACAGCATTGTGTATCTCTATATCACATTTAAATGACAGTATGTGGGAAACAGGAGGCTGTTTTCCATTTACCAAACAATGGTTCTACTCCTTCTAAAAATAAAATAAATAAATAAATAAATTAGAAAAAACTCAACCTCAGTTATTTGAAAATCAAAGCCAACACAATGACTTGATATAGCAATGTCAGCAAAGTTCTTTGATATAACATTATTATAGTTGTAGGAGCCAACTTTTCACCTCTGGAGGCCTGGGTTCAAAACTGGCTCAGTTTACAAGTGAAGTGAAACCCAATATAAATGTTAAACCACCACACATTTTCAGCATATTAGATTCACTTAGGACACTGGATAAAATTAGCACAATTAGTAAAAAAATATATACCTCTTCATAAACCCTTAATGCATGTTTTTTTTGGGCTCAAAAATGAAAAAGAATCAGTTAATTTAGTTATGAAGATCAAACAGTTCCATGGTTGTGTTGCATGGGATACAGTAGATTGTTCAATTAGCAGAAAATAAGCCAATAAATAGCAACTAGATGAAACTAACGGCATGCCACAGCCACTAAAAGAGGGTTTACAGTATTATCCATGTACATTAAACACTCAACAGTGACGGATTTAGAAATACTAGAAGAAAGTAAAATTCAATGACGAACATTTAGACTAGAAGTCTTTTTTTATTGTTTCAATTGACAGCATTCCTACGCAAATAGTAAGCTTTCCATCAAGCCCTGGCCAGCAACAGCTTTCCATCAAGCCCTGGCCAGCAACAGTTTATTAGGGCACCCCCTGCCCTGCATGGTGTGGTATTTTATAATTCAGTACTGAAATTGTATTATCTTGACCCAAATGTCTGTTTCTCACCCAGACCCTTTGTTAGGCTTGCCACATACAGTCAGTCACATGCAGTTCTTCACTATGCAATCCTGGATATTTCATGCTCCTTTGTTTTCTGCATTATTGCTGCCTAGGCATTATTTCTCTCTCTCTCTCTCTCTCTCTCTCTCTCTCTCTCTCTCTCTCTCTCTCTCTCTCTCTCTCTCTTTTTTTAAATGATTGCTAGAGTGTTTCCTGTATAGGTATTACATGTATATTATCGTATTGGGACTGGATCAAGTTTCTAGATCATTCTGAGCTTTTTCATTTATTTTCATTATGTAAATTGTGCTTTTTGTCTCCTGTCTGATATCACATTCTGGTCCCAAATCCTATTGTTCCTT
Organism: Polyodon spathula; assembly: GCF_017654505.1. NCBI lineage: Eukaryota > Metazoa > Chordata > Actinopteri > Acipenseriformes > Polyodontidae > Polyodon > Polyodon spathula. The sequence continues at coordinate 11,680,309 of NC_054545.1, forward strand.
TGAGGTTCCAGCTTAGTGCTTGAGATAATTATGACAGAAACGAATGCCAGGGCTGTTAGTCTGGACAAGAAACATGTTTTTAATTACTATCCACAATGAGTGAATGAGTGAGTCAATTAAAAAGAATCATACCTTTACTTTAAAAACTCAAGTTGTCACGTTTCACCTAAAGAATATAGTTTGCTAAATGGAGATGAATGTGTGTATCTCATAGTACAATACATTATTGATTTATTCAGCACCCTTAACAGTCATGACCTCCAATCACTCTACAGTAAAAACAAAATTAAACCTGGTTTGTAAACAGGTCCTAAAATGTCCCACAATGTTCAATTTTATCCAAATAGTTTTCATCACTTACTTGCTGCAACTTCCAGCTTGTTGAAAAATACTTGGGGTAACAACTATCTCAGTCTAATAAGTGCATTTGATTGAACAATTTGATGAACTTCCATTTCATGAATAGGCATACAAACAAACCTCTCGTATGGTCTATCTACATGTTTATTGAGAAAAGCAAGGTGCTTCATGTTATGGATTTTCTCCTTGTTTCCTTAAGATAAGAGCATAGTGAACCTCTACAGAGGCCTGCCGCTGCTTTCAGGTAGCTTTGTATCGCAATGTGAGGATCTCACTCATGTTAATGGCTGACAGATTTTCTATGAACTAGAAAGGCTGAGGGAGAAACCATTGAAAACAGATGTGAGCTCAGCAAAAGAGAGGCAGCTGTGTTTTCTGTGGCTGTTCATTCATCTCCCAAACCACTTTGACTGCTATGCTTTCTTGGCCTCACTAACTACAACTTAGCCACTGACTTGCTTTCTTACCTATGAAGAAAATTATTGGACTGTCAGTACCCCAAATGTAAAATCAAGTACTCTTATCAGTAAGGCTTACCACAGATTTCACAATAAATGTACCCATTGCCATGTAATATGTAGTTTCCTGTGAAAATTCCCATTTCTGAAAGTATAGTGTAAATATGCAAAAAAAATGTATCAATTAAAAATAAATACAGCACATTTGCCTTATTGACATTCTACCTGTTACACCTCATTCAGGATACTGGCAGCTGGTTTAGTTTGCTTCCAGTAAATGATTGAACACACGGCATAGAGCAGTCCTACTTATCAGTGTTGCCATTGATGCTAATGCTGTGGTCTGATGATGTTTCTTCAGGAGTACACACTGATATTAATATGCCAGCAGTGTTTTTTGTAAAATGTTAAAGGGCTTGTGGAAAAAAAAATGCTAACCCTCAACTTGGCTAAAGTTGTGATATGTACAGAGCTTATGAAGGATTCTAAATGGAGAATGTTCTGTTCATCCTATAGTCCTAGACCCGGAAAGCTGGTTTATTCTAGATGTAGTCTCAGACATTTTAATTCTGTAAAGGGTAAAATATAAATCCCAGAGTACAACTTGTAGCACAGCAAGGCTGCCAAGGCATACCACTCTATTTAATTCACCTATTTATGCATTTATTGAGAAAAGCAAAAAGCTACACGTTATAGATTCTCTGATTTTTTCTCTGGCGGATAATGAATTTAATTATCCTTTACAAAACAGATCTGTCCTATTTTTATCAGTTATATAATCCCCCTCCCCCCACGTTTGTTATTTAATCTTCTGAGAATAAAGGCCATTCATACATACAGTATGTATTAGCTGTGCTTGCAGGCAACCCATCTGGTGCTTTCTCCACAGATTGTACTTCAAACAGGCCTATCAGATAGAAAAGGCATTTTAACTGTGTGTACGTGTGGCTCTGTCTGTGCCTTTCCTTAACCTGACAAAACACAATGGAAGCCTAACAATAAAAATGATGTTTCTGAAGGCCTATGCAAAAAAGGGAAAATAGCACACAGGGACAATATTGTGTGGAACTGCTAGGAAGATTCGACTGAGTATTAGACTCCAATCCCATAGTCATAAACCAACCAGGTCCTATTCAACAGCTCTACAAAGCTGATCTGTATAATTCCACAATAACTTTTATTAAATCAGCCTTTTGTGTACCAGCAGTAGGAAAATCAACAGAGCATTTGAGTCTTTAGTGTATTTTCCATCAGTAAAACTAAATTAAAAAAAAAAAAAAAGAGAGGGTGCTATTTTAAGGATTTAAACAGTATAAATCTGATTATGATTTTCTTAAACTGCACCAGCAAAATACTGGAGTTACCTAGGCTTCAGGGAACAACACAACCCTAATATATAGACATAAAAATTACTGTGGGGAATTTGGACTCCATAACCCTATTAGTATATTACATGGTAAAACTGGCATATTTAGATCCAATCCCAAATACAGAACCTACATCCGAAATGAGATCTTTTTCACAGCACACAATGCCAGCTGGAGAGATGGTTTTCTCTTTTTTTTCTGTTGCGTGCTGAAGATTAACATGACTGGAAAACTGGGACATGTTCTCTAATCTGAGATTGATGTCTGCAGGCTTTCTGTAAGTAACATTTTTGATTTCCCTTACTATCAATTGCTTCTACCATTATATCTGCCCAGGGGTTAGTACAATAGCAGTAATATTTTACCATAAAAAATAACTTGGTAAAGACTACTGGGACAGTACAGAGTATAGTCTCATCTAAAATGAATTATATACTGTGGCTCTGGTATTAATTAATGGTACATACAGTAAGGAAATACACTTTAGAAATCTTTTCATCTGATTTATTTTATTTTTTCTTAAAAGGTTTTTCTGGTACATTTTCGAAAATGATATTTCATATTTCTCGATGATGCACTTTAGAAAACAATCATACAGTGTCAAGTCCAGACTGGAAGAGCATTCGCTTCAAGCATTAAATGTGCTGCTGCTGTAGTACACATTCTCAAGCTCTGTTCATTTATACTGTGTTGAAAGGGTGGCAGCAAATGAGGATAGAATAATTCCATGATGGGTATAGCTGATGATTTCAGAATATGGCATCTTAGCGGTAGATTCAATCACAAAAAGCATTGCTTTATAATCCATATTGGGTAACAAGTTCAGATAAATGTAATTTGATAAATTCAACATATTTTCATATACATTTTGTCTGTATGTGATAACATTACTTGTGTTCATAATGAATTAATGTAACATTTATATGAATTCAATATGTATCAATTATGTATGTATGCACTATTAATTTATTATACTACTTAATTACTCCCCTGCATTGTTTCCGGAGACTTTAGAGACTTCTGTATTCAGATTAAAGTCCTTTAATTTGATTCAGAAATAATATAAAAGAGAAACTACATAGTCTATGGGATAAACCAAATAACCAGTCCTGTGCTCTGAACATGGGGAGAGATGATCTTTTATTGTATGTTCAGTAAAAAGCTACTTCTTCATGCAATAATACACAATGTCCTTTCATGTCACGTTCAGTGCAATAATATTTGTATTTATTTGTCCTTTGAAGCTGTAAATATTTATCTCATAAAAAGTGATATTTCTGAAATCCCATTGTAATTGTATTATATTATTTAGGGTGCTGCAGTAAACAAGTTGATATCTACCACACTCGAGTGGCTGGCTATGACTGCTGTGACCTTGAATCAGGTAAAAATCAGCTTGTATCTTACAAAGCACCAAATATTATATTCTTATACTATGTAGTTTTAAAAAGTATTGCAATTAAATAAAATAGTTAATCCTAATGAGAAACCATTTCCATCTGATACAAAGACATTATACATACACTGTCTATTGCATACTGTAATACATGGTATCTCTTACATACTGGCTGGAATGGTGCCATTAAAACTAGGAAGCAGTGTCATTTTTTTTTTTGTTAGAATCTCTTAGTAAAGTTAAGATGATGTAGACACATACAAAAACTAGACATATTAATAGAAAAGGTCTGGGGAGATAAGTGTATGATTTGTGAATTTGAATGTAAATGTTAATAAGTCAGATGGTGGGTACAGTGAAAGAGCAATAACACCCAGCTAACACAATTGCTTCCTTTTGTTTTTTTCATTGGATAACCACAATGGTCAGTTATGAATGAGCAGTTTGTATAATTAAAATTGAAGTGATTGGGTTTTTAAAGAACACGGGGCTCTGAATCTGCACAACAGTTCTACAGTTTTTACAGGCTTTTCTCATGGTTATATTACCTCTTTACTGTCATTTACTATGATTTGCCAATGTTTTTTAATATGCTTTCTCTTTGCTTTTCCATTTTTGTCTATTGTATGCTTTACCATGCTTCACTAAGCTTTATTACATTTTACAATGTTGTGGTAACATTTTATAAGGGTGTATTGATGTTGTAATATTATACAAAACCATCTCCACTCTAACCATAATATACTGTACTCTCATATGCTTTTTATAACATTTTAATTACTGTACCAACAAAACATGTTAAATGTCTTCCTGTTAAATGAGTTTCCTTTTAAATTACTTTGAATACAACTATGCAAAACTATAATAGCCTGTGCAATTATTATTATTATTATTATTATTAGTAGTAGTAGTAGTAGTAGTCGTCCTATTTAATAGTCAATATGCAGACTACACCAGCTGCCCACTGACAGCTGGTGTGCAACGGCTGCTCAAAGGCAACTGGTGAAAACATTCAGTTTAGCACCCCCTAAACAAAAGGGGTTGCTAACAAAGACTGGCCATTAACTAATTTAACAGAAAATCCAATTCAGAGGACTGTAAATTAAATATTCAAAACAAAAGGTGTGGGGGGGGGGGTGGTGGTGGTACAGGGCACACCACCCAGAGACCACTGGTCGATAAAGGCCAATATGTCGCCGGCAGACTCTGCGTGGGCGCGCTCCAAATTAATCTGGGAACAGACCAGGGCCCTGAACATGGTTCTGCAGTCAAAGAGACCCTCCCCGGTGATTTTACACTTCCTGACCTTGTAGATGGTCAGTCTAGCAAGAGCCAGGAGCAGATTCACCAGGAGGTCTCTCGCAGGGTGCCCAAAAATAAGGAGGGTAGGTGAAAAATGCAGCCAGAACTACAGAGTAGTAGTAGTAGTAGTTAATGATTTATTAATAATTCATTGTAATCATGTACTGTTACTACATTCATTTTGCCTAAATCTGCATTCTTATAAAATAAAAACACACTGGACAGAATGATGAGATACATGATTTTGATTTTGTCACAGCACTTTCAATTCAATACAATACAAAATCAAATGGAAACAATGTATGTAATCTAGTTATTGTCCAAAAGACAGCTATCCTTAAAACAGGCCCCCTCTTGTTATGATAACTGGTAATCCAAAAGCATGTATTCTGAAGTTACACCTTTTGAATTCCCGCTTGCAAATTAAAAAGTCACATACACTGTTCAAGACAATGACCCAAAATGTAACAATTAAAGAAACAGCACCATCTGTTTGGACACATGCCTGGCATGACATCCAAACATTAATGCTATGCCTAAGTGAAAACTATTGTACTAGGTGATGGACTTTTATAATAGCAATGTGTAGTGGAAAACAACAGCTATATAATGAAAAGCGGGTGACAATTGTCATTGGAAAAAAAAAAATCATTATGGTACGGTTATAAAGGGAAAAACATGGAATTGCCTGCAACGTCACACAAAAGACTAGGGATAACCTACGCATCGCTATCAGGTTCCTGTATGTCCACCACTAGCCACCTTTAACCACAAAATAGTTATTGAGACTAATACTGTTTCATTTATTGCATTGTTTGCTCCAGCCAATGCCTGATGTCACATCCTCCTCTATAGCTGCCATATAAAGCAGGTGTTGCTGCATTAAGCTCAGCCAGACCTTCACGAGAGGCACAGGGAAACGTACTGCTGCATATCTGGTTAAAAGAAACCGCGACCTCCTAGCATAAACAGCAGCAACAACAAAACATAATATTATCTCAACAGATTTACTGAAGATATTTGAACATTACAAGCGACTCAGAACCAGAATCACACCAGCTTTTGTAAAACATATTCCGTTGCAAAATGTTAACAAGAGGCTGTTTGATCTTGACCTTCTTTGTCTACCACGGTAAGGGAAATATATTTGTTTTACTTGTTGTGAGCATGTGAGATTAAATAATGTATGTGATTTAAACAGAAAAAAAAAAAAAAAAAAAAAACGATTTACAATTTAAATTGCCGTGCATAGAGGAGGTCGTGCCAACCGTCCTTCAGCACCAAGGACAGCAACGCTCATCCTAATGCGAAAATATTGATGGGAGATCAAATCAATTACTGTATTTAATATGTATACATAATGCACAGGTAACGTTAGGATACACTGATCCTTATTAAGATAATACACAGTGTTCTAAATATATTTTTTAATGCAAATCAAATGTTTACACCGATCAAATTACTCGCAATAAAATTCTCACTAAATCAGCATTCAAGGTCATCCTGCAGAGCATATTTATTTTAAAAGGGTTTCTACTTGAAGTGCTGATTTCGGGTCCTTGACAAAGCAAAGTCTCTGAAGTGAATATACAATGTACTTAGAAATGTCCAGGGAATACGCGATAGGTTGATGAACATAATTTGATGCATGCATTTGTTTTTTTCACTTACAGCATTTTCTCTACCCATATCCTCCGATCATGAGGATAAAGAGAAAGCAAAGGTAAGCTTTGTATTTTATGTGTGTGTGTATATATATATATTGCTATTGCATCCACATCTTAAAAATATAAAGGTTATAGTCCGTGTATTTTCGATTAAAAATTAACAACGTGAAAACATTAATTGAGTGTTGTGGATTGATCAAATTAAAAAAAATTTAGGGACATAATTGTCACCGATATGGTTTACTAATCATTATTCAGTTTAACGAGGTTCAGTGCAATTGCCATGTTAATCGCACTTAAACACACACACAAATACGAAGTAATTCGCGTATTACTTTTCAAAGTAAAACCACCCAAAGAGACCGGCAAAATCGTCTTTATAGCTAGAATACAGCAGTGTTCTTTACATTCCAGTGATGTGCGAAGGGAAATAAGCACGCAGAGTTTAACCAGTGGTCGCTGTACAGGGTTGAATGTAGAATGGAATGAAATATATATAAAAAAAAAACTTTTAAATAGGATTTATTATTAAGATATAAGCTGCACATGTTAATCTAGTTATTTATTCTTCTAAAATGACCATGTCAATGACTTTTATTTCTGTTTGTTTTGCTCACTGCAGTATTGTGACTATTTGACAATGTTTATTATTTTACTCAGCTCAAACTGAAACTAAAGAACATGAATCACTCCAAAACGTAATTTTAACAAGTGTTCAGGGCTGTTTGGACATGCTGAAAAGGTGAAACAGTACATGATACAAGATATAGTAAACTAACTTTCTCTCAAGTGCAGCTAAACTTCCTTTTAAAACCGTGGTCTTCATTTAATTGTGATTGCTCTGGTTGTCGATTAAGGTCATCTGTTACAGGCGAAAAGAAGCAGATGTTAAATTCAATTCCACCTTTGAGAAAATAACATCTATCAGTAGGTGACTGTGATTAATATCCCAGTAATCACATTTATTATGAGTGCTGGTGGCTCAGTTTCTGGATTAATAACAGCTGTACAGTATCTCATTGGCTTTTTTCAGATGGTTTACAAGACTGTGTGATTTAAGCATTGCTTATTTTTTAAGAGGTTACACATTTTATTTAATTATTTTCTAGGTGGTTACACGTCTCATTTAGTACTTCTGGGGACATTGCATATATCTATACCATGTGCACTATAAGATAAGCCTCCACACTCACTTGTCATAGAGGTTTCTAGATAGATCTCTTGATTAAGAGAGTATTATTTTAAGGAGTAAGGAACTAAATGTTAGGAGTTGTGGTAAGACAATCCTGAGCCTGTGCCATGATAAACATTTATACATTCCACTTTGTCAATGCACACAAATTAGCATAAGAAAGCCTGTTAACCTTTTGCCTGAAGAATAGCTTAAGAAAATTGAAACATACTCAGCAAATCAGTTTTATAGCTTTCATTAAAGCTTTTATATACCCCTGACCTACCATTCTGTTATAACATGGCTTCATTCACTGTTTCTTGAGCTCCAATTAATCTAATAGAGAAAGCATGTGATACACTAGCTGTTACAAACTCGATGCAAATTGAATTGCAGGTTGACACACAATTCAATTTAGTATAGCCAAGTATTTTTCATTAAACCATTCGAATCAATTTCTTAGTTACAAAAGACGACACTTCTTGAAAGTAGTATTTTAACTTAAAACAACATTCTTGCATCAATAGCTGCAATTGAGGGTAGGGGCATGTTTTTCTGGACGTTAATTTCCTGGTTGTTGGAATCATGTAAAGATTGTAATATCACATAAGTAATTAAGAGGAGACACAGCAATTGTAACTAAGGATACTGTGTTCTTTCAGTCTTGAAAACAACGAGAAATTGTCCCTTTTGAGTCACAATGTTACAGTGTCCACTGGGGATAGGCTGAGACCACCAAACTCACTTACTGTTTGACCTGAGCTGGATTCGACATGGAAATATCAGGTTCTGAAAAGTCAAGATACTAATAAAAGTCAGATAAAACATTTCAGCTTCTACTTCTCAGTCTCTGTTTGGCAAGAGGAAACAGCTACACTGTAGAATTCAAAGTCTCTCATATACTATTGTGTTCTTATCATGCAGGTGATGAAGTGCATTGTGGAGGTTATTGCAGACACACTGTCCAAGCCCAGTCCTTTACCAGTCAGTCAGGAGTGTTTGGATGCTCTCAGGGGAGGTAAACATATTTTAAGATGTGTGTTTATTTAACTGAGGAACCTGATTCTACTGGCAACATGCAACCTATTGTACCATAAGTAATCCGATACATCTTGGTTTTCACTGAATCTTTCATTTACTTTTGAGTCATGGGATTGTTTAGAGTGACTCATGTATCCCTTTTATGGTGTGATTTTACTTTTATAGGAAATCTGAAATACAAAAAAAATGTGCATACCAAAACACACATTTAACAGGCTTTGTGGTCCAGTGGTTAAAGAAACGAGCTTATAACCAGGAAGTCCACGGTTCAAATCCCAGCTCAGCCACGGACTCATTGTGCGATTCAGAGCAGTTCACTTAAACTCCTTGTGCTCTGTCTTTCGGGTGAGATGTTGTTGTAAGTGACTCTGCAGCTGATTCATAGTTCACACACCCTAGTCTTGTATCTTGTAAAGAGCTTTGTGATGGTGGTCCAATTATAATAACATTTGTTCAATATATATATATATAATATATATATAATTATTAATTAAAATGCTCCTATGTAAAAAATGAATCTCCTAATTTCACAAGTAAAAGAACCTAATGGAAGGTGGGAGATACCAATGTCACTGGTCACAGGCCTGGGAATCTAATAAACACGTGGAAACTGACAATTGTTCCCTGGAACAGGAGCCTGACATTAGAATTAGCCTAGAAGAAAATCTTGTCTATTTCACAGATACTGTCGTTTCTTTGGTATTTCTTTGCGATGGTGGCTACTCTACAACAAGTTAAGACTTAAGGCCTTCAGAGGTGAAAAGCTGGTTTCAATTCCTTCAGTTGGGCGAGCTATCATGGAAGACATTTCTTGAATACATTAAGAGCAAACTGCCTCTAATATTCTCTTACACATTTATATAAAATGTATGTTCACCTATCGCTGGGTCAGCAGAAAAAAAATGCTTACTTTTCCCAAATTTATAGAAACTCCATTCCTATTCCCTGATTAATTGTCAGTCTGCATTAGACCGGGACAGGTTCCACAATACAATCTGGGCAATTAGCTCTGGGAAAAAAAAAGGAAAACAGCTGAACCAACTGAAATCCAAGATGTGCTTCACAGAGCAGCCCCAATCATTAGAAAGATCTGAAGACATTTTTTGACGAATATTAAAAAAATAATAATAATCTGTTTGTTTCAGACGACAGAATAATTTCAATAATTCGCCACCAAAATCTTCTTAAAGAACTGCAGGAGCTTGCTGCTGAAGGTAAAGCAGACTTTTCTTACGATTAAATATCTATATTGTGGCACTTTTTAGTTAAAACACATTTCAGATTAAGGACACACAACAACATAGGACCAAGAGCCAAAACCATGCTGTAATGAGTGGCATGTCTACAGAGTTGTATCAAAGAGTCACTCTTTAGATGCGTATTTTGTTGTACCCAAATGCATGTTTGTTGTGCAGAAAGCATCTTTCTCTCATTTGCTATGGACTCGATATATTTACAGGTACTAGCGAAAGAGCCCAGAAACAGAAGAAAAGCAGCAACTTGGCCGATCACATTTCTGGCGTCCTTCACAATGACAAGGATGCTGAAGCAGGTAGGTGTCAGGATGACCAGGAGTATCATATTACACTCTTCAGAACACTGAACACCTCCTCAACAGCCTTGTCATTTCTAAATGGATTTCAGCAGGAAAAATGCTTATCATAAACAACCATAGTATATATATATATATATATATATATATTATATATTATATATTATATATATATATATTATATATACTATAATATACATCCCAGGACACAACATATATCACACAAGAAGAAGTTAAACTTGTTACATAAACAGAATACGCTAAGAACATTTATAGAGAGCTGTTGGTTATTTCATGAGCATAGCCAGAGACAACACCTTCAGTTATCCTCATCAATGGAATAATTACGGTACTCCAGAAACATCTTTGTAATGGCAGAATACAGGGTGTGTTTTTGCTTGAATATTCATACCATGTTCATCACTTCATAGTGACATGCTTTGTATTGGTTTGGTATTAGGGGTCCTGGTTTTACTAGCTCATGTTTGGGTAGCCAGTCTCTCTGGTGTCTGGTTTAATTTATTATGATTATGTCTGTTAAGATGATTTGTTTGCTTGAGTACATTCAACACACCACAATCACATCAGAGAACAATCTACACATGGTAGGCTATATTCACCAGTATAAATTTGCACATATGCTTTAATAAATCCTTTTATACAGCAATGTAATCTTTCAAATACTACATGCTTTTTGCATTGGAATTTTTTTTATTACTTTTAAGTTAACAATTTAGATTAAATTAACAGTACAGCCCTATTTATTAAAGCTTTGTATTTCTTTAGAAGGAAAACATACATGGTGAGGTATATACAGTAAGGACAATGTGTTGAGAGCATGTGGTAAGGACCAGCACAGAGCAACATCTCCACATCTACTCAACACAGCATCAGTCGCCATCTAGGCATGTTCCTGAGGTGATGATAATCACACAGTATTATTTTTTAAAGCCAAACTTGAACGATAAAACAGACAATTTAAGCAAGTAAAAGTAGTGTATTTATTAAAATGAATTGTTTTAATAGTACCATAGTAAATATTGTATGATCATTGTTTTATCTCAGGGGTGGGTCTTCCAGTCCAGTCCACTACTTTGTTCCAACCAGGTCTTCATTATTTAATTAACCGGGACTTGAAGAGTCAAAGACACCTACCCCTGTGCTGTAGCATAGCAACAGGGGATACAAAACCAGAGCCTGTTGCTGAGGACCTTTAGGACTAAGGCACACTTTCACGAGTCTCATTTTAGTGTTTAATAACCCCTGAGGGAGAATCACAAAGACACATTGGGAAGTTCCTAGTAAAATCTTCTTTAAATACTGCTAATCTTGAATTGGACTGCTGTAAAGTAACGCTAGGTTGTGGTTAGAGTTCAGGCACTGTTGTTTTTGAATAATTATTCTGTTGGCTAGATTAAATCTGCAGCCCAGATTAAAGAGAAACTAAGAAATTTCTGAATTGAATCTTTAGTGAACCCTGACTAATAGCTGCTAAAATACAAAGATTACCGTGAAATCTGCCATCCATTTCCATAACATTATCCATTTTTTCCATTACAAATAATTATTTATATCCTCCTTCACCGACCCCGACAGGAGTGATTCAGATGTAGATTTCTTAAAGGAAAATTAATGTAATATTCTCCCAAAAAACAGATGATGCAAAATAAACAAAACCAAACATCCCCATGGAAACCATTATTGTCGTGCATATTCTGCATCTTTGTTGAGATGAATAACTGCTGGTACAAAAACAAGACCATGGGTTGAATTGTGCATCATGCATGGGTATATTATTCGTGATGTTGCAACAGACTACATCAATAATTTGTGCTACTATAATGACAAAGCAATATACAACAGTAGTTTATAAGATAATGCACCAGGATTTTGGTTCCAAGCATCCATATTAGTGCTTTCTTTTTTAGTTTCGCAGAGTGCCTCAAGGTAGGACAAGAAGTTTTGTCTTTCTAATGGGTGGCGTTGTAATATCCAATGTGTCAGAATAAGAACAGTTGTCTAAGTTCTGCTTCTTAATGTAATGAGGTATCCCTTGTGAAAATTTAACATAGTAGGAGCATAGCAAAGTGTAATAAAGAAAAGTGAAAACATTGTAAAGCCAAGAGCATATTTAAAAACATGACAAACCATGGCAAACTGTGGTAAATTTGAAGTATAATCATGGAAAAAGCATGAGAAAACCACATAACTACAGTGCAAATTTACCATAGTAAACTTTTATAATAATAATCTTTATTTTATATAGCGCCTTTCATAGTGGACTTCCATCACAAAGCACTTTACAAGATACGAGACAAGGGTGTGTGAACTATGCATCAGCTGCAGAGTCACTTCCAACAACATCTCACCTGAAAGGCAGAGAACAAGGAGGTTAAGTGACTTGCTCAGGGTCACACAATGAGTCAGTGGCTGAGCTGGGATTTGAACGGGGGACGGCCTGGTTACAGGCCCCGTTCTTTAACCACTGGAACACACAGCCTCCTTTTGACAGATCCCTTTTGATATAAGGGATATGTCAAAAGCCACCATTTAGAGGTTTAGCTTTTACAGATTCAGCAGGTACTATTATAGAACTGTTTTTTGTTCTGATCAAATTGTGAGGGATTATTGTGTCCCTGTCCAGCTCTAGCACCGACACTGTGACTTAGAGCTGGAGTGACTTTTACTGCATGTGAACAATCCTATTTTAAAACTAGACTGTATGCTGTCATTTTTTTTTTGCACTGTTAATTTTTATTGTATGACTTTTATAATACTTTAGTATTTGAATACAGTCTATGGTTGAGAAAATAATTTAAGTACAATAATTTAAGTACATTTTCACAAAAAAAATGCAAAAAAACACATGGTCAGCATCAGCAGACGTTATTTCGTAATATATTGTCCTTGAAATTGTATTCACTCTTCTCTGTATCAGAATTTACAACCCAGAGAGCACATTAACCAGAATAGCCCTTTTTGTTTCCAAAGCTTACATTTCCTCTATTGATTTCCCCAGCAGATCAATCCATGCTGGCTGTGCTGGGGCTGCCAAAGTCATCTGTGGACAAGGAGGAGAAGAGAGACGAGTCGCAGGAAGAAGAGAAGAAAGACACACAGCTAGTCAAAGACCTCACTCAAGACAGTGCCGAGTCTCTGCAGGACAATGAGCTTGAGCAGAGCGAGAAGGATCAGAAGAGAGAAGATACTCCTGACAACCACATCACAGACTCTGTGAGCAAGGAGGTCTCAGTTTCTGAGGAGAAGGACAGCACACAAGAAGAGCCTGAGGACACCAGGGAAGAACCATCCAAACCCGACAAAGAAAGAGAACGCTCTTCCCAAGAGGAAGAAGAGACAGAGAATGAGACCAAAGAGGAGCAAAGATTACATAAAGACAGTAAGAGATTCCCTCAATTATCTTTATTGAATAATCACAGCATTGTTATTCACTGCATGTATTGATTTTGAATGATGAACCACAGGTAACACTGGTAAAATGCATTAGCTTTGATGTATTTTTAAACATGTAATTCCTGATTGTCATCAGTCATCAAACTCTTATTCTATATAACCACCTGCTGGCCACTAAATGCATTACACCTGTATTATATATTGGTCCAAGTCAAATGCTGGATAATGAACACATTGCTTTAGTTTTCTTGGTTGATCTCACAACGATAGCTTTGTGGATCTTTGTATCTCGGGTGCAGGTAAGAAAAAAGGAACACAAATAAGCTTTGTTTGATTCTGTCTAAAGGTTCTGAGAGTGACTATTCCAAGAACATTTCTGAGGAAGACAAAGACGAGAAGATCTCCAAGAAAGAAGATTCAGAAGAAGATAAGAAATCCTCAGAGGACAAAATGGAAAGTCTCAAAGCAGGGGAAGAGAGTCTCCATGGCAACGTGGCCGAACGAGAGGAGAAGAGCAGCAAGGCCGAGGTTGAAGGAGAGTCCAAATGGCTGAACAAAATGGATGAGTTGGCTGAGCAACTGTCCTCAAAGAAACGCTTTAGGGAGGAAGAGAAGGAAGAGAACTCCACTGAAAGATTGCAGGCCCCCCTTCCCAATAGCCCACTCCTCGATGGAGACCTGCGGAGACATCTGACAGCTGAGAAGCACTATTCAAAGGAGGCCAGTGTGGAAGAAGATGGCGCCAGATCCTTTGAGCCTACAGAGCTCCAGATGATGCACCATCCCGACGTGGAGGAGAAAAGGGAAGAAGAAGGCAGCGCTAACAGGAAACCTGAGGTGGGTATTTTTTATCAGTACTGGCTTGATGATAAAACTGCTGAAACTATCCTGTTTATTAAACATCATTGCTGATTGCAGAGTCCCAGTTGGTTGAAATCACCAGCAGAATCTATGGGGACTTTTCCATTTCAATTATAAGAAGTGTGTATATTAATCAAAGTAATCTGTAGTATACTAAAATGGTGTTTATTAAAAGGGAACTAAAAATGTTACAATAAAAAAAAACAAACAAACATGTATTTAAAGGCTTTGTTCCAGTGCAAAGTTTGGAAAATGGTAAAGAAAATTGCACCTACCATTGCTTGGAAAATAGTACATTGTTAAACATGTGACTTCCCTCTCAAAAAAGTGGGGAATGTACATTAATTAAGAAATACTCTCCGTCTTTTAAAATAGTAAAGGAAAAAAAGGTTATAATACTTCAAACACCAAACACTGCTAAGGGAAACCAAACTAAACCTCTTATCCTCATTGACAAATGGTTTCTACAATACCCTCTACACTACCAGCCTGAAATTAAACCTCAGTTAGTGGCTTTTTGTGTTAATTCCTTTTTTTATGGGTATGACCTTTCTGGTTTCTACCAAAATGTCTCGTTATGCCCAAGAGCAAAGTCTTAATTAAAAGTACTCTCACCAGAGCCTATAATGGCTCTACTTGAATTCTGTTTACAGCCACAGGGAGACTCATAAAAAGAGTTTTATTAGCCAATAGCGGTTGCCTTTTCAGACACCCTGCTTGGTTAATAGCAGTAGAACTGATCAGCATCATCACAATCTACAATCACTAACAGTCGTGTACAGCCCATGGTGTTTGGGGTGGTCCTAGACAGGTAGAGATAAGAGGTGTTGCAGATTAATGACAATACTCTGTGTACATTGCAATTTGACATTATTTTTAGTGTTCTATTGAGGACACATGGGCGGTTTAAATTTCACCACAATGAGTTGACTAACAGAAAATTAAGCTAAACAAGAACAATATAGCGAAGGAAACTCAGATATTACACACTCACACCAAGTTACTCTAAGATAAACTGCAAAATAGGGAATTGACTTGATATATTTTTTATATGTACTTCATCGTATTTTTCTTCTGAATGGGACTGTACCTGAAACATAAACTTCAGTAGCAGATGCTTGTTTCTATTTTTTCAGGAGGATATTGAAAGCCTGGCTGCGATTGAGACGGAGCTGGAGGACGTGGCCCAGAAACTCCATGAGATCCAGAGAGGCTAACCTCCAAGAACATCTCATCCAAAAGAACTTTGACTTCCCATTTATCTGACACCCCGTCTCCTCCCCCTTATTTTGAGCTTTGCTATTTGCCCGCTTATGAAATCCTTTTGCACTCTGTAATAATAATAATAATACAAATAAAGATTACAATGATACTACTACCGTTAGTAATAATAATAAAAAAAAAAAAAATCAGGTGATGTATTCTTGATGTATTACTTTAAAAAAAATACTTTCTAGAATATTGTACCTATAAAAACTTATTCTATACTTATGTTCTCAAAGACAAAAAAAAACATGCAATAAATGTAATAATTTTTAAAAGGTGACTGATTTTACTGTAATATATACTGTATGGCATTTATCTAAGAAAAAAAATAAAGTGGTTGGTGATGTCTAATTGTCTTTTGAAAGTTGTTCATGCATTTCTATAAAATAACTGTATTGAAGAAATAAGACCAAGCTCTGAAAGAAAGCTTGGTGCTTCCCAGTACTGTATTTGCCTGTAGCCAGTATAACCGTTCCTCCCTACAGTGTTACTATTAGATCCAGCTCAGATATCCTTGTGTCCACAATTGTTTTTATCGTCAGGACTCAGGTTGACAGCTGCTTAAATGACAAACACTAGCAACAGAATAACTGCTTGACAAAGACAAGGCAATTAGTTTTCTTCATAAAAAAATTAGAGAATACAAAAAATACAGTAAACAATAAATGACAGGAGTATGAACAATATGGAATATCTAAATCCTGTTATAAAGCACCAGAAATACAACTGAGCCTTTAGGTGATCCTATCAGATCCCTGCTGCGCCTCCCCTCTATCTCGACATTTCAGTTGGTGTTCCAGCCTTCCAAACATTGCCTGATAAAAAAAAAAAAAAAAAAAAATGAAACCAATCTATAACTCTAGCTGGACCAACCCTACATGCATGCTAAGCCAATCTAGATTAAAAAAAAACAAGTATTGCCAGTTAAGGGAATTTACAATAATAACGTGACTGTCAATACAGCTATTGAATGACTACTGTTGAGGTCAATATTTAATTAGGATGATGATCAGACAGTGACAGTAAATATATAGGATGGAGTTTGTACCAGCGATCTCCAGGCTATAGGGCGCATCCTGCACTCCAGGTGGAGTGCCTTTACTGGATGTGTCACTCAGGAGCCACTAAGAGGGGTTATTAATAAAAATGTATATTAATAAAAATAATGTTTTGCATTGTGAAGGCTGAAAGAAATTCAAATTTGGAGTATGCAGAAATTAAAGAGTACACACACAGAGTGGATAACCACATGTAAACTATTCTACCTGAATGCAGGACTAGAGACATAATAAATAAAATATAATCATAAAAAAGTACAACTGGAAGTGGAAGTGAACTTGACGAGCACAGAGACTGAACCACTCCCTCACCTGAGGCATGCTCATAGTGTCTGTGCCAGACATACACTAGACAGCACTTTAGTCTCCAACACTTTACAAGCACCAAAATACATCACATTACAAAAATCCTAAACTAAATCCTGTGCTAAATGACATGAAGGAACACATTGCTTAGGAGTGTCTATCCCTAAATATTCAAAAAGCCAGAATTGCTCATCAATAAATGACTCAGTCCACTACGAAACAAGTTTGCTGGTCCCAACTTAGAGCCTACATCACAGGCACCAAACAATTTGCAGCTTGAAAGACTCAGGACTGAATAGCAAGGGTCCTGCTTTTTATCCCTTAATAATAATAATAATAATAATAATAATAATAATAATAATAATAATACACTAAACAATAAAAAAAATACAGATAAAATGTGCACAATAAAACAATTGCATGAATCTTTTTCTAGCCAGGGAGACGGCTAAAACATTTATTTGAGAATATAATCTTGAAACATAAAATGTGGAAAGATAAAAAGATTATCAGATGTAAACTGATCATAATGCAAGGACAGGTAAGTGGCACAGAGCTTTTTGTTTTTAACAGAAGGGTTAGTGTATGGATTTATTCTGATTCCATTCATTGTACCCAAATCACACTTAAACACGTTGAGTTATCAAGTGACAAAACTGCCCCCGAATGTAACAACGGAAACAGTGGCAATGGTATCACAAGGGCAGCTACACGGGCATGCATCATTGGTAGACTGGTACCACAGTATTACAGCCTACCAATGGTATCACCATGGTACCATGTCAACACCAGTGTGCCGTATTTCTTCCAGATCTATTGTGGCATTTGACACAGTTTCACTGTAATAAGAGGCAATCCCCAGGAAATATCCTGACAAACCACAAAGCACAAGGGACCCAAGGACTGGAAGGATTGTATGTGAGTTGAATGTCTCTGCATGGCTCATGTGTTATCAGATCCTTTTATTTAATTTAAATACCCCTGTATACATGTGTCACTATCAATTTATTTTACTTATATATATATATATATATATATATATATATATATATATATATATATATATATATATATATATATACACACACACACACACACCCTACCCCACAACTTCCAAAGAGAAAAAAATATTCTAGGAATTTATAGAAAATTAATTAAAAATAAAAACTGAAATAGCTTGGTTGGATAAGTGTCCACCCCCCTTGTAATAGCAATCCTAAATTAGCTCAGGTGTAACCAATCACCTTCAAAATCACACATCAAGTTAAGTGGCCTCCACCTGTGTTAAACTGTAGTGATTCACGATTTCAGGATAAATTCAGCAGTTCCTGTAGGTTCTCAACCATGAGCACCAAGGCACTTTCAAAAGAACTCCGGGACAAATTTGTTGAAAGGCACAAATCAGGGGATTGGTATAAAAAAAAAAAAATATCAAAAGGTCTTGAATATCCCTTGGAGCACGGTCAAGACGATTAAGAAGTGGAAGGTGTATGGCACCACCAAGACCCTGCCTAGATCAGACCGTCCCTCCAAACTGGATGACCGAGCAAGGAGGAGACTGATCAGAGAGGCTACCAACAAGCCAATGGCAACTTAGCAAGACCTACAGGCTTTTATGGCCAAGACTGGTCAAAGTGTGCATGTGACAACAATATCCCAAGCACTCCACAAATCTGGCCTGTATGTTGGGGTGGCAAGAAGGAAGCCATTACTCAAGAAAGCGCACCTTGAATGCCATTTGAAGTATGCAAAAAACACACTCAAGAGATTCTATAGCCATGTGGCAAAAAGGTTTGTGAAACTAAAATGGAAAATTTTGGCCTAAATGCAAAGGGTTATGTGAAGCATGGTGGTGGCAGCATAATGTTATAGGAATATTTCTCATCAGCAGGGACTGGGGCACTTGTCAGGATAGAAGGGCAAATGAATGGAGCAAAGTAAAGAGAAATCCTTGAGGAATACCTGCTGCCCTCTGCAATAAAGCTGAAACTGGGGCAGAAGTTCACCCTTTCAGCATGACAATGACCCAAAGCACACAGCCAAGCTACACTGGAGTGGCTAAGGAACAAAAAGGTAAATGTCCTTGAGTGGCCCAGTCAGAGCCCCGACCTAAATCCAATTGAAAATTTGCGGCATGACCTTAAGATTGCTGTCCATCAACACTCCCCAAGGAACTTGACAGAGCTTGAACAGTTTTATAAAATATTGTCAAATCTAGGTGTGCAAAGTTGGTAGTGTCCTATCCCAACAGACTCACAGCTGTAATTGCTGCCAAAGGTGCTTCCACCAAGTATTAACTCAGTGGGGTGGAGACTTATCCAACTATGATCTTTCAGTTTTGTATTTAATATATAATTTTTCACCTTAACAGTATGGAGTATGGTGTGTAAATAAATGGAAAAAAAAATCCTCATTTAATTAAATTGTGAGGCACTGTGTGTGTGTGTGTGTGTGTGTGGTGTGTGTGTGTGTGTGTGTGTGTGTATATATATATATATATATATATACACACACACACACACACACACACACACACACACACACACACACTATTCGTTATTTATTTATAAAATCCATATTATTTGATTCACAATATTTAAATGTAATACATTATTTTAACATACTTTCTTTTTTATTATTTTGTAAGGAAAGAGCTTGGTTTTCAATAGAGGCAATGTAATAAATAATGTGAGTACTCTCTTCTCTATATGTTAATTTAGCCTTTTGCATACTTTTACAAAATATATTTCTTACACCTATGTTTAAATATTTGTAATGAATATTACATTACAAAGATTTGTGTTTGCTGTACATTTACATATATGTGCCAGGCAAATGCAACTGCAGAAATCCTGAAGGAAAGAAGCAAGAATGCACCCGACCAATTAAAACAAATAGTAAAACCAATTAACCAAGGTTCAGATAATGGCATGGTAACTCTGACATTGTTAAAATAACATTCCCAATCAAGAAACTACAGAAATAATTAGAATGCCACTGCTAATAACTTAAAATATGTAGAGTACTGTACTATAAATACCAGAGATGCATGTATGACAGAAAGGTGGAAGCGCATTGCACAGAACATTACAGGTTATGGGAGCAGCTTAGGTTGGACTGGGATAACAGCAAATAAGAGGAAACAGGATGCATGATTACAGGACAGACGCTTTTGTTCACATTTATTTTTCTAGTGCTTGGTGGTGGTGTTTGTTTGTTATATAAAAACTTAACGTCTTTAATTGATGGGTTCAACAGTACAGAGCAATGCACAATTTCCACATATGCTGCAACTTACATTGTTTTCTCCCATTCAAGAAGAACAGATATATCTTCTGCCTACAAACCTTTATTGTATTGTATTTGTTCACCCCCCCAAACATCAGCTTTAAATCTCAACAAGACAACATACATTGTTTGTTCTTCAGGCCTATCAACTGTTTAATATACTAGCATTTATATCACCCATATACACTTGCCTATTTCAACTAAATAATTATTTAAAAAATATATGTGAAATACTAAATTAGATCTAGAACAGCATGCTCCTTTTTTTCTTTTGTTGAGTAGCCCCACTTTGACTTGTACCATGCCAATAATACACGCAGACACAAACTAATGTTCTGTTCCCTCATCAGGGTTGCTGATAAGCCTTTATTCTGCACCCAAATCTAAAAAAAAAAAAATCAACTTAATTTCTTCATGTACAGTATATATTAATTGATTCAAAATAGCTACTGTCTTAATTCATTATGCAAAGCAAAATAGAGGGAGTTTTTCTTTCAAGGCAAAACATATATCTCATGTAATATTTTAAAAAAATGCCCCTCATCTGAAAAACAGAACATTATGATAAGAATTAAATGCTGTTGGAATTATCAGTTCAAAAAATGAATTATATTTTCCTCTCTTGTGGGTAAGAAACACTAGGAGTTCTGTTGTACAGTAAATCAAATTGCACAACAAAGCATTAACAGCTTTTTTAAAGAAGTGAAGACTCAATTCCTTGAAAATCTGCAAACTAATCCTGAAAACGACCTAATTTATAAACTCAAGGCTTTTCTTACCATGTTTTATGTTTGTAGCTTCGCCTGAAGAACTAAAATGTATTTTGTCTGGTATAAAATGTACCAGATACACAACCTGACAGATATAAGGGCTAAAACAGTGACACTTTACATGTCGTCAAGGTACCTAATCAAAAGATTAATCTGAAAGAACAGGACAAAGGCAACTGCAAATCTAGTATCAAAAACAGCAAATAATTTGACCTCCATTTCAAGGGTTTTGGTGAATTATGAGCGTTCTCCTCACTTTATTATTTTAGTTAATTAAATTACTTTTACTCTGCTGCCTTCACTTCTCAATGGAAAATGTGGTTTATTCAAAATAAAGATGTTCTCTGCTATCTTCTCTTACAGGATATGAAGATATCCAAACAGACACACAGAAGCAGCACTTCCTTTTCATGAATGTATTTACTCTTCACCCATTTATGGGTCTTGGATAAGTACGGTCTTTAAATTTGAAAAACAGCTGAAGGAATTTTTGAGTTTGGTAAAAAATGGGATTACACACCCCAAAATAGCGCCATTTTAAACTATGATGGCGACAGGCTATATCTACAACCTCATCTGAGCAGCACGGTACCCTTGAACACCATGCACAGACAAAATCTACCCCAGAATGAGGAGCTCCTTTACGGAATCGCACCCTAATATGGCTGGGGGTTTCCTTGAGGTCTCTCATACTGACCAGGCCCAGCCACTAAGATCTGGCTGCTTCATAATTCATTGTGATTTCACTGCAGGAACCTATGGTCTGACTTATGTTCACTGTCCTTTCGCTCTATCAAAACACATCAAGCTGTGATGTAGTACCACAAGCAATACAGATCAGTTGGGAACCTTCTATCCTGAACTGGGAATTTAAGTAAAAGAAAATTACATAGCTTCCCAGGGAAAGATAATGAGAAGCAGCAGAGAATACCAAACTAAATCAACCATATTGAAAATAATAGAACAGCTCAGTTCTGCTTGTGCTATATTACCTATAACAAGGAGATGGGGGCTATATATTTAATTATATTTCTATAGAATACACAGCGGTATCGTCCAGATTGCAGACTGCCCCCTACTCAGCCAAAAGCAAATGTTACTCAAAATTCATTCAGTCTCTGTTTCTCCTTTTGTTATGTTAGTTTTATATGTGCCCTGGGTAGCAAATACCCAAAGTGGCACAATTTCAATTTTCCACCATACAATGTCAATTTCTTTAAAAACTGTAAATATACTTTATCCCCAAAAATAAAATTAAAACAAAAAACAAAATACATGTACGCAGCATTTTGTCATAGATTTGTACATAATGCACACTATGTTTACTTTTCAAAAGGCAATGTAAATTTTCTGCCCACCCCACACCCTGGTACCATTACTCAACCTTTTCCACAAAACAGTGCATTGGACTGATATGATAAATTAGTCGCCTATCCTTTGGAGCAATAAGTGATTCACAATGATTTGCAAAAGTGATGGGGAAGAGAGGTTGTCTTTTAACTGTATAAAAACACTCCTAAAATCAGCATCAGGTGGTCTGTTTTTTTTTTCTTTCGTTTCCTTCTATATATCTCTTGGAAAACTGGTCATTGGGAAGAAGCTTTTGTAGACAGCGTGGCCACACAGTGCTGCTGGAAATTGGGCGACATGGCCGAGTTGCAGCCCAGTCTCTGGTGCGAGGCCTTCCTGCCTCCACTGTCTCCCTCCACAATCCAGGGATTGGCGTCTTTTCCCAGCATGCTGCAGCAGCCCGTGGGAGTGCCACTGCCTCGGTCTGCTGTGTTCACCACAACACTGGCCACCTGCTCTGCTGCACTGCCATTGTGTGGAGCGGCTGAAACCTCTGAAGTTTGCCCCTGAAGCACAGCAGTTATGTGGTTCAGGAGGTCGCTGAAGAATTTTGGTACACCTTCATAACCTAAAACAAGAAAAGGGAGACATGTTAACACGTTATTGACCAATATAGAGGGTGTCCCATAGGCCAGGCAATACTATCGATTAAGCCAATTAAGCAAAGAGGAACAATTCATCATTTTGATAATCAATTTATTCCAAAGACAACCAATAAAGAGCCAACCAACATTAAACAGCTATTCCTGTGATACCACACTTACTGTATGTGATGTTCTGTATATGACTAGAGCCATCAGTTTCATGAAAAACTCATTCACCATGATCCATATCTACTGTATGCACATGTATACATGGACAGATGCCTCCACACACACCCCCCCACATTCTGATATGCAATACTCATGCTAAAGAAACTTCTAATCAAGTTCTAATATAACTGAATTAACATTGTGTTACAAATGTTATAAATCTATAGAGGAAAGGTACAGCGGTGTTAATAGCTTTGAGTTTAAACGTTATCAAAAAGTTTATAGATGTTGGCTTTAATTAGGAGGGTTTTTTTTTTCTCAATCAGTTTTTATTAAATCAGGGATGGAAAGAAGATAGTACGACCCATTCCAGATTTTACTATGAACTTGATTAGCCACAGTGTATAGGTAACAAGCTCAGTTGTGTCTAATGAAGCTCACACTAAAACAAGGAATGGATCAAACTGCTATGCAGTCATTTATCGGTATTTAAAAGTCTGCTGGAGTGCTTATTGCTATTAGACATCTGTTTTAAAAAAGTGCTTTACATTTTGAAAAAGCTGAACCCGTCATTAGCAGTGGTCGTTATGCGTTTAATATTAGTAACAGAATCCAGCACCCCTAAAATGCATAGGGTCGCTTGAATCAACACTCACCATGCTAAATCTATAAACTGAAGTTCAGATGAATAAGATGTGTGTCTACTCTGTGTGTTTCAACTTCGGATCAATCCTCAATGTAATGTAGAAGTAAAACCAACCCTGGTTAATCGGTTTTGCACCATAATAATCAGGAGGGTAGAGTTACAGAAACCTCTAAGTCCACTGGTTATGCTCAACTGAGCATGCCCACGGAAAGCCTCAGGGTGCTAAAGAACGCCCGTTCGTAACCGAGCAATGCTGGTTTCTATAGAAACAGCCGATTCCCAGGGTGCTTTGTGTCACCACAAAGCACTGAAGAAGATAACCCCATGGTGGCATGTAACAGCAAACAGGCACAAACAACCTTTAACGATGGGCTTTCTTTTCAGTAATAATGACAAGGAAGAATGTGTATTATGAACTTAAACAGATGTAGAGGTCACAACTTGCTGATTTAGTAGAAATGTAGACATAAAACTTTTATTTATGTCTTTTTAAATGAATATTGTTTGAATCCATAATAGCGAATGAGTGCCTACACGGAGATTCTGTTTCTTGTGTCCTCAGGACACAAATTCTACACATCTCACAGGTAAACTACCTTAATTACAAAAACAAACGTAAGCTTGCCTCGTGTTCAAGGATCTCTGTTTTGGGGAGCACACTGCATATAAACAAAGCATAACAGCCACTCTGTAAAATGCCAGAGTAAAATCTAGTTGTTAAATGCATCCCTTGTGCTGTAATACACTTATTTAATACTGATTTCAACCCCGTAAAATGCATTTCTGACAAACACACTGTAAGGCTACAGTTTACTTTATTTAGAGTCATAAGGGAGACACCTAGTGGTGTTAAGCTGTTAAGACCTGCCAGGCAAAAGGTCACGTTTTTATTTTATTGATTCTCAATGCGATTAGAAAGCCATTGGATTAGAAGACCAGATGGTAATTACCAGGACCAAATTAACTCCACACCCCCTACAGTTGAACTGGGGGTGTTTATGCAGGACTGGTAAGAAACATTACTTCCCGATCTGAACTGCAGGCAGACAACTTTGAAAACATTTTTAAGAGGTGTAACATAACTAACAACTTAAAACACGCTAAAGGGAATTAACATAACAATAGACAACAGTAAGTCAAGAAACAGGTTCAACAAATTACCTGGGAATGCATTAATGTCAATGACGGCATGCTGGCCGGTTTGGTTGTTGATGATCACATCGATTCCAAACAGGGACACACCAAGCGCCTGGCACAGAGACCTAGACATCTCCCTGATGACATCATCGCTGGGCAGCTGGGACACCCCTTCCACATTGTCCCTCTGTAAAGTGAGACGGGAATAAGTCAAAGCAATGGGTTTTATCCACATACCATGAAGTAAAGGTCCAGTCTGTGTAGTTACCACAACCATAACGCACCTTAAAGCTGTTCTTAGTCTGTAATATTATTCTGTATATAGCACCCCATCTACCATGGCTAGCACTGTTTGTTGGAACTTGAACACTATGTTCTGACTTTAATAAGTATGTTTTTAACCTGTTACTTTTGCCTGTATTTTGCCCAGGAGAACCCTTGATGATTGTGATGCATATTTCAAGCATGTTATCCTGACCCTGTTAAATAAATACACTTAAAAATACAACCCCTACGGTTGAATATACAAGATGAAACTTTCATGAAAAATCCAATGGCCTATATGAACAGTACAGTATGTGCCTGAGCTATAAAAGACAGACCAACAGGCAGACAGACACCTCTTCACAGATTCCAATACTCTCAATAACTTGTGGTAAAGAATGTTGTAACCAAGACTAATTACAATAGAAGATATAAGTATTAATGAATTATATACTGTATAAAGTAAAAGCAAGAGATTTCGAGCAACATGCCGTTTGATTCATTGTTGTGGTTGTCTGAGGAAGTGCAACTGGACAATCAAGTTGACCACCTTTGACAGTCCTGGCTAGATTTAGCTGCACATCAAAACAAACCTCTCAAAAGACATGCGGCAGTGTTAGGTGACAGGGTTGGGAAAGATTATTATTATTATTATTATTACTTTTATTTTTTTATCAGCTTTTGTGATATGGGAGTAATGACAGGAGGTATCCATGACAGATTTGTAATACCGTTTCTCAGTGGCAACAAAGCTGTTTCAAACACTCAGACAGTGGCATAAAAAGGACACCCGATGCCCAGGCAGTGGACTTTTGTGTATTTTTTTCCCCCTTTTCTTTTTCTATGCCTAGAAGCTGTGCTTTGGTAAGTTTGATGCCTAGCAGTATTACATTTTTTCACCACTTGAACAAGTGTTTGTGTCTGGTTCAGACATCCAAAATCTCATCTATTGTTTGGTTTCCCAAAAGATCTAAATTGATATACATCATCAGTCATCTTTATTGCGCATTTAAATATGGCTACCGTTTTC
Source organism: Polyodon spathula (assembly GCF_017654505.1). NCBI lineage: Eukaryota > Metazoa > Chordata > Actinopteri > Acipenseriformes > Polyodontidae > Polyodon > Polyodon spathula. Next base: position 11,706,765 of record NC_054545.1, read on the forward strand.
TTTTTTCAAAATTATATAATAAAATGTGGTTAGTCATGTTTATTAATATAAATTTAAATATGGCTACCAGAAGTTTTTTTTTTTCTTCTAAATTCTAGTGGCGTATGGATATCTACAAGTGATTGCCCCTTTTTGAAAAAAAAGTTTCAACCCATGGGAATATGCTGTGATAGTCACACCCCCTTGTGACCTGTTCTGACCAATCAGGATAAAATATTTAAAAGACCCATTTTATAAAAAGACTTGTATCCACATATTCTGATATTACAAGACATATACATAAAACTGCGTCTGTATGGGATATGTATTGGCAATTGGATTAAAAAAAAAAATCCCAATTCTTGCATCACTTTCTTTTTATATCATTAGCAAAATCAATTATTTGATCAATTATTTGATACATATTAAATAAAACAAACAAAAAACCCAATGTTGTTACTTACAGATGTCAGGTCCGAGGATGACTCTGGCTTTGAAACGTTGTGACTATTGAAGAATATTGTTTTTCTGTCTGAAAACAGGAGAAAAACGAAGTGTTGTTTCAAAAAGACATGGTATGGAGGAGTCAAAGTCAAGCTACACCTACATAGCAGTCTCAGAGACATTAATCAAATGTGTAGAAGTAGAGTAACTTAACATTTCTGGATGGTTATTTCAAAGGGTTATCTGGTCCAGCAGTAGGGGGCAGCATGGCAGTCTTAAAGGCACGCAAAGCTATTGCTACAAACTACAGGCAGACTGACCGAAAGAACTGGTCTGTAGCCATGAGGCTACACAAATATAATAAAACACTATAGTCAAACACCTCTTTGATTATCATGCGGGGCAGTACTAACAGTTAACAAAATGACCATTTAAAATCTATCAGTTCCGGGATAGCCACTAATAATAAATATTTTAGGAGCAACATACTAAACTGGTACAGTAACTCTAGACTTCCATAACATTGTTTGTTGCAAGTTTTCCACAGATGGTTTTATTAATGACTATTTAAAGACAGAATGTACCCCTGTGTTTAGGGCCACTAGTGACTTTTTATAAACACTTCCATTACAAATTAAATTGCACAACCCATTAAAATTGCCTATCAATGTCATTTGCCTGTATTTATTTATTTTTTTTAATCGTCGCTGACGTCTTTTAGTTGTATATTACTGGCAGTTGTGTTATTTAAAAGCAGGTCAACCAATGCCAGGCATTGGCTCCATACAGATGAAAAAATATATATCTGCTTTTCACGCAATACAAGATACTAGCATATTTCGTCCATTTTGTGTAAGAATTTGGAAAAAAGACGAAATGGTCCTCTCTGTATTGCATTCTAACAGTGACCTAAATCAAATTCTTAACTTTGTAGGAGTATTTTTTGGAATGAAAACCAGTACAAACCAGCCTTTACACCTTCTGTAGCATATTTTCAAAACATTTTACTCTAGCTGGTATCTCAAATTACCACAGTACTGCTGTTAGTTACATAAAGAAAACTGTACTACAACTAAGTGATATCAGTGGCTTATATAGATACAAGACTTAACAGCCACTGTGTTAAGTGGAGTGATTTTGCCACTTTTGAGGAGGTTTTTTCTTTGGAGGTCTGACGTGAAGAGGGTTTATCAGAAATGGAAACTGCTCGTAACAGGTTGAGGGGATTTTTTTTTTTTTTTAATGGAACACGGATTCAAGATAAAAGCGTGTTTCTCGGCTTCCTGCTGACTGGCCCCTACTCTCACCTGCAGGCCCAGCTGGAAAGTTCTTGAGGGACGGCCTCTCCACCACTGTGTAGGACTCTCCCACCACGAACACCTTGTACAGCACGGCATTGTGGTTGATGAAGCTCTGGATCACACAGGGGGGCTTGATGTCCTTCAGACCCTCTTCGTTGAAAATGATTGCCATCTACAGGACAAACAAGTACTGTATATAAAAAATAGGATTTTTTTTACCAAGACTATCAGGTGTGGAAATGTACCTGGGTAAAAGTACGAAAGTCTTAAGTTAAATAGAAGAGACGGCAGTACAAGCCTCAACTGACATCTGTGTCATGTGGTGACAATTTTGTTATAGCTTGTTTATGGTACCTAATGTTTTCCCTACAATAAGAGCAGCAGCACAATATATTATTATACAACACTAGAGAATATATTTCTTGTTCAAAAATAAATACACTGGTTTGATATGTATACTTGTCTCTTTTTTTTTAAATGCTGTTACTGATATGATAAACAGGTAGTACAGAAAGACTGAAGGACATAACTAAAGATCGATACACATGCAAAAGACTCATGCAAAATGTTCTTCCGTTCAGGTGAATATTGCTTTTAGGAGTTCAGTTGTGTTAAAAGGGCGAATACAATATTTATTAATTTTTTGTTTTTTAACCTTTTCATGTATCATTTATAGTACTGCGATTTCTGAATGAAAGCTAATGTCACTGCAACACCACAACCAGACACTGCTTGTACAGAACAAAGAAGGGAACACAAGTGATAGGATCTAGCAAATTACTATCTGAACTCAAGGTTCTGGCTGCAGTTGCTTAAAAGATAATTCACTGCTAAACTACTTCTGATAACTGCACCTAATCACAAATGAATGATTTCTATAGCAACTACAAGAAAAAGTGGGTGACTGCGGGCAACATTACCCAATGCCACAGGCTCAATGCAAGGCAAAGAGTTTTCACTCTGTGAAAACTGCAAGTCAACACTGGTTTTAAGAAATCACTGACTGCTTCATCATGTCACAGAGTTCTTTGACACTTGACTGTTGGCAGGTTTGTGACAATAACACTATTTTGGTCATTGGACTGAAGAACCTGCGATCCACCACAATGTGGTTGCTTTTCTTAAAGACGACGAGAGAGGTATTTTTATACTAAGGGACTAAATCTTACTTACCTCATGAGAATTTGTACCATGTGCTACTCTGGTTTTGCAAACTACAGGAAAAAAAAAAAAGGAAGATTACAGGAAGATGATCATTAATGTTTTACCACACTGGGTACAGCATATATAAGAGAGACAATAACTTCTGTCTGGTTTAATAAACTAAGTGTAGGAGCCTTTGAAGTTATCTACAGGTCATGTTTCTCCAGCTTCAATGTCTGTGTTCTGTGTTCCATTTCAGTTCCTTTACTCAAGGCATGTTAGTATTAAAGTGTGATATGATATTAAAAGTTAATGAAATCATTCATTTCTACATATTCTGTATTCTCGTGTTGCATCAGTCAGGGCTAAAAGGACTGGTACTCATTGTTACTCAGTACCATTAACATTTAATACCACATATTTGTGATGCTTTGTGCATTGACTGTGTTGAGTACTGGCACCTTTGTAATAACACTTGACAAATCATATTCTGCCGGAGTTTTAGGGTACAGTACTAAGACATTGTCTGGTAATCCTGTAAAATGATGTGACAAGGGTACATACTGAAGGGGAATGTGAGTCTGTGCTTCTCTATCTGCTCCAGGGTATCTGGTCCACACTCGCTGGTAAGCACCATGAAGGGAGGAGAGCAGATCCTGCCATCTGCAAAGCAAAAGAGAGGAGGCTGTGAATGCAGCCGGGGGCAGGTCCTTGCAATCCTGTGCGAAGGGTATACTGTCAAAACGGCCGTTATACTTCATTCTTTCGCATTTATCTGGAGAACCGCTTACCCAATTGTCAAGAAACTTGGCATTAACATTATGTAGTTTAAGTTACAACACTAGAGGAGGGTGTATATCTGTCCATACACCCAGCCATCATGGAAATTGGTAATAATGTTATGTAGAATAGTATTAGATTGTAGGGGGTCATACGGGAGGTGTCTGGCTGTCTGTTCAGTCTGCTTGTCACTTATGCTTGCTTATATCTGGAGAAGAATCGTGTATCAAATTGTGACTGAACATTTCATTGCTACAGTGATTTAGTGCATACTAGTGCTTTTCTTTACATACTGTTGATCTGTCAGTACGCCACTTTTTCCATCACACTAATGGCTCCAATTTTGAATTTACAGCCGTGGCTGGGAATGTATATTTCTGACATACTGTAAAGCAGTTGTTTACACTAGTGGTGATCTGGGGAGCCAGAAAATTCTTAACCAAAATCGCTTCTTAAAACATCCAAGATTCAATATGAACCTCTACCGACACTGGAATTTTACTCGAGTTTCCAATCAAATTTGAAGTGCATATAAAATGCTGTCTAAGGGGTTTGATATTTTACTGGGTTGTAAGGACACCAAGAAAGGAAAATCACACTCTAACCTTGGCTCCAAATACTACTATACCAAGTTCAAAACTGACACGAGCATTCCCCATTGTTTTTAAACAGTTTAAATTATATATAGTGTGCAAACTGAACAACCACATATATAAATACCGTACAGACTATTCTCCAATAGAGTACTATTCATTAGTGGGGTTTGAGCAGTCTGAATAAATGACAGGGCGGTTCAAAGGCTATTTAATGAAATACAAAATAAAAAGTAAAAAAAGGATAGAGCCCCAATTGCTGAAAATATTTTATTATTTTGTTTCAGCAATAGGGGCTCAGATTCTTCTCATCCCTTAGGAATTAGAACTATAAATTATCATCTCCCACGGGCTCATGGCTGTTCAGATTGGCTTCTGTTCTCTCACTGAAAACACTAGATACAGTCATTAGTCTGATTTCTTTATTTTCAGCCAGACTGGGGGCGAGACAAAAGAAACTACAAAAAGGACCACTGGGAACTTTTCTTTGCTGCTAGTAAATGTTTTTCTCAATTTCTTGACATGCAGTCAGCCCAGTCAGAAACTTCTTTGCGGTCTAAAATGTCTAATTATCTGTGACACTCTTTGAAATTACTCTATTTAAAGTCATCTGTAAAGGACCAAACTTATTCTCAGAATAGTGTTTTGATATAGTCCTTTGATCCCTATGAAACAAGAGAAGCCCATGCTTTCAGCAGCATTGTCAACACACTGAGACAGTCCCAATAACCCCAATTTTATATTGGGTTCACTTCAAGTTGAACGGGTGTTTCAAAAGAACAGTATTTAAAATGATGACAACGCGGGCCATTGTGCAGAATGACAAACTTTGCTCTCTAACTACATTAGGTTGTAAATCATCAAGGAGGCAAGGTATCCCGTTCCAGGATTCAATACCTTGGAGGCTTGTCATCACGTACAATCAGAGATGCCAATGGTGGCCCGATCTTCAGTTATTTTCCCCATTGTTAGTGAGAAAACAATGTAAAACCTTGACTTGCGTTACACCCGATTAATTGATATATTGTACAGGGTTTCAAATGACCAGAAAAGAGGTTAACTACAAGCTCCTAGTCGCACAGTAACACGCAAACGTGAGCTTGTTGTGTCCATACCCACCCACAATGAACAGAACTGTTGTGGTGTTTGTCTGTTAACACTGCCGCTCCAGGAGTCTTGATGGACTTGCACTTGTACACTGAGGGAGATGGCTACTTTCCATACAAGCACAGTGTATATCACCAACTCCATTTGTGTAACAAATTTTAACCTCAGTAATTTGATAGACAGAATGCTACGTACAGTATTTTAGGTGTTTACATTTTTGCACACCCGCATTTACTGGCATGCTGACCCTACAACATTGTACAATAAACAGTTTCACATTTAAAATGCTGAATGACTTTACAAGTGTCCCCTTTAAAATAAAACTGCAATTTAGGTTTGCCTGCTCTTAAAATTATTCCAATGCATTACTAGGAAACCAAATCAATATATTTAACTCAACAGCTGAAGTAATTCTGGCGCAGTGAAGTAATCCTTATGAACGCTCAAGAGCCGTTTCTCTTAAATCAGAGGCTCTTTTTCAAACAAACCTTTCAATTACCATTGTGCTGTTAAGTCTGCTTACAGTAAGCACAGTTTTTCATATTTTCAATTTTACATCTATTATTTGTTAAGCCGAAGTGACCCTGTTCTGATTGCTCCGGTTTCCTTGTCAAGACATCTACTATAGTCCCTTCTCTGGAAGACCCTTAGCCTTATTTCTGTTTTACCTACAGCAGTTTCAGCCATTTCTTCACAATGGCAAAGTTCAAAATCGTAATACAGGACACACCCCTGCTAGATACAATTCATAAATAAATTATATGTGTTGTGAATTTAGTGCTGGTCTACCGTCAGGGTCAATGACACTGGTTTTGGTCAAGGAGAATTCATGCAGGCATCATGGGAGCTTCCCCTCACAACTCTGAGAAAGCACTGAATGCTGACCTGGGCACCCACTGCCATCCAGTATGGGCCGCTCTCTAGCAATTGTACTGAATTGTGTGTCATAGCAGTAGCTTTGTTAAGTGGACCAGCGCTGCCGCAATTACACATTTTATAAAGCACAAAATAATTCAGCTGCTTTCGATGCTCCTAGCTGCTTAAGAGAACAATGCCCGCTACGGTTTAATGAGACAGGGCCTGAGAGGTGAAACTGAGTTAAGTGAGAACATCGGCTCCAGACTGCTTCCTGTTTTGTCAACACAAAAGGCCCAGGCTTATCTGGGGGGGAAAAAAAAAAATCATAAAAACTGTTGATACTATCTATCTCTTTTCTCATTATTGCTGTGTTAACACAATGAGCCACGTAATTCGCACGAAAGGCTGAAAGAAATAACCAACAGCTTTGTTTTTGGTTGACAAAGCACCAATGGTGCTTCTAATATAGTTTTTACATATTTACACTGTGCCCAATGTGTTGCTCCCAGTGCACTGTTTGAGTGGAAAAAATGAACCCAATGTCCAAACTCTGCCACAATGATTAGAGTTGTTCTTTCCTGTGGTGTTTCTTATGCAAACATTGCCATTAATTGAATAAAAATATTTTGCAGCATGCCTTGCCGACACTGTGCAAGTAGATGCAAGGAGACAGTGGAGGGGAATGTCCTCACAGCAAGCTTGCTTGACCTCAATGTGATGCTGTCAGCATAGGCTCCCGTCACTAACTGTGTGATACTGGATGAGTGGCAAAAGGACTGAGCCAATGTGCTTGCTGGTTATCATCTATTCTGCCTTTCTAATGTGATTACACTGACAATGAGATTTAGCAGGAAGCATGGAAGGCCCATGGGGCAGACTGTCAGGACTGGGAAATGACCCTGCGAAGGTCACAGTATTTGTAACAACAGAGCTCCAGGCATGATCTCCACACAAAACAGCTGAGAAATAAACAACCTCCCTTATTATAGGATCGTCTTTACTAGAGCACAAAGAAACATGACCTGGTTAGGTTGTTTTAATTTTTATTTGCAATATTACACTGAAATGTACATAATGATCTACAACAGAAAACAATGACTTCTGAACTAACCAATTATCCTACAGAAACCAAAAGCATCTCTCCAATATGAGAAACTGTTGTGGTTTACATGCAAAGCAGACACAGAAAGTGGAATGACATCCAAGGCAGGATACCAAGAGGACTAGCACACTATTCATGACCAAAACACAGGGATTGGAATGGGTTAAGTGGTTTCATAAACAGATCCCCAAATTAAATTAAACTATTCCACAGGTCTGCCATTCCCAATAAAGCAAAGCGTATGTATTAATGCTCATACAGGATCTCCTTTCTACCCAAGAGCAGCGTTTGCTTGACGTTGCCCTGGCTCTGCTAATTGTTTAGGATTTGTTTGAAAAGTTAAAAGGGAAATCTAGCATGCCTGAAGTGCAGCCAGAAGGCTCTTTTAAAACACACCATTGCTCTTGATCACAAACATTACAGCTGATGTTTATCAGAGCACCTCTCCTGTTCTACCAGTAACCTTTAAGAAAGTCACCAGTACAGTACATCACACTAGAATTTACTATGTCTAGGTTTGCCTCTTCATAACTCTGTTATAATGGAAGCACAAGACACTCTGCTGTATGGTTATTATGGGCACTTAGTCAAGTGTTATTGCAGTTTTTCAGCAGCTTTAAAATGGACCAGTATAAAAAGACAGCACTCCACGGCAGCAATTAAATTGATATTTGTTGTAAATGGTCATATTGATAGTTTTATTTAGGCTTTAAATAAAAAAAGAGCATTTTATTTCACAAGCTTGAGTACACAGACTATACGTGCTACACTTAGAGTTCTACATTTTCAAGTTTTATCTTAACACATTTTTCCAGGGAATTTTACAAATATTAAAATAGTGATAAAATCCGTAGAAGCATTGGTAAAACATTAGGAAATAAAATTCTCAGTATACAAACTTTACACGTGGAATATGATGCATAGCAGTTCTGGTTCCTGATTACGTTTTGAGATGTATGACAAAGCAGAATGTGTGCAAGCCGAGACCCAAGTTAACGTTTGGGCAATCACTGTGCTGACAGTACTACTATCTGCAGAAGGTATGAAAGTGACATCAGCACAAAACAAGCCAGGTTTACTAGCCTTAAACAATCTCTGTCTGTGTACAGATATACATATGAACACAAAAACATTTTTCTTTAGTATATACTAACAGTAGACCATTCCCATGACAATGAGCTGCTGTATCCTGGGTCAGTGTAGGGCTGCTTATTACAATGTCAGAGTCAAAATAAAACAGCATTTTAATCAAAATATTGTGCATTTCCTAGAAAACAGTACGGGGAAAATACTGACTGGTAGACTAAAAATCAGTAAAAACCGAGGTTCAGCTTTTAAAAAAAAAAAATCTAAATATGGAACACTAGGAACACTGTTTGAACTTGCTAATTCAATGAACCTCTTTTATTCAATTGTTTTGAAAAACAACTAAATCAGTTCTGCCAGTAAGTGCACGTGGTCAGATATAAAATACTGTATACCAGTCTCATTACAGAAACAAAACAAACTCGGCTTAAGACATGGGGGATATTGTTTAACATGTTTATTCCAGTCTTCAATTAAACTAGAATTAAAAGTTTTTCAAAAAGGAGAAAACCCCACATTACCGGAACGATGACACCTGTAAACTCCCCTTTTTATAATACCCCCTGGGCAACTACAGTAGGTTTTAAATCACCCCCTGTTTATTCCCTAAGTACAGTACATCACAAGTGACTTCATGATTAGAACATCAAGACTTTGAGAATCCCAGGCGTAAATCGTTAATTCCTTTCATCCTTTAAGTAGATTAACTTCCTATTTTAATTATGTAGTATTAATCTAAATTAATATGCATGGATCATAAGACAAATATTATGTCCACTTACGAATATTAAAATTGTAATAGTTTGCACAGATAAATGGCTCTGAAATGTTGTACAGCTATCGCAAGACGACAAAAGTTTAAGGGTACAGCGTAAGGAAACTGCTTTTCTACACACTGTAAAACACTATGGATATTGAAGTTGAAGTAATATCCATGTAAAAAGTAAATTATGTTTGACATTAACTGCCTTTATTAACAGGAAGCAGAAGTACGATTTTATTACACATACTAAGTTTGTATTACATGTGGCTGTATTAGTCACACCATGAGGTTTGGTTCCTGTATAACAAATGGATGCATTTTATTTATGTACCAAATGTCATTAGTCAACAGCACAGTAGTTGGTCTTTATATCGGGATCCTATCATTATCAAAAGCAGCTGCTCTATTCACTGTCATTCATTACTGATGAACAGCATTCACTGCATCATCCTTTTGCAAATATTATATTATCTTCAGGTAAACACCATTGCAAAACATTAAAGAAAAAATAATGTGTATGTTATTACTGTATTGGGTACATAAGCTTATTATTAGTTATATTAACCCTTTAGGGGAAGCCAATTTCCATTCAGCATTGCTGAGGGGACGTACGTGTTTTACGCTTGAAATAACACAGGTCAGTTTTTTTGTGCTGTATTTTAAGAACTGCATATTCCCCTGTAACTGAGTGTATAATAAAATATGTCTTTATGGTTACCGGCTCTTATCGGTCAGTATTTTATTAGTTGTCATTTTGCTTGGCGTCATCTTGCACAATCCTGAGAGTCCAGCTGAGTTTTCAAGTGACAAATCATGCATACAGTTTGTCTCACTTTTGATAACACAAATCATTCTAAAATGTGTCCTGCTTGTCTCTTTCAGTGTCTAGTACGAATGTTTGTTTTTTTTGTGTCAAGACAAGTACTACAGCCCTCATGACCGTATGCACATAAAACTGTACAGTATTGGGAAACGGGTGACATTTTATCCCATTTAGACTATAAATAATCATTTCACCTCAAAAGCAAATATTATTGGCATAAGAACACAAAGCAATGTGACAATTCCCACTGGGCCAGTTTGATCCAGTTTTGACCAGTCAAGCAGTTACAACAAGAACAGTGATGATGTCACCTCAAATAATCTGAACACAATGGTAGTGGGTTATTGTAGTTATTACATGTATCCTTAGGAACCCATACTTTCACAGAACTAGGTTGGCACACACGCACACATATTTCTCAAATGAGTTACCTTTTTGTTAGCATGCAAGAACAATGTTAGAGAATGGGATTAAGGATGCTAGTTTTCAAAACAAATTATAAAAAACGTAATCTCAGACAAAGATCAATTTTTTTTTTTCAATGGACTGATCATTGGCATGTTTGAACCTGAACAGTACTGTATATTCCGCTTCAAACCAGCCTTGCTAACAAACCTGCTGCTCCACCTTCCACAAGCATCCAGTCTCGCCGCCTTAATGGCAAAGTAGGAAATCAACCACAACAGAGTATGCTGTATGCTTGAAACAATGCAGGCTATTTTTTGCACTGCATATTAAAATCTCTCTATATGTATAGTATAATAAAACATGTCTCTTTTTGGCCAACTGCACTTACCAGTCAATATTTTGTCACTTGTAAAACTGGCTTGGCAACTTGCACAATCCTGAGATGGATCTGTACAGCATTGTATATTCAGCTTCAAACCAGTTTTCCAGCATTACAGACTTCTCCCACTATTAGCTAGAAGTGTTCCGTGTCTTAAATACTTGTTGCCCAATGTTAACAAGCTTTCCTATTGGCAACTGTGTTTTTTTCTATTGTAAACACAGCTGATCATGACCATCTCAAAATAAATCTCGGGGAACTAAAGAAAGCCATTGTTCACCAAGTGTTGCTTGCTTCAAAGCTTAGTTTATGACAACCTGGGTACCAAGGAAATCAGCTGTTTTAAAGGAGGCTGGTGTTCAAAATACATCACCATTTTTTTTTTCAAGACACAACCCTTATAGGGTCAAGAGGCCTCCAAAAGACCAGAGAAATCATAAAAATTGACCAATAGAACTGAAGGAGTCAGGCCAGCCCTTAAATCAACCAACAGAATTGAAAAAGCGTCTTCCTGTAACTCTTAATGCTGTGGTGTGCACTGTGCTTCATCGGAAACAAGCTATTATTGGCTTACTTCGTTACAGCTACACATGCGTGAAAAAACTGTTTATAAAGCTTAGTCAGTCCTGATTCAGCCAAGTCAGCCCTGACTGCAGTAAATCCTACTCATTCCCATGTAGAACTAATTTTTTAACATACTTCTAAAACTCACCTAAGTCACAAAACAGGTTGCTTAGCAACATAAAACAGGAGTTAAAACATGCTTGCTTACCGGGATGCTTGTCGCGCGGTTCTCTCTACTCCTTACTGATTTTATCTGAAGTTAATTATTTTTGCATTCTTGTCCACTATTTTAAATGTCACACCCATCAAAGCATCAGCTATCAGCTCATTAATGTCTCCACATAATGAACACAGCCCAGGGTCTTATTCACAAGAAGGAGCTTCATTTACAACATCCTCAAGCACCGAAGTGCCCCTTTTCCTTCAAATTTAAGGTATGTGGCCCCCAAAATACTGCATCATAATAGGGTATCATGTCCTAAAATCACTGCAGACATCACTGGCAACGCACTTGTTCACTGATTTGTGGCACAGCTAATGGTAGCCATAACAATAAGTTATGACAATGCAAAATTACATTTTAATAAATCCTTGGCCATTTGCAAGGACTACCCACCTGGTTCAGTGCCTGGTTCAGAGTACAGAGAAACTAAGAATAAAACTAAGCTAGGAAAGTAAACATCTAAGAAGCTGCTGCAGTATTACAGGGGGCTGTAAAATGACTACAGAATGTGGAAACCATCACTAGACACATCATAAAAGACTGCACGTTCTGGGTAACATGGAGATGAGTGGAAAATCCAGAATACTCAGCAAACCACTTGGCTTCAACTTAAAATGCAGCACTATTGTATTATAAAGGCATCCATGTCACATAAACTTGCTAAAAATTTCTGACCTGTGTTACTGAACACGCCAATGAATAACTGTACACAGATTACTTCCAGTGATATGTCAGTCCTAGTTTCTAGCATGGTCACTCTATTTCAAGACAGCTGGCTAAATGGATGTGCCTCACAACTGCACAGTGAATCAATAAGCCGTTACTCTTGTTAAATTCATGTGATGAAAGTCCTGTAATCTGTACATGTACCTATTCCGGTGTCCCACTGAGCATATGTACATTTTGATTTACATACTTGATGAAAGGGAATAGAAAACTGGGGCTTCCCACACTAGTAAGGGCAGCACATGCAGGCGACCTGCAGCTGATGCTTCAATAAGCTACAGCAGCTGTGTTACTATTGGTCAGTAATATCTCATATCTTTTATGGGGTTGTGGACCAGAACAGTGGCCAATGAGGACATTAATACAGATAAAGTGGTCAGTTTTTTTTTTTTTAAGTAAAAGTCCCTGGGAGTCCTATTCCTTGTCAGAGAAAAGAATGATAACCCCTGACAAGGAAAGGATTGATATTAATCTCCCCGAATCTGTCTCTAAATGGGCTTCAAAGTCAAAGAACAGACCCCTAGAACAGTATAAAAAGGAAGTTTGAGCTCAATGGTTGTGTTCTTGTTCTTCATCAGCTAATTTGCCTGGCTAATCTGTGACGCCACAGCCCTGATATGACAGCAGCAAGAACACTCAGAGCCACAGTATTTTAAACAAAGCATTTCTGTTACAACAGCAGCCGTAATTGATGTGGCATTCAAGGGCAGTAATTCAAGTTAGATCTCAACAGATCAGTGTGGAATGCCAGGTCGCAGGGCTGCAGCAAATGTGTAACAGCGTCATTAACTGTCTGGAAACAGTTTGGAATGGTCCAATAAAGGGAATTTAACTGAACAAGACTGAAGGTCAGGGCTGTTTTTATGATTTAATAAACAAGGGGATTCTGTGGAGGTGTGTGTGTGTTTCCTCATTGTTGTAGTTGCAGGTATTTTATGGAAAAGTCGATGCTCACTGAAGGAATGTTTCTAGTTTGGTGTGCTTCACACAGCAGACAGAATAGTGTATTTGATCCTTCCAACACAGAGAAGAGGTGTGATCCTTTTTGTTCTGTGACCAGACTATTTCAAACCACCAGAATTTAAGGGTCACAGAATCACATGACATTTTACAATGAGGAAGTGACTCGCAGTAACAGTTTACAGCTAGCAGCGCACTTTGTAGCTCAAAAGCTTCGCTCAGGGAAAAAAAGTGTTCAATATAAATGCGCTCACAACACCTTAGAATGAGTGAATACACATGCTTGAACCACATTTGACATCATAATTCCTTGTGACATTTTTTGGGAAATGTCCAGCAGGGGAAAAGTTAATTAATCATTAAACAATACTGTGGCCAAACCCGAGTCAAGCAGACTTTGGTTAATGGAGTCATGTTATATGGCTAGTCACAGTATATTTTGATTTACTGTTTTGTATAGAATTGTGGGGCATTTGACAGAAGACAGAACATAACAATTTCAAAACGAGGCTCAGGTTGCCGTTTGTCTTGGCTGAAAACTGGAAAGAATAAAAGTTGCTGGCTATACTGGTGCATTGAGGACCTGTGGCTGCCAGTTTTACAAGACTGGGCATAATTTAAGACACACACTGTTTATCAGTTTGAGTCATTCCAGCTTAGTGAGTTTAAAATCAGGCACACCTTAGCTCAGCTGGACACCATTACCTGCACCAAACAACGTCCAAACCACAGAATCCAATTTAACCCTCCCCACTGCATTCTGATAGTCGTGCTAAAAAAAGTTTTGGAAGTTTCATTCTAACTGAATACGTGGTTCTCATACAAACATTCCCCCCTCCCCAGGTTGTGATTCTGTTATACTCACTAACTTGTATCAACTTGTGCTAAAAAAAAAAAAAATTGTAGCTAGTTTTACCACAGCATACTTATGTAAGCCCACCTCCACTCTATTTATTGAGTGGGGATAATAGTAACTGTACTCATATTGTGCCTTAACACCAAGAATCTCCTTAACTATTATTTTTGATTGCTACATACTTAAGTACTACCTTACGTACTGCACGTTAACTTGAAGCGTATGCTCTTCAAGTCATGAAACCAAACAGGTAAATAAACAGAGAGGCCCCAAACCTTGCATGCGGTCTTCTATCCTGTGGATCAGCTCATAAGACTTGCACCGGTCCAACAGGGTCCGGATAGCCGGAAGGGGGTCAAGGACAATGGTCTCTGGATGGGCTTCAATGTAGTCCTGAAATCATTCAAAACATATTGCTAAGACTTTTAGGAGCATGTTCTTATACAAACTGTGCATGTCATTAAAACCGCAAACAAAGAACAGAAGTAAAAGAAAATTATAAACACTGCGATTCTTCAATTCATTCCTTATTGCGGACTACAAAGAATATGCAGAAGAGTATGCCACTTCTCCTGTCCCCAAAACTACTCCCTGTGAATGAATGAATGAATGAATATGCAGAACAGTATGCCACTTCTCCTGTCCCCAAAACTACTCCCTGTGAATGAATGAATGAATATGCAGAAGAGTATGCCACTTCTCCTGTCCCCAAAACTACTCCCTGTGAATGAATGAATGAATGAATGAATAAATAAATCATATTTTGAGGCAACAGGAGAACAGTGCTGTCTTGCAGGCCCCTCCAATCCTAAGCCTTTCTTTTTAAAGGTGTCCAGTGCATGCAGTGGCTTCTGAAAATGTAAACCAAACTAAATCTCAAAGCTGAAATCGAACCCAGGCCTCTAGCAACAAAACAGTGCATCACTCTGCATCTGTCTTCCACAACACGATCTTGCACCTTAACCAAAGAGCAGACTGAACTCACAACATTACAGTACATAACGAATCCATTCAGTCCTGCTATAGTGTTCAAACACTGCAAGAGCTCCTGCAAAAACAATCAAATCATTCTGACCAAGACACCATCCAAACAAACTGCAGTGTCAGCTCTACTCTATTTCCACAGGCTCACTGGGAATACTGCAGCTGAATGAGATAAACTACTACGACTATTACTACTACTATTAATAATAATAATAATAATAATAATAATATGTAAAAGCGTTTCAACATGACTAGGGAATAGAATTGGGCAGTTCCAGAAGTACTCAGGTTTCCTGTTTTTCAAAGCTTCCTTTATTTTGAATCCTTTACCTAGCCGTGATCCAAACCTGAGTTCAGCCAAAAACTCAACAGATCCTCGTAAACTTTTTTCCCCCCTTTTCCTTAAAGCAGCACATAACAGAACCATTTATTATTAAGACACCTACATATTCCACAAATTCTAAATTGATATCATAAATAAAATAATAAAAAAAAAATTTAAAAAAATTTAAAAACACACATTTCTCCAGCTACACTAAAAAGATAATGAATGACGGGAATCCCATCAAGTGAAACAACTTCTGTAGAGGCGTTTCTTGTTTGTGGTTGAGGACATAAACCACTAATGTGATTGAAGAAATAGTGCCTGGGCAGGTGTCACGTGCTTGCCAACGAAAAAGCTATGTCAGACAAGGTGAGAAAGTCTCTGAAGGTGATGAAAAAGCCCTTATTAAATGTCACCCCCCCACCCCACCGAAGTGGGGGGTGGCCTTGACAAATAGCGCTCTTGTCATTTTAAAACATGTTTCATGGGCTTTCAGATGAAAAATAAGATGCCTAGAAACGGTCTGTTTGCTTAAGATGAAATGACCCATAAACCTACTATGAGCTAGATACTGTCAAGACACTGGGTCAATGAACATCCATCATAGTTTAGTCACAACTGGACTTTAATCAACACCTGAATCACTTGTATGGATTAGGTCACCTGTGCGTCTCAGAATTGTGTCACACTAACCAAAATGTTTGTCTGCAGGTCTTAAGTTTCTTTGAAAAATAAAAAAAAACACACCTGTCCTTCAAAAGAAGGAGACAGACATTGTGAATTGCACAAAGAGAAGTTTTCAAAAACAACAATGCATTCTTTATGTATATAAAACAGCAAGCTGGCCAAAATACAGACTGCTCTGGCTTAAACTAATGCAGAAGAATGAACATAAGGCCTGCTTTTAGTCTAATACAGACATTGCATTTAATATATACACCCTCAGAGAAAATTTGAAATAAGAACTTAAATAAGTGGTGCTTTTATTCCCAAGGAAAAAAATATTGGCTTCAGTCAAAAATTTAATTGGATCCTTTGGTAAAAGCACAGCCTTCTTACAGCAAGAGATGCACACGCTTCGTTTCCACCAGTCTGTTTATTTTTTCTACAAGAGTCATTGACCGTTTAGTGGCTAATTTTCTTCCCCACAGACAGTAGGTCACAGACAGACTAGCCAGATAAAAGTACAGCCATAAGCACTGTTTGAGGAAGCAAATGTTTCAAAAACAAAAACAACAAAAAACAAAAAAGACAAATCTACTTTGTCCAGGATCTCCACAGTAATTCCAGCACTTTGTGACTGCACTTGTTTTTCACTAATTTTAATTGTAATCATGCCTTTCCTGTTTTACCCAATTTATCTCAAATTCAATTGATGAAAATGATCTGAAATATAACTATTTGGCAGTATAGGGCTGACATAGAGAGCTTTCTATTCTAGTGAAGGTTGGGAGCATCACAAGAATGGGAAGTTAGGCCAAGGGTGCTTATAACGAGCAGCCCTTATCTTGTGGAGGCCTGATCCCTCCTGCTTACCAAGGGTCTAGAGCTGGTGTTTCTCTACAATATATGTGAGGTGACCGTTTTGCATGGGAGGGTTAACTACAGACCCCTTTCCCAGTTTGAAGCCCATTGTAGTAAACACACAAATGAATTCTATTTTAGTGTAAAACGTTTGAGACAGCAGCAGCCATGTTGACTGTCTTACCTGGAAGCGCTGGACAAGCAGCAGAGACTGAGTGTCGTTTTGGTCTGCCTCGAGAATGAGATCCGTCAGCTTGTGGATGATCACGTCCAGTGGGCCCTGCTCCTCGATGGGTTTCGTCAAGTCAAGCTGAGGAGGCAACGAGAAACAGGGTCAGTGAAACAGTGTTTATGCAACCATGTCTGAATTTAAACAAAAACGAACCAACTAACATTACTTATTTAAACAACTGTATCTAACACTATTGTCAACTCCATAAAACTAGAAATTGAACAATTCAGTTTCAATACATGTCACTTCAATCTTAAAGCACTCTTTGTGAATTGTTTCTTTAAAAAAAACAAAAACCCACAGGAGCAAACTAGAAACAAGAGTTTTTGTGAACAAAAACAAAGCATCCCTGGTAGTATAATCTTAGGCTATGTCATATCAGATTAAATGGCAAAAAAAAAAAAGAAAAAAAACTAAAAAGGTTCATTTTTGCTGGGCACCAACTGCAATGGACATTTTAGGTTATAAATCATAATTTCTAAGTCATGTTTTCACTACCATTAATTGTGACTTAGTATATTAGTCCTTTCTTGCTCATAGACCTTTTCCTTCTTTGTCTTCACATGAAATTACTAAGCAATGAAACCTACAAGTCATGCCATTAACATAGACAACCCCGAAGGACATAAACACACACGGAATAAACTGCAAAAAATGTCTATGCTTCAACTTTGGCAAGGGGTTCTGAAGAAAATGTATATGAAGACAAATTTATTAGAAATACAGTATGTCCCAAGGTGCAACACTGCTTCCCAAAACTGTACACAGTGAGAACGTAATAGACACATAGGCCTACTAACAAATGGGTTGGCACTTGCGACCAAACTCAAACCCATAACCTCAATTCATATTACTTTATGTTAGTGTTCAAATAGCAGCACTGCCTTGTGATGCAAAACCCTTTGGTTATTTAACAGAAAAAGCTGTTACTGTGCCAGAAGCCAGCCAGAGGGCACTCGGGGACAAAGTGAAATTTACAAGACATTCTTTGTGACAGGTATACAAGTTCTGCTCTGGTGAAGTAATAAACAATGTAGGCCAAGAACTGTGACAGCAAGCTGGAAAGCTCACCAAGAGCAAAGAAAAAAACAGCAGGAAAAATGGGCCTATTCAACCCCCAGCACTGACAACCCTGAAGAAGAACATGCAAACCCCAATGCCAGAAAAACAAATAAAATCATCTTCACCCACTGAGAACTCAACACAATTTGACACCTTAACGAGCTATGGCAAGAAAATATTCTAACATTATGTGGGTGGTCCTTCCTTATTAAAAGTTCACCTTTTAACAATTTAATGTTTTATTTCTTATCTGCTGTATACAAACAGCACAGACCTTTTTTGAATTTTAGCCAGGGCCACACCATGGAAGAACACCTCTGCCAACATCTGAAACAGGATCTTTAAATGTCCACAATGTACACTAGAAAAGACCTGTGGTTGCAACTAACACCATGAATGGGCATTGGTTAGGGAAGTGTGCAGAAGCTGGTGTTTATTGAAAACCAGACCCAATCTATAGTAGCTCACCCTCAGAGAGCAGAAGGCAGTAGAGTATGGCTACAGGCAAGCAATGTGCCATATTATTCAAAGCCAGATTATTAAAACCAGTTTATGAAAATATAAATGTGACAAGTTGCAAGGCCATTTCTATGTCAATAGAATAAGTAACATGTACGAGCTCCCTTTTATTTTTTTGGCAGGTTCTCCAAATGTTTGGTCAATGTGGGCTGCTACTGTGCATGTGAGAATTGAAAGATATGGTCACGAAGCCAGGCCTCTGAAAACTGTCCGATTTCATACTTTAGGAAGACCAGAAATTCATAAAGATGGCTGTGCTGTTTTCTGAACAGGTGAAACTCTAAAGGAGAAAAATATTAATTGATACAGAAAACACATTTTAAGGGACCATTATGTACAGTACAGAGACGTGCCTAAGACAGGTAAACGCAGAGACATGTCTAAGAGAGATAAACACACATGGATTGTGGGTGGGGAATATTTTCACTCATGCACAGGGAGCTATGAAGAATGTGCAGGTATCTGTGCATTATGAATATTGGCCAATAAAATACATATACATGTGTCAGCATACAGTATTTTAGTGTCTGAATATTTATTTTCTCTCTAGATATGCTATCTGTACATCAATATTGCAGTCTTCATCAAAATTGATATTTCTTGGGGCCTCCTGAATTGTAAAAGTGTGAAGCGAGTCAGGTTTAGTGCAGAGCTAGGCAGCTCGGGCAACCTTTGGAACTGTGTGTTCACAACAGACTGCCTCCCACACAGTTTGAAATCCCCACTGCTCTCAATGTCCCTTCTGGAAAGCAGGCTTATCACTGCTGGCAAGCTATTAAAATACATCTCTTCTCCCAAGATTCATTGCCTGAGCAAACAAGCAGGCAATACGAAGTTATGAAAGAAGAAGTCATAAACTGGTAGTGTTGAAAGAGTTCAAGGAGGAGAATAAAATAAAGTATTAAAAAGAAATAAAAAACGCACAAATCAAGTTACGTACAGGCCAATGCAATTCCTCGAACTTCAATAATAAAATTACAAAATCTGTAACAACTGGGAAGGTATAGGGATGGATGCTGAGGGATAGGTGATGGCATGCTACAGTAGGTAGATGTGGAAAGTTGTCAATGTACTGTAGGTAGATTATGCACTGTGGCTTAACACAGTTGATCAAGCAGGGACAAGTATGCAACAATAAAAGATCTTTGCCATGACGTCTGCTTTTACATTGTGAATCTGCTCAGTAGATGAGCAAGAAAATACTTCAGTCCTCAGGGATGTGTGCTGTAAATGTAATATGGATTTCAAAATATGGGCCCAAAAATAAGTAAAATAAATCACACACAGACAAAGGTGAATTGTAATACTTTCAATAATCTCTTGGTTGTCTGCCCTTCAGAAGCTCGACTAAACTCTGCCTTTTTCTTCACAACCCAATTCCCTGCCAGCTCAGAACAGTTGAGTTCTCAAAAAAAATAAAGGAAGACGATAGCTCGGCATAGCCTTCAGCCATGCAACTCAACAAATCCAGTCAAACACATGAACTGTTTCACTGAACTTCCTTTACGCTACGACTGGCATGCAATCCTACCCTGCTTACACAGTAGATCAGGTACTGTACTAATGACATTACATCACTTCTGATAAATGTGTCATTTTGTGCAAGTCCATAATAAACAAAAAACAGCAAACCAGCTAAAGAAATCTTAAACTAGGTGTATTTTTTTTTTAATGCAGCTTTTATAAAAGGTACTGGGCACCCTTGTTACATACAATTAACAGGATGACTGAAAATAATCAAGTGTAAATAAAAAGCCAAAAGCGGACTGCGTACCAGTGAGATGCAAACACAATGTTGTGACCAAATTTTAAGATAGTTTCTGATTGTTTATTTACCTGGTGGCATGCCAATATTACGTCCATTGCCTTGTTAGTAATGCAAGTTTATGGACGTGCTGGTGAAAAAATAAGCACCATAATGCACAAACTTGGGAGGAAGCAACAAAAGACCATGGGGAAGAGGATGACATGACTGCCCCCTTCAATCCTAGGGGGAGAGGTCATTGGAGTGCTGTCCTAGCAAGGTGGTAAACACATACACAAACTATACCCAAGCTTTAAGTCACTATGGTGTAATCTTTTTACTTGTTCCAAGCAGGAACCCATAAAGAGACGACTTCTGTCTTCCTTATCACTCAGCATGTTTATTAAAGCATTATCTTTCCACAAATAAAACAAACTGAGAACATTTAATTTGTCTGTTTGTACAACAGTGATGTGATTAGCAATAGAAATCATATTTATATTAAATATTGTACTTCATAAGGTTGTCAAGCAGCTTTGCATTTTAAATCCTGGTATTTAGAAGCACTGGGGCTAAAGGAAGTTCAGCAAAACTGCAACATCTGTGTATTTAAGAATACACCAAGTTAGCTAAACCACGTAACAATGATGAACTAAACAGAAGACAACAACACGTAGTTGCTTGGTAACAATACAACTGCATTGTAAAGTGGACTGCTTAGTGCCCAACAAACTTTAAACAGAATAACGATCTATTACAGATTTATCTCATTACAAGGTGGCCACTTCTACCACAGAACAGACTACAGTAAAAGGCAGTACTGTATGGTCAAAGATCTTATTTGCTTAAAGAGTGACTTTGTATTTGGTGTGACCTATCCTCTTGTTTAGTTTAATTTTGTATCTAATTTTTCTGTCTTGTTCACATTATAAAACTCAGAGGGCTCAACACCCCAGTTGTAGAACTTTCAAACATGTACAATATTGTACAGCTGGTACACCCATGTGTACCCATTAACCTGTCCCCCTGTAACAGTATGCCTGTCCCTAGTGCATGTAAAAAGTACATTCGTGAGAATACCACAAAAAACCAACAACAAAAAACAAAAAAGTGGTACTTTTTACATCCACTGAGGGCAGAGTGCTATGGGAGACAGGTTCATGGCACTGGTGTTCTGTAATAACTTCGTACATACACGCAAGTGTACAGTACATGTAACCGTACAAAACAGTATGATTTACCACCGTTTCAAAATAGGGTCCAGTCTTAATGGAGTCCTGCTGCATAGCAATAGTCATTTCTGCCTTTCTGCATGGCAACAGAGTTTATTATCCTCTACATCCTTCTCTATGGGACTCTCCCTCTACAGCCCTGCTGGCATTTTCATTATCTTGGAAGGAGTTCTTCAAGACCTAAAGTACATATTGTACTGTGGATTTCATAATGACATCATTGTAAATGTATGAAATACAGAGTAACAGAAGTGACAATGCAAGAAACAAAAAGGCAACTGGCTTGTTCAAACCAGTGTGTTGTTTTTCTTATATACACAGGTACAGTTTACTGTAAATGAAAAGGTCACTCTCAAAGTTATCCCCTCTCAGCGATTTTTTGCTAATGTTACATCACAATGTGTCCTAGTTCATCGTTGGATTAGCATTTCTTGTTTCTGAGAATAAATCTTGGGAGGAAAACTGCTGGAGGTATGGACTCAAATTGATAATACACAGTAAGAGAAATACAGAAATAAACTTTGTACTTTACAGAAACAAAAACACAAATAAATGTAAATGTCTCGTTATTCTTTACTGGGTGTTGCATTACAGTATTTACTGTAAAATCTGACATCAGCATTTTATTACTTTAAATTCTGCACAGGTGACACCAGCGAGCTCTGTTTTCCAGCCTGTCTTTGAAAAATACCAGTACCATCATATACAGTGTATGCTTTCCAAGCACATACAGATTGTGTCATTGGATAGGTCATTGGTAGAGATTTACATCTACAGTAGTCTTCAGATAACTTCCATCAATTACTGGACTCACAAGTACTGGACAGACCAAGTTAGCAAGGCTGTTACCATGTTATGTTAATTTCTTTACTCATCTGCACACATGGATCTCATTGCAAGTACATTTTCTTCTGTGGTAAACCACTGCACTGCACAGTGCAGAAAAAAAACAAAACAATGTCATCACAGGAAGTTTCTTTTCCTCAGATGCTGTTGCCATGGTTGTGACTACAAAACAAACGACAAAATGCATTTTAACCAACGGGAAGCATTTTCAGTACGTTGCCATCCTCCAAAATAAATAACTACATAAACAAAAAATCCATCAAAACACAAGCTTGTTTACCAACTGCTTTCAAATTTCGTCAATGTTGTTTAAGATACAAAATAAATATATTAAAAAAAAAAAACACACACACATACATGCTATACTCACATACTCAGTGTGTGTGTAGACAGAGAGAAACACAACATAAGCTCTCTAATTAAAGTTTTAGGCTATAACAACTAAAAAGAGATTGCTATTAAAATATGTACATTGAAAATAGTTGTTAATACCAGGTTCTGGCAAAGTCAAAAGCTAGAAATAAAAGATCAATTGCAAAAGCCACAGTATATATATTTTTTTTAATACAGCTGGTTTCCCATGGCAACTGCTTCATATAATTCCCTTAATTTATATTTTTTTCTGACAATGTTATTACAGTACAGTATTCTAAACACCACGACCGTTTGTGTATATTGTTAAATCACTATCCAAGAAGTTAAGGTCTCCACACACCGGACGCAATGCTATTTGTCTTCCGATAAAATGGTACTTCGCTGCACGCTACCTTTCACACCAGTGGCAACAGGCTCGCGCAAGGTTGTGTGTCCTTTATTGTACATCTCTGGGTATTTTAACACTGCCATTGTTTACTGAAGGCATGCAAGTTCCTCATTGGTCAGTTCCCTAGCTACCACACTTCAGTGTCACCTTCGTAGTGTGAACGGCATGTATCCAAAATACATGTTTTTTTTTGTCACGGTGCCGTATGTCGTACGACACATTCGCTTGTTGTTGGATAAACATGCACTTTTAAGATTATTTTTGTAGTACATTGCTGGAGGAACTGATGCGCTCAAGAGATAACACAGGTTAAGCATAAAGGAACAAAGGGCCACTCCAAGAAAACATCATCTCAGGCAGTGAGAGCCAGAACCAGTTTTCTTTACAACACGTACGTGAGAATCTCCGCAGGGGGTTGCCCGGGGTGACTGAACCCACTAAAGAGAAGAAAGGATGGTGGGGCTGAGGTCGGTGGCTACTTAATTAAGGTGCGCTCAGCTCACTTCTCTCTTTCATTAAGACTAGTATTGGAGACTTGATCGAGATCGAGAAAATCCTGGAGGATCAAACCTACAGTATTGCATTGTATTATTTTGTTCTGTTATGTTTTGAACATAAGTTTTGCACCATGCAGTTTGCATATGAAAGTCTGATCTGTACTGTTTTGCTTTGAGCGTTCTTTTTTTTTTTCCGTAATTAAACCTGCAAATACTGAAAAAATCAAACTTAAAAATCTGAAGGACTGTACATTTATTTCATCAAGAAACTACTCACTACTTTTTAAAAATTACTTTACTTGCCACATTGCATCCACTACTGTATCTTAATGAATTCAAGCCATCAACAGTGTTATCCCACTGTACAGTATATTGTTTATAACCTAGTGGCAGCAATATCCTTTGCATTAAAATGAAAAAAAAAACTTTGTCAGTTTTATAATGAATTCACTTGGAACTGGAACAGATCTTTCACAGGTAGCAAAACAGGTATTAAAATCACACCCACACTTAGAGAGGGCAGGGACCACTTACCGGTAATAGCCTATATCATTGACAATCCACTGAACCCCAAGCTCACCAATACAGATGTTTTTTATCTTTCAAAGGGTCAGAACTAGGCTTTATTAAATAACTTTAAAATAACACACGGTCTAAGTGAGTTACGATTGTAGAGATATTTTAACAGAATGCACTGCAACAGCTGCTAGGACAAATAGTTCAGTCAAATAAAAATATTTTGATATTATCCACAAGGTAGCAGCATGCAATTCATCTTTTTTTGTTGCCAAGTATTTCCTCAAGGAAGAAGCACTCTGGTCTGTTCCCTGAAATTCATCACTATCCAGCATTCTCTCTGGAACAAGGAAACAAACCATCTGCACCATGAAATATTTAAAACTCAATCTGATCTCCTTCCAATATCAAACTGGGGCAGCGGCTAGATCCACCTGCAGTCTACAAATGTAGAATTTAATTTGCAACGGGACATTGTACAGAAGTCAAAGATCACCTGTATTGATCATGTTTTTATATCATTACTATTTACAGTATGAATTCCCAAACCTACACTATTTCCCTACATATTTTTTCCTGTTCACAATAAATGCTCAGTAGGCAACTTCCGCCATCAACGATCATGAGTGATCAAGTTCTGCAAGGCAGATATCTTAACTGGGCCAGTTGAGTTCCAACTGAAATCAACTCAGTCTCAACCTCCTGCTGAAGGAAATGAACAAGTCTGACTTGAAATCGCTTTCAAGTCAATCGCAGCGAGATGGAAACGCGTCTTCTTTGACCAAGCAAAAAACACATTTCTAGTGACAGGTATGGTAAGCATTGCTATGGCAGGTGTGAACGAGTACTGTAGAGCAGGCTGGCACACCCTCCATGCCAGCACCAGAGTCATCACCAGTGTGTACGTGTGTGTGCGTGTGTGTGTGTACGTATAACAGCCATGACCTCCAGATTAAGCCCATGTGAAGATTACAGTGCATAATGCTTTTATCAGATTACTGTTCATCATATACAAGGTACGTGAAAGAAGAAACAAAAAATAATACAATTGGAAAGTAAAAGGATACATTTATAAAACAATGTCTTTTTACAGTACATCTCATATTGTTATGCAGAGTCTGGTTAGCAACTCATTTTTGATGGTCGTTTTCTATTACCAATTTAAATCTTTATTGGAGAGTTTACAGATCACTTTACATTCTTGGACAACAAGTTAGTCTTGACAAGCTTTAGATCGAATACAGGAGATCAGGAATATTTGACTTTTCTGCCAAAAGCATCAACCAACATTAAATAATGTCAAGTCTCTTTAGTATTAAAGCTTTACTAATGATCATATTCCACTAGCCTCACTGCCCCTGATCTGAGTTTTGTAAAGAGCAACGACAAGCAAGAGACTGAAGGTTTATGGACATTGTCTGAATTAAAGCTGTTTTTTTTACCCATAAACATTTTCAGTTTTACATTAAATACAAGATGACAAGTGTTTGCCAGAACTGTAGCTGGAGACAGATGTTTCAACAAAGAAGTCTTTGTCGATGTCTTCTGTTATTTTAAAACAAGGAACAAGGTTTTCTTTAAGTTAAAGGAGAAAAATTCAAGAGAGATAGGCCTCTATCATGCAATTAAACTCAACAGTACATTTTGAGAGCTGGTCTACATTATGTTTGGCATTAAAAGGCTCAATTAGATCTGGTAAGACAGATATTTGCTCTTTCACAAACAGCATTCCCTCTAAGCTTTTTAGATACTGAGAAACTTGCCGTTTTGACTGAGAAAGGGTAAATTATCAGTGAGAAACCTTCAGCCATGCATGAACTCTTTTAATATACTTTTGTTGCATTACACAATTTTGAAACAATATTCGAACAAGTATCTCAACAATTTTACAATTTATATAATTTATCACTTGGCTCACTGCTGGCATTAAAATAAGCAGGAAACCCTAAGAATTAGATTACAACAGTTCAGAAAACCAAATGTCCAACACAGTGGTGAGAATCACATTTACACTCTTCCACTAACACAGTAGTTCAGTCTACAAATAAAGGTGTTTTGAAAAGACCTCTTTAGCTTTTTGCTGGCATTTACAAAAACAGTACAAAATATGAAAGAGTTTAGTAATAGTCCAGAAATGTCATGTGAGGGTAATCCCATGTACAGTACGCCACACATTAAGTTTAGTATTTTACTTGCATTATAATAACCTGGACAAAATATGAAACACTGATAAAGGTGTGTTGACTGATTTGTATTACAGTCAGTAAAACAGGTTGACTGCTATGTATTACTCTATTGTAATTTAAATAGCGCCCCTTTTAATCTAAATGTATAATTAATTATATCAATTGTTTCTTTCCTAATTCTGCAGTGTTATTTGCAAGATTTAAAGAGGTGTGTCTCCAGACAGAATGTCTTTATGAAACCAACGGTGTGCAGTGACTACATCCTTTACACAGTAAAGTGATCCATTTCCTTTAAGGATTGTAGAACTAGAAAAATAGTTTTGAGCTCATTTCTTCGTCGTCAGAAAACGTAATTCAATTAAGAAACGGCCATCATTTAAAATGGCTAATTATAGCTCCATTAAAAGGCAGGTAGCAAGGAAAGAAATAAACTGAACAATAATGAAATACGCAATTAATTTAGCTTGCTTTCTTCGAGAAAGCTCCACCTTGAGCGCAGTACCTTAGTCTTAGTATTTCAGCATAGAATGCAATGCTTTGCCATTGTTGCCATTTATTTGTTTTCTTATTTTCTACGTGTTTACGACTGGCATTATATTTAATGGTACTGACTCGTACATGATCACGCGAATTACAGCAAACGGAAATAAAACAAAAACAAAGTATGAGTACCGTGATTTTTATTCATGTTTTACCGGAGTATTTATACTTCTGAATAATGTAGGAAGATTGTGCTTCACTGATATTAGTACTCAATTACACAACAGGTTAAAAACTGTAAAGTTCATGAGCAGCACTCTCTATAGAGACAGAATCGCCAGACACTTGCTTCGCCCACCCTGTAATCACTGGTGCCCGAGCAAGTTCTTCACAAATGTGAAGTGCATTTTACAGAAGGAAATCAGAGAATCAGCTGCAAGACAGACACAAATATGCTTATGTTAATGGTTTGTAAGAACGGTCTCAAAGGTTTACCTCGAGAGGCTGGAGTCTCGATTTGAGGTTGATATTTATGATAATAACTTGCGAAAGTTAGTAAACTGAGTGCAAAGGCGTTGCCAGTTACTGCGAAAAATGCGAGCATTTTAGTCTTACCGGGAACGCTGTTCACAAATATTTCCTCTCCAATCAGTAGTCAATAAAAAACAAAATGATTTTAGGAAACACAGATGTGGGACAGTCAGTATCCAAAAACCAATGCTCTTTATTTAGCCCAAGGAATGACCAAAATCATCCACAGTAAGCATATTTCACAACTGGAGGCTAAATTACTGTTAAATGAGTTTTCCTGTTATGCAATGTAAATTTATCACCTGGTTAAAATTTAGGGCAAAGTACTGTGGATCTTGACTTTGTAAGTAAGATGCACTTTTAATCAAGTTTGGTTGCTTTCCCATCAGCTACTGCCATCTACTCTACAGTCCGCTTTAAAATAAACTGGTATAACCACTGTACAACAACAAACAGGGAGTTTGACGTCTTTTTAATCTTGGAGTGGGGAAATGTTTTGTAAAAAATATCTTGGCTGTCTGGAAAGCGTTTGTAAAGTTGTCCTGGGGGTTAATGAGTCACGCAAGCCTAAGCAATGACAATTTCCATCCAGCCCTGCTGTTGTTGGGCTATCCGATAACTAGTTTTTATTAATTTTTTAAGTTTGAACTTTATGAAAGTGGCACATGCAAGCCACTGTCAAATGTACAAAAGCAGTAAGAGAGTTTAAAAGACACTGTACTGTAATTGATGCACTATATGCAGTGGACTGTGAGCAGAACTAGTTATTTCACACCCTAACACCAACAGTCTCTAAGCTGCATAAAATATGTGTGTGTGTGTGTGTGTGTGTGTATTTATATATATATATATATATATATATATATATATATATATATATATATATATATATATATATATATATATATATATATATATATATATATTCAATGTGGCTTGCTATTCACAGAAAAAACACAGCCTCAGATATGTTTGTAAGGTTCTGTTCAACCTGTGAATCATTATAAATGAACTCTATGAGGGACGACAGAAACCTTTTACAAATCAACGAGCACACAGGCATGCAATTACTTTTAATCAAATAACACTAGCATCCAGTACAATCTGTTGCCTCGTGTTCAGTCACAGGATAGAGATTTATCTAAGCAAAGTCAGCTGGATTGCATTGAGCTGACATTGCTTAGGCACTCAGGAATATCCTTGTTACAGTGACATCATACACGAAATCCTCATTAAATATTTGCAATAGGTATCTTGCCTCATGAAATATTAACAAAACCAGAGCGGTCTCATTAAACATTAAATGGAAGCAGATTGGTAGAGTTCAACCCAGGTGTTTCTTGAATTATGTCCACCCACTAAACCTTTTAACCAGGATATTTAGGAAAGCCCCAGTATTTTTGAGATTTCTGTTACAGGAATAGTACTTTTTCAATGCTAGTTATATGGAAGTGAAAAACGTTCAGCAGGAGGTTTTGGCAGAAAAGAGACCTGCAGTATCACCTAATAACAATAGGGAACAAATTAAAACATTTTTAAACATTCCCAGAACAATAATGGGAGCCATCTGGGTTAAGACACAGAGAAAATAAACAAAAGGAAAAAAACATGATGAAAACAGGATAGAAATGGCTTTGAATCATTCCCTAATTGGAAGTGAACCAATGACTTTCATATTCCACCAATCGATACCTGGACCGTGCTTTGTTGTTGTCAAACGTTATGTTTTTTTTTTTTTTTTTTTTTTAAATCAAAAAACTTTGTAAAAAGGCTAGAATGCGGCACCTTTTGATCTGAAACACATACTGTACTATACACCCTGCACAGGATATATAGTACTGTTGTAGCAAAACAAGTAAGTCATAGTATTTTAATTCATTTTACAAACAAGCACTGGGAGGTCCAATTTTTCATTAAAATGAACCCGAAAAAGGCCAAGGGCCATAATACGGGCATCTGCTAAAGAAATATTAGGAAATACCTTTACTTTTCTCTGCCCTCCACAGTGTTGTAAACAGTCTCATCGCATTATATTCTAAATGCTGCACGTATGTACTCTGTTTCCATGGAAACCCCATAAACAGATCAGTTAGTGGGAACAATTGGTAAAGCACCATGAACAGTTGCTTTACTGAGATTTACTATGGAAACAGTTACTAATAAAAGACAAGACCTGTCATTTATTTACTTTTAAACTTGGCATATAGGACCAAAAATAGGCTTCCGCTTGCTACGTTGGTCTGTTGGAACTAATAACCACAGACAGCTTTGTATATCAGCTCAACCACCAACTCTGTGGGGTTGTGCGACATTGGGCCTCACAGTACCAACGACATGGGGACTCAGTTGCTCTATATTGATAATTAAAAAGTTCTTATTTGATGCCAATGATAAAGTATTTCAGAGTATCTTTTTTTTATAGAAAACATGGATCCAACAACTTTTATTAATTGCTTTGTTTAAAACACAATGCATTTCAAAACATGATTTGCATACTGGTTTCCTGAAGATCGTGCATTAGGAGTGTATACTAAGACAGGGATGGAAGTAAGAATCCTACTGCATTGCAGTGTCACCCATTCCAGGTTTTGGTGCAAGCTTGATTAGCCACAGTGTATAGGAAGCAAGCTCAGTGTGTCTTATTAAAAATCAGGAATGGATCTTATGTCCATCCCTGTTAAGGTGATGGCTGGCACCTGGAGTTTTTTATAGTAGTAAGTTAACCCATCCATATTTATTTTGCTATTATTATACAATATGTAAAGTTGGTTAAATAAAACGTTTCCCAACTGTAACTGTACAGTTACAGTTACCCCCCCCCTCCGAAAAGCAGGAGGCAATTTTAAAGACACCATAAAGGAAGGAGTGTTTCAAGTAGTAAAAACACTATTGTTCTGTAGTAAGGCGCATTGGCAAACACAGTTTTCACTAGAAGTTAGGATCCAAACGTTCCTGTGTAATCTTGATATCTAATAATTAACAAACAACTGGCACACCTGCAGTCTTTTATGCAGGTGCATCTGCAGGAAGCTGCCACCTATTGCTCCAATGACCTTGACCGCCAACTACCATGGAATGGAGGACAATTAAAAGTCAATTTCTTAGGGCACCAAAACACATGTTCAAGTTAACTGCAAGTCAAGCTGCTTACGTACTGTATGTGAGCATATAGTACCAAATGTACAAAGTGTGACGGAAATGTATTGCTTACTCATGTAAGCAAGTTAACATTTTATGAACACTGCCAGATGTATCTATCTTTGGAGTGTCCATGTTACTGGTTACATGTGCTTTCATCTTTTTATCACAACCATTACTTTACCACAGTTTTTTTTGTTTTTTTCAGGTCTAAACTCAATTAGCAACAGAACGTACTCAGTCACTGCAACTAAATCAACTACCTTTATCCTTTTCTTCAAAATGACTGCTTTAAAAACACATGTATTCACTTACACTGCGGTTAAACTACGGGCTGTGAGTTTTGTGGTAGATTTGTTTGGTACAATGCTAATAAAATGTTTTTAAAAAAGAACACAACTGTGCATCTGTGAAGACTGTAGGCCTTGCTTAACACAGAGAGATTCAATTTATTAGGATGTAAATGAGTCACTTTCCTCTGTATACTTTTCATTTTGTACTAAAATTACAGGAGCCTGTTTTTGTGCTCACTGGGAGAACCTCATCCCCATTGGCTACAACCGAACCATGACCATTACACAGATGTCTGGCAAGACTAGGCTTAGAACATAACTATTAACTTACAATGAAATACCTACTACTACAACATAAATCATACCACTGATCTCAGCACTTGGTACAGATTACTGGACTAGAGGAACATTAAAATGCAGGGTTTGGATATGTTGAGGTGGAATGAGGAAACAAATGTGAATTCCTTTCCACAGTGACCTTCCCTCACCTTATTCCTTGCTGTAAACAGACTCCATTTATACTGCTTCAACCATTAAAAGGAGACCAAAATGCAATGTACACACCTACAATTAGAAACCCCAAATCAAGTTCACACACTGCTGCACAGTCAACACAGTGTACATGGTTGTCGTGACAACCTCTGGTTCTCATATTCCCAGTGAGAAAACCATCCTGAAGGTCCTTTTCTTTAGCCCAAAGCAATCCCTATGCAGACATTATTTCTAGTCTGTGTTCAGAACGACGTAAAAGATTCCATGTAATGTATAATGACGTAAGTAGGCTCAGAGGGGTCCACATCATACAGTTTACAGTTCATTCAGGTTATAGAAAGGACAGATGCTTAGAGTTCAGAGTTCATCAGCCACTGGTACTGTAGCATACTCAAGCTAAAGGAGGAGGCGCCATGGCGAGTATGAAGCTTTAGTACCAAAACCAAGGTGTGCTATGCTTGAACTGAACTATGGTACAGAACTGCTGTCTAATTCAACTGTTCTGCAAGTTTCATCTTGGGCTAACATATAACTGCATGGCTACAATTACACATTTACTGTAGCACTGTAGCATAGTTTGGCCAGGATTTGTGGTGTTGCTGCATATTACTTGAATGGCTAGCTGTGCTCAAGTTAGCTGAAACCAACTTGAGAATGTTATACACTTGGGTATGCACTGTTTTCATGTACTAGCCCCTGTGCTTATGTCTACATGCAAGCACTCAAACGCCTGATGATACCAGACATGTTGCCCAACATTTATAAAACTGCAAAAGCGCACAGTACTTTAAGTTATAGTAAAATCACATTAAGACATTTAAAGACACAAGTCAATTTCTAATAGATTTTTAATTACACACTGTTCATACAGCCATTTATGTGCTTGTATTGTGTAAGGATACACTGTCTGGATTCCAAATGTTGTTGTTTGCGAGTATGGTATTGTGCACCTGGACATTTTCACCCAACACACCTCAAAGGAACACATTATTTTATATAAGAGACAGGGACACTTTACATAACAAAACTGGGGAACCAAGTAGAGTTGGTTTCAGTGAGCAATTCTGAACAAGGGGAAGGCTTACCATTCCACTTTGCCTTCAAGCCAAAACATAAGCCTATAATAGTGAATATGCATTCCTACAGTATGAAAGGCCATTTCAACTGAGGAGGTGGATCAAATACAAAATATATAATCCCTCCAATATATCCACAAGAAACAGTACTATTTTTAGAGCAAATCCTTAATCCATGGTTTACAGAACGATCTAAACGTCTATCAAACTGTAATTGACAGTGTGTCCTGAAATGTCTCTTGATTAATGCCCAGGAGAATGTTACTGTTAACGAGGCCACAAATTGTGAATTAAAATACACTGCAGTCCGCCTGGGTGATCTGTGCTCACTCTTTAAGCATAACGCACAGGGCTGTGCTTAAACCTCAGTAACTCTGGAGGAACATACTAAAGGCTTGCTCAAAAGTGCAATGGCCCAACAGTCTCTAAAGCAGCCAACATGTTTGTACGATAGATATGAAATGTATTCTAGGCTACTACCATTCAGGACCAATTAAGCGAAGGTGTTGAGTTATCCACCAGTCGAGCTAACCGAGAGAGTTTGACTATACTTAATTACACAAGATTAAGTCTGAGAGTGTGACGCAGACCCACTCATAACTATCAAAGGACGGCTTCAATCACCTGCCCCGCAGTTTCCTTTTCTCCCATCAAAGCCTGCTGATGTGGCACTGCTAGGGCACTTCAAAGGGGCCGACTCAAAGGTTAGGAACTTTAGATAGGGCAAGCATCATTGATGGATCTCTACAAACCTTGATCTTGACAGCTTTGGACAAGGACACTAAAAGTCCTCTTTCACAACAAGCATCCCAGGACACTAAAAGTCCTCTTTCACAACAAGCATCCCAGTATGGCGTATCCCTTTCACCACAGCACACCAGTAAACTAGTATGTTGTGCCAGTTATCCTTAGTTATCTTTTAGAATAAGGCTATCTTTCAACATGCTGTATACTATATGACATTCTGAATGCTTTGGACTGAAAGGAAAATACACCAATTGCATTTCTAAAACATATAGTTTGGTAACGATGTTGGGTGGGCGATTCATTGTGCTAATGACAATTGTGGAATCTAGCCTATAGTGCTAGAATATGCTGAAATTAAAAAGGATATTTAATCCAAATATCCAGAACCCTTCAGATTACTCTACTAGTGCCCTTCAAGTGCCTAACGTTAAATTTCAAACTAGCAATGTAAACACAAAGATATTAATTAGTACTTTATAATTTGCCTTTTGAAAGGCTACACTTCTATAGAGCATTTACATGGCAAACCTGGACATAGCCTTGGCAACAGCAATGTACTGTAGTAACAGTATTAAATTAGATAGATACACACACAGTAGAGGAATTAAATGCAGGACTAATAAGAAAGAGATTCAGATGTACTCATCAATCACAGCTCTCCTACAATATGCCTGCAGTGTGTGGGTGAGAATGCACTTACTGATATAACAAACTCATTTAAAGATTAAAACTTAAAATGACTCACGCATGCACAGTAAAGTTAGCTATTCAGTCACCAACAGCAGAGAAATGTTTCAGTGATCAAAGATGAGGGTAAGAAATTACAACACAGAATTTGGGGTACACACTAGGTTACAAAGAACTGTAGAGGGTGTCTAGAAAGAAGTGAATTGTAAAGGTTAGGCTGAACCAGTTGGATTTATTTATTTTTTTACCTCTACCTTAGGGCGAGTTTTTCCATGAAATTCAAAACAAATGAATTATAAGACTCACCTGCACCACTTCTATTCCCCTTTTCCTGTAAAAAAAACAAAGGACATAATTAAAATGAAAAAAGATAGATAGAACATCCTAAAAACAGTGTCTGTTAAATCACACTTATTACATAGGGAAGGGCCAAACACCCTACCCAATGTAAAATACCACCATGAAAGTGCCAAACCTAACAAAATGTTTAAGACATTAGCCAAAATGTTATCTTCCCAACTTTTTAGTTTCTTAAAGTTCTACCACCAACCCTTTAGTTGTTCTGTGAGAATACACTCAGTAGAATACATATCTGAAAGGGTTCTTTGAAGTAGAAACGTCCTAGATGTCCAACCTAACCGTAAGGTGCTTCAGAATTGGGTTAAGTTGGTGCAACAGCACGCTTCTAACTTAGTTTCTGTGTCATTGAAGCCCAGCAGTTGGATTTGTATCATGTGCAAGAAGAATCTAATAAGCCACTATGAAAGTTTGCAGCTTTCTCCCAGGTGCAGGAGACTCTCTTAATACAATGTTACAAAACGAAGACTGTGCTGTTCCTGGCTCTACCTGGATTTTGCAGTACAGTACCTTGGGATGACTGCTGCTTTCCTTATTATTGGGGTGTCTTCAACAGCCTCATATGATTTTACCATATGATTTACTGCAGTGTAATACTGTACAGGACACATTATAATTGAAAGAAATTAATCACTCTGTTCTCAATAGGTTTTAAACCTAGGCCTCTGCTGTGCCATTATACTCCCTCCACCCTGCGTGCACGTTCTTGCTATTGCTATTACCTTATCTTTAAAACCTGCATTCTTAACCTGCCAAATTCTGTTTTCAGTTTTCAGAGTGCAGACAATAGATATGATTTGATTCTGCCTGCTCCTAATCTGTTGTGACTAGCTGAACGAACTCCCCCTCACTCTGCTTCAATTTAGCAACTCCAAGTGACTATTCTTTAGATTTAAATAAGTCTGACACACAACTGGTTACTAAGCAACTTAAAACAACATCGGAATGAAAATATTTTGTATCTTACAGTAAGGAAGAGCAGACACAAACAAAGTACTTAATAGCAAAAAGTATACCTAATTATTCTGAGACCAGTCCTACAAAACAAACAGACTCAATTATAGTCAGCAATGCTGATTTAGCTGGAAAAATTAAAATTTCTCTCGTCTCAAGTTTGTTGTCTTCAAAAGTATAAAGAGAAAACTCCTGGTTAATGTTACACACACCACCCCCATCAGTAAATACCATTACAGTAACAACTCCTGTATTAAAGCTATACAACCTGCCCTTTTTTATAAACTTACCTTATCTGTGTGTACTAAAGGCCTTAATTTTGGTTACAGGTGACAAAGATATACTCTTGAGAACTAAAATGTATTAATTGCACAATGGGTTAAACTTCTCTTCTCAAAGTGTTTATAAATTCTACATCAAAAGCACCATCTTTAATACCTGCACTTTAATATTAGAAGTCCACACACACACACACACACACACACACATACACACAACACTGTCACTGCCTACATTTGCAGTTCTTTTCACAACCGTGCTTTTCAGTGTACAGACAAAACCAGCCTACCAGGGCTGGATGAAACAATGGTACTTTAAAAGCACTTTTTTTTTTCTTTTTTTAAATCTGTTTCCTTGGTTACACAACACTAAATCGAACAGCTGCTCCACCAGGGCACAGTTACAAGCTTACCTCATTGTTGTTAATGTAATGCACAACACCACTGCACTGACACACAGTTGCAAGCACCTGGGATTTTAAATATAAGCTTTTTACATTTAGGTGTATTCACACATTTGCCTTGTGTCTATCTGCTTTTATTTATTTATTTATTATTAAATAAACACATTGATAAATAAAACACAATAGGCCCTACTCACAAAACAATTTTTTAAAGGTACTCTACGGACCAAGGGTGTGCAATTTCTAAAAAAAAAAAAAAAAAAAACACACTGTTGTCCAACTGACAAAATACTAGAAAAATCTACTTGCCCCCTCCCCGTAACAAAACACACACACAACAAAAAGTAGAATATAACTTTTTTCTTTTTTAAATAAGATTTTGGTTTTACTTAGCAGTTAACAGATCAACCAATTACTGATTAACAGGGGCGGGTCAAACATGCTAAGAGTACAACTGTAATGAGCAATATTTGGGAGTTATTATTCAAAAATAAAAATAGCTTCGGCCTGGTTTTTTTCCCACTCTTAGCTGAATCCAACTCCCGATGTACAGGTATTATTTTATTCCATCACAGACACGAAATCACCGCCAACTATTACTGCTGCTTTGGGATTTTTGTTGCTGTACTTTCAGTTCTGTAACTGCTGAACCCCAGATTTTTAAAGGACTTGTGTATAACCTGTCAAGCTTCTCTGCATTTTGTACTGATTTTCTACACAATCTTTATAGTAGGCACCATCAAACTACTCACTGAACACTACTCACTGGAGAAAAAAAAAAAACATAAAATTACTTAATACATAAAAACATTGCCATGAAATGAAAAAACAAATCTTTACATTTTTTGCCAGGGAAAGTTGGTCTTAAAATGCTTCTAAACAATAAACCTAACTTTAAAAAAAAAAAAAAAAAAAACACATCCCAACAAGTACTGTACAAGCTTGTCCATAAAGTTGACTATGGTGTTTTGTTGTTGTAACTTTACTAGATTGCTGCATTTAAACGTCAGGTTCATGCAGCAGCGTCAATTATTTGCCAGTTTACAAAAAACCTTAAATAATACCTTAAATTTAAAAGTTTAGTCTGTGCTTTGCCAGATGCTCACTTGGCAGCCATTTCTGAGTTTCTTTGTAACCAATAGAAGATCAGCTTTTCCCAGAGCTAGCCAATCAGATGTGATACGGTTGGAATGCAAACACTTTTTAAAATGTTTGTGTGTGTGCTAGACTTCCACAATTCAGATTTCAGAAACTTGCGGGACTCATTAGAAATATACCCAGAGTGTCTTTCTAGCAACAGAACAAACATAGGAAAAATAAATAAATAAAAAAATATTATGTCCGACGGGCAAAGTATAACAGCAAAACTTGTTGTCCCTCACACAAACAATCTTGTCCGGAGCGTCGGGTGATACGAATTGCATACCCCTGAGGACTGTTTTTCTATTTTCCAACAGTCTCTTAAACGGTGCTTAAAATTTTTGAATAAACCCACTCAAAATCAGTTGAAAAGAGACTAATGGACTACAAACTTGACTGATTTAATTAATCAAAATAGTCTTTAATTAAAAAAAAAGCTTTTTAGAATCATTAAACACTTTATTCCTGAAACTATAGGCATTGCTCAACTTCTTTCCCTGTTTTCCTGTAACAG
This sequence comes from Polyodon spathula, assembly GCF_017654505.1. Taxonomy (NCBI): domain Eukaryota; kingdom Metazoa; phylum Chordata; class Actinopteri; order Acipenseriformes; family Polyodontidae; genus Polyodon; species Polyodon spathula. The sequence goes on from NC_054545.1 coordinate 11,744,381, forward strand.
TTTCTTCAGCTAAATATTCTAGAACACTTGAATGCGAGATACATTTACAACAAGATCCAACATACATTTACAAGACCCAAGTACATTTACAGGAAAGCCTGTTCCCCAGAATGATCTAGAGTTACTGGCCTACTTGATAACCATATGAAAATGCCTACCAGGCATCTGTCAAGATCAGCCAGATTGGCTGTTTTGAGACAATCAAACTCTTTCACTTGTGACCGAAGCCAGAATCTGATCCTGGAAGTGTAAGATCGGTGCAATACCCTGTGACTGAAATGGACTTTAACAGGGAGTCTATTTTACTACTCCAAAGAATTGAGAAATATTGAAAGGCGTTTATATTAAGCATTGTAAATCCACAAATTCTGTATCGAAAAGCCCCTCTAATTAAAAATGTCTCTGAAGTGGCATTCATTTACATTTAAAATACACCTCTGAATATCCCTTAATGATTTAAACAATCTATTACAGAACAATTTTCAGGGATTCCAACACAACAAATAACCCGTGACTGCACACAAACGACAGTACCGCAGTGTGCAGCTATTGAATTTCAAGAACCACAATTGCATCAAAAGCTGCATGTGTTGCTTCTGACTTGATGTCTTCTCACATTTTTTGTAGGCACAGATGTATGGTGCTTGTGGGTACAGTGGGTTAATGGACCAGTGTCTAATTTATAAAGAAACACACTGTATAGAGTTGATCAGAGAAAATATCTGGATTACAAAAATCTACAAAGCAACCACTCACAAGCATAAAAGTCCTTTATTAATTTCCCTATAAATGTTCCATCTATTTGCCATTTACTTGGAGAAAGCTGTGGTAATGTGAGCCTGCCAAGGCTCGCTCAAACGGATATGCTGAGATGCACACTCCAAGTACTGCCATGTGCGTCGTGGGAAGCACAGTCAGTGCTGAGAATAGCCTGCAAAGAAACCAGTTGCACCCAAATGGGTGCTGGAGGGAGAGCTCGCCTTGCACGATGCAGTGTTCTTGTTATCCTGGGATTCACAATGTTTAATTGTTATCTTAACAATGCACACATTTGTCTGACTCACTTACTTTCTTAAATGCGACAGACAGACCCCTCCATTTACTTCTAGATACCACGTCTGCTTTTAAAAGGGTTAAAGTTCATTTGGTATGAAAATACACATTTAAGCTAGCACAGTACTGTAGATATTTTCATACATGTATCTGAAACCTAGACACACATTGTACAGCTTGTATAGAAATTGTAGCCCTGAATTGTCAAAATGAACATTTATCTCTAAACTTGTTAGATTTGCTACATTTCTTCAATGTAATTTGCATCCTGTCCCTCTAGAATTCTCAGACCTAAAGCGAGCAGTTTGTTGTGTACAGTATAAGTTTGTGAAATGCAGCGTGACAGTTCTCAGCCAGTGAAGCCAATGTGTGTGCAGCCTAGTGAACTACATGCTGTGTTCCAAGACAGCATTACGGACAAGCAGGCAAATACTGCACAGTCATGCTAAAGTGAGTTTCAAAAACGTGATTCCCTGACCTTTCGCAATGCTCTGAAAACAGCACACTGTTTCAGTACCACAAAGGATTTCTTAACATGCTTGTCTGAAAAATAAAGGCTTCCTGTCGTACAAAAAGCTTTGACTCCCAAGTTATTTAAGCAATGTTTTTTTCAAAGTCTACAAATTTCATACTTAGGGTGTCTAGTATTGTATTAGAGAAGTATGGGCGAGACTCCTTTCACTTAAGAAAGTAAGAAAGTTTACAAACAAGGGGAGGCCATTTGGCCTATCTTGCTCGTTTGGTTGTTAGTAGCTTATTGATCCCAGAATCTCATCAAGCAGCTTCTTGAAGGATCCCAGGGTGTGATCCCTGAGGATTTACAAAACAAAGAATGCGTCTCTTGTTCTTATGTACTGTATGCATTACAGATTTAGGTCACGGTTTAGCAAACAAGACATGTTTTAACAACAAAACTAGCAAAGGAATATGCCCAGAATAATTTTATATCATTACATTTGTTCTATTAATTTCAGAAAATGTGCAATTGTGTTATTGCACTTGTTGCTAAACTGGGCCCCTAATCTTGATTCTTTTTAAGTGTCAAAATGTGTACACTTACCATCTGTTGCAGAGCCGAAATCACGCTAGCTCAATATTTTCATTTTCCTTGCTCTCTTCTTCACCACTTTCCACTTTATGTGCTGAACTTCTGTTATATAGTACAGCACATATAATTGTTCTACAGACTTGTGTACAGCATTGTGATGAATGTCCAAAGGCATTTATAGCTACAGTTCTACTAGTCCAAACTGTTTTTGAATGAAGAATAAATGTGATTTATAGTTGGTATGAATGCATGCCTCCCACCCCCTTCTCATCTGAGTTCTACCTTTTAACAAACTAGTCCATCATTAATTATCATTTGATCTTATTACACGTCATACAAAGAATTTTAAAACAATTCATTTACAGTACACCTTATAATTCATGTAGGACATTTCATAGCCATAGCGGTATGTGCCAACGTCACAGACAGGAGGCTGGGCGCGCACTGGCGAGTCCACAAGCGAGCATTTTAACCACAATGCACTCATAATTTTAAGAGCTTTTAACCTCATCTCACCAACTGGGGACAAAATCCATAACGGCAGTGCATCACTCAACACTGCCTGTCACACTAACATCTGTGCAGTCACTACACCTTGAGCTTACTAGGACTTTTTTGCACCACAATTTCACTGCATTAAATAGGGCCTGCAAATGTATTTAACTGAAGTGTATATGTATGTATATATATATATATATATATATATATATATATATATATATATATATATATATATATATATATAGACACACACACACATTTTAATTAAGCAATTAACGACATTAGGAGAAATGCCACACATTGCAAAGCAATTTTGTCAGCATTATGAATCTTGCATAATTTCCCATTTTAATCATTAAGCACCCTTGGCCTGCAGCAACACTTTCTTCCCGCTGTGTTCAATGATTTCCCGCTATTACCAGGTAGTTACTTAATCATTGCTGGGAAAAACAGGAATGTGTGGGGTAGGAACGAAAAATACAACATGCGTCAAACAGTAGTGAAAAGAACTGAGATGACACCCTTGAAATCACTGTCAACACCCACAAATACACTGTGCACGGTACACCAGAAAAGGAGATGAAAACTAATCCACTCCGTTCTGGTATTTATAACTGATAAACTGATTTCAAATCAACAGAAAACAAAGTGCTGAACAAATCATCCATTTATCAAAAACATTCCTTTTATACCCCTTCCTTATTTCAATTTAGCCTACTTGGCCTTAGAACATGCTGTAATGCACACTGTACAGGTTTAACACCCGCCCCTCGCTCTCTTTAATGTAACTTCCTCCACCACAGAGAGCTAGGATTGATTTCTGCAAATCCACCAATCGTAACTGGGGTGGACACAAGTCAATTCACACCTGCTAGTTCTGCTGTCATGTAAACGTATTGGACTGGTGGATTGGTGGGGGTTTTGGATACAAAAAGGCCATATCTGTAGCTATACAGCAGTGGTCTTCAAAGCTATACCTATAGGAAAAAACATTCTACAGCTGCAGAAGTTTACGACCGAGACCATTAATAATAATAATAATAATAATAATAATAATATAACATAATTTTGTTATTTTAACATCACGTAGAAACTACAAAGAAAGAAAGAAACTACAAAGCAATATTGCAAAAGTCGACCAGAACCCATAATTGTAGTACAATATTTCAAGTTACATTTTTAAATGTCAGTTTTTCATGAATTATATGGTAAACTACAAAGCGGTATGTAATTCAATATGTTAGCATAACATTATTCAGCAGGTTTCATTCGACTTTATGAAGCAAAATGTGTTCATTCTATAGGGTGATGCAAAACTTTTGGCCATAGCTGTAGAATACAGCAATAAAATACAGATGTATAATTTTCTGCTATGTTATTAACATCTACTCTATTCTAAAATCACTGCTTTGGTTTTCAATCTGATAACAGAAAAAAAAAAAAATCTGCATTCCACTTTACATTTTGGAATAAGTATTTGGTTAACTGTCATAAATAATCACATATGTCCTACAGCCGAAAAGAAGCTTCAACTCCACATTCTTTCACTCGATACCAACACTCTTAAACTCCACCTGATATACACCCTCTTAACATAACCACATACAGTACAAAAAAAAAAATGTCCACAAAAAAAAAAGGATGTATACATTTTGACGGTGGTATTAAGATCCACCACTGTTTAAAACCATTAAGACTGCAGTCTCTTTCAAAACAATTCTACCTTCAAAAGAAGTCAGCTGTACTAGATACTCAAAGCAATGTGGTCAACATGGAAATCTAGCCATCAATATCTGAAGAAAGCAGAGCAAGCTCAAAACAGGACAACACAGGCTACAACCTGCATGTTTCACATTTGAAAGATGCTCTTGTGACGTATTACAGATCAGTAAAGACAGCTGAGAATCAAGGAGAACAGCCAGGCGCTTCACACATTACAGTCTCCACACAAAGGGTGGACTCAGTGTCTGTGGCAGGATGGCTGCATACAATAGATATTAAAAGTAGGTGTTTGTAATCAGTATAATCACCCATTAAACTTGGCATGAGAAATACTTGTGCCCTTATGCTGTTCACTGGCAAATTATCAAACAGCAACTTCATGAAGACAATGCAGGGCTGACTTAATGCAATCACAGAGGGAATCTACTTGTTATCCTGCAATTGCATATAAGCAGAAGCATTCTTTCTTCAGCATGCTCTGGATGATTCTCAAATTATACATACTATTAGTTAAACATTATCAACTACAATATGACCACAATGAGACACAGGCTTGGCAACTGGATATATTACAATGTACTGCAGGCCTAATGGCATTTAATATCAAGACAGAAGTAGTTGTATGAGGTTTACAGATCTCTAGTGGCAACAATGACAGTAGAAAAACGCAAATCTTTTAATTTTTGTATATACTATAGATGTAGTGCCACTTGAAAAGCTGTTACAGTCATTAGTAACTGAAGTACTTCTATTGTAACGCACTATTTCATTTTTGCCAACTCTGTAAAGTTTTTTTTTTTTTTTTAAGCTCTCATTTAATAATAAAACATTTTTAAAAAGTCATGACAAGGTGAATGTTCATTCTAGCAAGGGGTGAGTTGAGTCCATGCTGTACTTTACACAATCGCACCTGTATTTTAAACAGGGAATCCAAAATGGCAATTTAGGGATTGGACAAAACATAAAACACCTGCCAAGCAATGGGGTGTAGGGCAGCTGTGGGGTCCCACAGATCCACTGTGTTCCATGGACAAGTTACCATTCCTCAGTAAAACAGTAATCACTTCTTAAACCTATAGAGAAGCTGGACTAGAAATCTGTCCCACTGCAGTCATCAACAATTAAAGAGCACAGTGTAGTCGTGGAAACGCCTGCAAACGCAGTGCTTGCTATCAGCACACTATCAAAGTCAGATATGCTGACTTGCCAATCTTGATAAACCGACTGGCTGCAAAGGAATGCTATTCACTACACTATAAAATACGTGTCAGGCCTTTGCAAAACTAAATTAGCCAAGTAAAATACCTGAAGATACTACTGGTATTTCACTTAGCCCGGTAATACGCAACTTCTTAAGAAAAAAATAAAACTAACATAAATAAATAAAAAGTATTCCGCTGTCCACAGCAGAAGTTAAAAGACAAGGCTTTAGTTGGGTTTTGAATAAAAACAAATTTTAAAAAATAAAGTTATACAGCAGCTTAATTATCTTCAAAAGTGTTCAGTAATATTCTGAAATAATAGCACAGTTAACATTGAGAGAAGACATGTTTTGCTGCATGAACCAAAGTTTGGCAGGGGCGTTCGGAATTAAATGACAATTAAAAAACAATTTTATATATATATATATACACATATATATATATATATATATATATATATATATATATATATATACACAGCATGGTTTAATTCAGTGCAAGGGGGAATCAAATTGTTTAGATTCAGTGGGGAATTTTAGTGGGGGCTACTATTACATGTGTTTTCTTAAAAAGATCCTCAGGCTGACTGCACAGCCTTCACAAAGCCTGGCCTGTCTCGTAAGCAGGGAAATAATTTCAAAAGAGAGAAAAAAAAAAAAAAAGAGGAAGAAGGAAGAAAAGTACATTTGGAGGTATTCTGAATGGTGACATTTCACTACAGCAGATATCAAGCAGAAAAAACACTGCACTTTCCTCATTCATCAACCACAAACAATGGCTGAACTTTATATATCTTTTATATTTTACTTGGTTCCCGGACATAAAAGTAATTAAAAAGAAAAAGATGAAAAGATAACGTAACGTTTCGACAGTCAAAATGTCTTCAGAGGTAACTGACGTACAAATCTGCCATTATGTTCACCCATTGTTTACACAAACAAGCATTTCTAATTCTCTAAATTAAGGACACACAATATCAAAATACAGATTAAAATCTAAAAGAACTTACTACATACAGTACACTCCAACCCCAAAATGATTCAAGTAATTGCAGCTAACAAAACAATGCTATACATTTCACTCAAATGTGTTCTGCAAACATGAATTTTCATTTTAAAAAGATATCTGGTACTACACTTGGTTTAAAATATATATTTGCAGGCTTTTTATATGGAGTAGTCTTGAAGTTTCATGGCAATTTCCCACCCTTTCAGGGTCTTCTTTTCTGTCAGTAACCCACCAGTTGCTTCCCCTGCTTGGCAGTCGGTATGACGCTTGACCCCAAAGACACTGCAGAGGTCAAATAACCTAGGAAATGCAAGCGTAACTCATTTCCTGGAAGACAACAAACTGAGAACTCTCTTTCACCTAGTGTAGTACTGGATGTCAATTTTGAAAACGAAAGTACATGTTTGCACATGCGAGACCTATATACTTCCAAATTAATAAAGTAGCAACTTTTTCCTTTCATGTTATCACTACATACTGCTTTCCCCAACACAGCTGTACAAAATCAGCTGATCCCACCACTTTGGCTATACCATCACTAGATACCAGAGGCAGCAGCCTTCAATGTAGGGAAGCAGTAGTCAGCTGGAAAGGATTACCACGTAATCCACATAACATGTTTAATCTACATTGGTGCAATCAGCCTGCTTTGTGAGTCTACAGCATTGTGCAAGGTGCAAATCTCCTGCATACTGTGCTCTATTGTGCAGAGATGAATTCAAAGCAATAACTGCTTTGCTCAGTCTGGAAAACAAACAACATTTCTTCATTTTCATTGAATTGTCTAGATATGAATATTGTCAACGAAATATCTAGGAAATATGTATAGGCAGCCAGCATCTAAACACAAACCAAAAGGCAAACGTTTGCACTGGCCAACTGTAATCATTCCCAGAGGTTACCAAGTAATGCTGCTTGATGATTTTATTAATGCAATGGTTTGGATGATAAAGTTTCATGTTCCTTCGATCTGTGGGATTTTAGAAAGGAAAAATGTGAGCCGATATTGAAGGAGGCAGCTATGGATCTTTACTAATGATACTGAAATGTGCAGTGTTTGATCTGAACCGTGGCACACAGGTTGCATCAAATTCAAATGTGATGCAGGTTTCACCTGGGGGTTGTAGTATACAATAGATGCATGGAGGTTTACCAATAGAACTGGTTTAGGATATGTTTACATTGTTTGGGTTGTATTCGTACTGTTGCTGCATAACAAATGAATTACTATCTGTGATCCAGTTGCCTGAAAGGACCTTGAGTTGTAAAAATTCTAATTTGTGCATGCATTGCTGCTTCCACTATCCTTGTTCCTAATGTATTCTACTTTAAACTGGTTTTCAACTACAGATATATAGTATAAAATGCCCCCTCATGCACAAACAAATGTCCATTTGCCCACAAAAATCTGTGTAAGGCAAAACTCACCAATACTCTCTGCCTACTTCAGCAACATATTGTGGTTACACATTAACTCTTTCAAAAATAAGCAACTACTGTATACATAAAGATTAAGAAAAACTGATTGTATGCTATTGTCCCAATGTCTTATACTGAAAGGGGCATAAAGATCCAGACAGGCTAGTAACATTTCCCACCCTGTAATATCCTTCTGACTGATGTTAAAACAACCATGCACGCTGTGTGTACATTAGTTTTGAACCCAATGATAACTGTACTTTGAGTGTTGTTTGAAATAAATACAGTAGCTTACAGTGGCTCTTGTGGTCTTGTAGATCCGCAATAAAAACACAAAAATAACTAATGAGGGAAAAACAAAAAGGGTTCTACCAGAAGTGCTACAAAGTTGAAGAAAGTGTTTAAGTATGATAAGAGGCCTGACAAACTAGAAGGAAACAGACATTTCCTTAAAAGCATCAACTTTCCTAAGCCACCCACATGTCACTGTCACAGCAAAGGTTAAAAATGTGCGTGGACAGCATGCTGCACTTTATCAGGATTAATCACTCACACAGTGTGTGTTCCTTCTATAAAGTTCTAATACTATACATGGGAAACCTATTAGAGGAACTACTGCTGGGGTGAGAATACACTGCAAAACTTCAAATGCAGAACGGTATGAGCCACTTCAGATTTACCACTCTACTGAGCTTATAGCCATCTGAACTTATGACCTCTACAGTATATGACGTCTGACTAACTCAAGGACAAATAACGCCTACATTAAAATGTGGACTTTCTTGGCTCAAACTGCTATGCAAAGGGCGTCTCTGTCTCTTTCTCTGAAAAACAATTGTTCGGTATTTTGGTAATCAAAGAAGTCTGATTAACATAGAAATCACATAATCTAGTACTTTACTTTAGTCACGCTCAGGCATTTGACAGTACATCTATCATACATTATTCATTTCACACTGAATAAAAAAGGATCCTGTTACACAGAGGAAAATGCTACTGTACTGTACAAACAAGAGTTGGGGCCTTCTAGAAATACTGGGAGATGGTGGCAGACAATTTGGTTACTTGAGTTGATTTGGTATAGCATTCAATATCTTTATGGCTGTATTATAAGGTTCATTCGCTAGCCAGGAATTCGAAGATTGCTTTAAACCTTCGAAGGTTCGTCAGACGCCATTCACGCACTGTATGTTTTTTTTTTTTTTTTTTTTTCTGTTAACAGAAATCCTTTGACAATGTGTGAATACTATAAATCACACATTAAATGTCACTCACATAGACAATTCGACCTTTTGATTTGTATGTTGCATATTACTTAAACAGAAGTTCTGGTATTAAAATCCACAACCAAATAATTATACGTATCAACTCTATGTCGTTGCTGCCATGGATGGAGCAGGGTATTATGCTAAAGCACTTGGGGGAGGGGGGGGGGGGGAACCTATAGCGGTTGCATTGCTTCAGTAAAATATGTAATGAATACATAGTGTACAAACAGCGTAAGAGAAGTGCTACAGCAGAATGTCAGAATAAAAAATATACCCTAACACTAATAATTTAAATTTTGAAAAAACTGAGCACTGTCCGTCCCTCCCCCCTCCAGCTGGGGTTAACAACAGGCACATTTCTTAATTCGTCATCTCGACAGCAAAGCGCTGTATAGCGTTAGCTGTACTGAAAGAAATGTCTCGAAAGCGCTCTGCTGTTTGGGATTTTTTTCTGTTAAATGCCCAGACGACCAAAAAAAAAGTTCAATGCAAACTGTGCAACAGACTGTTGATCTATCATGGAGGAACATCCAATCTCTGGGGTCACTTTACAATCGTAAATTCATATTTGTAGCAGTAGTAGTAAAATGTGACTGACTGATAACCTGCTTGGAACGCTGACTAAGTTTTTGCCTGCGTCTGCTACAGTTAGCGCTGCTGCAATGCAAGCTTACTCGCAAGCAGCATCAATTACATGTAAATAAACGTGCATTTTTATTTAATTATAAAAACATGATTACTGCTCCATATAATATATTCTTAAACTACATGTGAACGTTTTACTCAATTTATATAGATTACCTGTAAAATAATAGCGTTTTCAATCAAATCTAAAGTGGCTATGGTGATGTCACCACTAAATTATGCAAATTAGTACCATCAACTGTTCAAACCTTCATTCAGTAATGTGTTCCGAACCTTTGAAGGTCAAAATGTATCCTTCACTGCAGCCCTATATATCCTTTAAAAAAACAAAATCTAATGTCTGGGAATACATTAATTGCACTAATAGGTGACTCACTACTGACACAATTCTAAATGAATTATTATTTGGAAAAACAGCTTTGAAAAGCGACTTTTATAATGCTACAAATTATAAAACCAAGAATATGAGGAGTGGAACAGCATTTTCTAATTCTGTTTGTGAAAGAATGTGCCTACATCATATACATTTTAGCATAAAAAAAAATCAAGAAAAGACTATAGCTGGGCAACAGTCTGTCTATTCAGGACACCTTTACAAGAGTCACTGTGCAACTTGAAAACAAACTCATTCTGCTGTTTTGGTTGTAATCTTGATATTGAGAACAAATTCCAATAAGGTTTCCAATTATACTGGAAAGGGGATCTGGCAGTCGCTTTATCATACAGTTAAAGTAATTCAAAGTCACTATTTCAAACTTAGCACAGACAGCAATATTAGACTACACAATTAGAAGACAAGTGTAAGCAGGTAGCAGAAGGTAGGATATGATTACTTGCTGAAGGAACAAATAAAACACTAGTGGTTTGTTTTACAGACCCTGATTAGGCTAATCTTGGATTACTTTGCCTAAAGTAACATTAGGTTGTTCAAGATTAGTGCCAACATAGGTCTGTGAAACCTGCCACAAGAGTATTATTAGATTGTTTTGGGACTTGCTATCATGGGATAAACCTCAGTGTGCTGAAAGCTTTTCTGGTTACAACATTTAAAAAGTACAATTAAATACTGCTGGTTAAACTCACAACATGGTGTTGGAACTGTGTTTGCTTTGTGGAGAATCAGATTTCTTTGATTGAAACACACAGTTGTTTTCCCTACATCAATGAGGAAATTAAAACACTATCTCACATGATGGATATGTTTAAATAATGTTAATTTACTGCTATGGAATTTAAGCATTTTATTTTGTACTACCCAGGATTGAGCACTACAATAACACAAGTGAGTTCTATGCTAAATCGAGTGGCTATCTCTTATTTTAAGGCAATTACAATTACAAAGGTTATAATTTGTAAACTATAAAAATGAGATCTGCATGTTACAGTCTGTTCTATTACCACTTCAGTATATTTGAGAGTAAGGTGCACTAATGTGAAAGCGAAAGTTCATTCATAATGTTTAGAATTTCACAATGAATGGTGATGTGACTCTGACACATTATTCTTAACTCAAACACCCCACTACTTTACAAAAAATAACTGCCTAACAGCTTTTGTATGTGTTACCCAAGTATGCAAATGTTAGCTTTTGAGGCTGGCCTGTAAACACAATACATGGTTATTGTATAGAGGATGGCAGTGAAATTGACTTGCAACTGAGAGACTGTTGTTTTTGTTTGTTTTTTTTTTTTTTTTACAGCATACAGTATACCTGATGTCACTCATGTTATTTGCATAACAAATTATAAGGAAGCCGTTAACTATAGCAACAGCTGTACTCAAAATGTTTAATATAGATGACAGAAGGTTTTTTCTTGTTTGTTTGTTTTTTTTCAACCCCAGTAGTGTTTCTGTTGAGGTTTTAATATTATGTTGTACAGTATGTTACAGCGAGCCTATACCGCTTAACATATTTACTGTAATGTGACGGTTAACTTCCCCTTTCCCTTTGTCATACTAGAAAACAGAAATTCCCAGTTCAATATGCATGCCCCAGTTGTTATGAATAGGGAAACATAAAAAGGGTTGTATTGTAACTTTTCCCCTTGCTCTTACAAAATAATACACTGAAATATCAAAGTTAGTTTAACACAGTATTATGGAAACAGTAACTTTAATTCAATGATATGCTTCTGTACTGCAGTAAAAAGTATTTCAGTAGTATTCGCATTAATATTATTAAATATGACTGATGGACCGTTCTCAGAAATCTGTCGTTCTTTACCATTACAATAAGCGAACTGTAACCTTCATTATTATATTAATTTATCAATGAATGCCCCACCACGGCTAGCGCATAGCGTTTCTTTACTTCACCAACAACAACAATACTGCTAAATGTTTTGTAGCTTTGCGTGTTTTAAGTTGTTTCAACCCCCACAAAAAATAACATACAAATAATTAAGGAATGCAAGAACGTTACCTGCACATCTCTGCAAAGGCCTGAAAATTGAGCTTCTTGATCTTCTTTTCACTCAGCCAGTATCCGACTCTTCTACCTTTAAAGAAGGTCTGCATCTTGAGTTACTGTATCATTCAAATCCAGATGTGATATATAAAGTTAAATTGGACTCGAGACAAACAGGAATCCGACTCTCTTCTTAACCCTAGGGAGAGCAGAAAACATGTGAATATCAAAAGGCGGATATGCAGGTAAAGTGAAACTGTCACGGTGTACAGACACCTGACAAAACTATTGAAATGCAGCAACACAATACGATTTTGTTCTCTGCATTCACCAGTACATACAAACTGGCTACAATTAATGTAGGCGTTCCCATTCTCATCTTGTTTCTGGAAGTGGAAGAAGCGTTTTATTTCTACATTTTACTAGTGGCTCTTAACTTACACATTGGTAGAAAACCAGTAAGTCCCTCGCCCTGTTTTTTTTTTTTTTTTTTTTAAATCAACACAGGAGTCTCTTTCGAAACGTTTTTTTTTTTTTTTTCGGGGGGGGGGGGGGGGGGGGGGGGGGGGTTTGCGGGGGGCATGGGATTTAAGCAAGAAAATTTTGAGAGTAGAAACTAACTTAAACTGATAATGAAAAAAATTGACGTAAATTGAAATTCTTTCTAGATCTCGCCTTTGCACGCGACGTGATGGAAGTGTGGCTTACTAAAATAACTAAAAAAAAAAACAACGTACCCGGTTTTGCATTCTTTCTCAGATCTCCATTCCCTCTGCCTTGATCGAAATATCCAGAACGTTCTCCGCACTCCTAAAGACTGTCTGTGCTCTCGTGTTTTCAACCAGATTTATTGCAAATATGCCCCCTGACACACCCTCCCAGTTTCAATTCTGTTCATTTATTAGTGAAGGCAATGTGCAGCCGGATCAGCCATACTATGCTGTGTGTCTGAATTTGCACACAGCAGCCCTTACAGATATGAGCTCTCCTCTCGCTGGAATGAGAAAACAGAACCTTCTCAGTTCAACACAGCACCCCTAGGTGGCGGCTTGTGGATTTTCAACTTTAAAAAAACAGCGCCTCGCTTTTCCTGTTGCAATACTGTCTGTATACAGTGTACATAGATATTGGAAGGCTTAGATTGGACACGCCTATACAAACTTCCTAGCAGCAATATGTACATTGGGCGGCCATATTGCCTAGGTAAGAAAGCACATTCCCTATAAGGCAACAGCTAGAAGAGAAGATACAAAATAGGTGTTTAGTTGTTGTTTAAACTTTGATTTATATCAGTAATACATTAAAATGACCAATATTACATGAAAGTTTTGATTAACAAAACGATCTTTAAATACAAGCCCATGCTGTCATTGAAATTGCAGTACTGTATCGTTTAAGCACTGTTAATCTCATTTTCCACTTACTATATTAAGTGAAAATGTGCTAGTTGTCGTACTTGTCATAATCATTATGACTTATTATTTTACCTTATCAGACATAAATCGCTTTTGATATGCTTGTGTATAACCTACTGATTATTTTCAACGTTGCCCACACGATTGACGTTTATTTACAGGCACGAACACCAATAATTTGTAACTGATAATAGCTATTATTCTATAGATGGACATAACATTACAGTGTAACATGTGAACATGAGTATAACATATACATTTATTTAAAACATGCACGGTTGAACTTTAGTGGTCATTGACCTTGAAAAAAATTTTTTTTTTTTTTTTTAATTTTTATCAGAAGTCTGTGGATGGACGGCGATTTTCCATTGACTTCTTCTGAAAGGATTATTCGGAAATCTAAGAATATTCAAACACACTCAGAAGTGAACATAACGTAGAAACAATGCCTCGCTTTTCCTGTTGCAATACTGCCTGCATACTGTGTAGTACAAGGCCGCAGTTATCTCAAATTATCACATTACCTAACAGTAATGACTGTATGTATACGTGCACTATGACAATATCGTCTCTTGTGTGCGCAGTGGAAATACCTAAAATGTATATTCAGTTAAGAGTTAAATCTTTAATGAGACAGTTAGTGATTTAATTCATACAATGGTATGCAGTTAATAGACAAATTTACTATTATTTAAAAGTACACATAGAAGTTTTGGGAACGTTGTTGAAGCTGTTGTGAGTAGTTCTGGTTTAACTATGTAATCTCATTCTTACCACCAGTGTGTCATCACTTTTCATACCATTTCATGTGACAAGCAATCACTGAAGCACCTGCCAATCTGCTCCTTACCAAAGTCTGATCATCTGCATGTGATAATAGGAGAGAGAGAGAGAGAGAGAGAGAGAGAGAGAGAGAGAGAGAGCTCTCTAATGCAGTACTTTGTATCACTACAAATGCAATTCTAAAGCATAGGCTTTGTTGGCATCATTAATAAGTAAGGAAGTAGTTTTACTCAGTCCTAAATTGAGGGGTTTTGATTGACTGCCACTTTTCCTTAGTTTATAATAAAACACAGAAGTGAATATATACATGTTTTCTTTTAATTATGTTACCTTTTTTATGGTAGAAGCAAACAGAAAATGAGAAACCACACCTTCCCTAAAACTAGGAAGGCCTGAGCCAAAATGCAAAGCTCTGGGTTGTGCTGCCAATCAGTGTTGTCATTTGAAGTAGCCTTTCACATTACAGACAACAAAAGCAGAGTCTAAAGTTTCCAAGCTTCAAACTGAAAATATAATCATCTGAGTAAAGACATGTTGAGTTAGGGAGATGTTTTTTTAGTGTTTTATGTTAAATGTCCAATGACCCTCATTCAAAAATCTGATTTTGTATTTGCTCTCTGAGAAAAAGTACGGAAAATAATATCACACTCTACAGTTTTGAGCCACACATCATCCACGTATGCTCCCAAGGCTGTCTGAATTGGGAACAGTGGATGTTTTGCCTTTGTTTCTCGGGAGCTTAAACCTCCAAACATCCTCTACCAGAAAATCTTTATGCCTTGTTATCTAATACCAATTGCCCTCTACTGGAGTGAAGTTTTGGTCCAATCACCAACCAGGGCTATAAAAAATGAGACAAACACCCCACAGAAACCCTGCATGCAGAGTTCTGCAAAAAACATAATAAAGTTACAAAGAAAAGCACCAAAAAATGCATGCAGGACTGAATTAGACCTTTATTGATTTATTATTAATATCCAAAAAAGAGCATTAAAATACTGGATTAATCTAAAAAAACTTTTAAAAAATGTTGAGCCAAATTTTGACGGGTGGTTTATATTATAGAGCCTCCTCTTTATAAAAAGCCCTGCATGCCTTCTCCTTTAATGCATTTACTGCCACGTTAAAGCTCCCTGAGGCATTGATGGTTAGACCCATGTATATGTAGCTGGTGGTGTGCTCTAGGGTGGCGTGGCCTAGAGTGAATTGGTACTTATTTACCTGAGATCTGGCTTTCTTCTGAAATATCATGACTCTGTTCTTGTTCATGTTTACTGCCACGGCCCAGATCTGACAGTACTGCTCCAGCAGTGACAGGCTCTGCTGCAGACCCTGCTCCTGTGGGGGACAACATGACCAGGTCATCTGCGTAGAGCAGGAATTGTATTTCAGTGTCATGCAGAGTGAAGCCAGGGACTGCAGACTGTTTCAACACTGTGGACATATAGACATCTCTGTTTGAACACAATGCCTCCTAGGCGTCCCCCCACCCCCCATGATGACGTTATATTCCTGTGACAGACAAGGACCAATCAAAACGCGAGACTGTTATGCGGTCGAAAACCGGGCCTGTCATACCTCGATTGGGATGAGCAGCAGCAGCAGTAGTGTGTTGGGTATTCTACGGTAGAGGTTTGAAATGAATGGAAATGTATTGGTGCATAGCGTGAACAGTGCCTGCTGAAGATTTAATTGTGATAAATTAAGAAAGGTAAGAAGCATATCTAGTATATTTACTGTATATTTGGTACCGTACCAAACACATTGTAAACAGCGGTGCCGTATTGTATTTTAAAGGGTTGCAGTTTTACGGAAGTTGGCTGTATACATTTTTTCTGCTCGACATTGGAAAAAAAAAAAAACAAACAGTATTATCATTATTAGATTATATATTATTATTGTATTATTATTTAAATATTTATGTATAAACTTGACACGGTGGGGGTGAATGACTTAAAAATTAAAAATACAATTTAAGATGGAGAAGGTGAGAACAAAACCTGGATAAACGACTCGCTTCCTTTTTTGTTCCCTTTACTATTTAGTTTTTTGTACAGCGTTGAGTAATAATATATCGCTGAGCTGAGGCTGTTGTACCTGGCTGATAAAGTAAACACATTTTTACCGGTCGTAAATATTGCTACTTGCATATTGGTTGGGGTTTTCTATTTCTGTTTCGGATGGTTTTACAGATCCCGTTGGTTTTGAATTAGTCTTGAGGTCTACCTATAAATAACACTGGTGGAAAATATAGCGATACTGTGTTTTATTGTTGTTGCCAGGTGCATACATACATATGTCACAGTAGTCAGTTTATACTATAATCCACGTTCTCAAGTGACCGATATTCTTTAAGTTGCACGGGTTGTTAAAATAGTATGTTTCTAGCAGATGTTAATTATAAACAGACGACACAGTAGATTAAAAAAGTATGTCACGAAAACAAAGTTGGATAACTTGGTAATACTGCACAGATCACATTTTTATTGCTATTTTGTCTTTATTATACGACTATATTGAAACGGATTTTAAACAATTCAGCATCGAATGTAACATGCGGGGCTAGTACAGGCTACGAATGAATGGGAATTATTCTGAATCAGTATCACGGGTTAAAGTGACGTTGAATAAAACTTGTGACAGACCAAACACATGCGATTCAAATGATTCTTGAAAATAATTGGAACTAGTCCACTAGAGACGTACAGGGTGCATTTATTTCAGTATTCCAAAGTAGTGTAATGCAAATTGTATTTATGAGTCAGGCACCTTTTTGTTATTTAACCCTTTGTAAAACAGTGTAACCATATGGTAGGGATTCTTACACATTTGTAAAAAGCAAACAAAAAAACAAAAAAAAACCCACAGTATATTCTTTCTATAATGTATAACTCACATTATAACAGAATGTGAAACAGTGATGTTGTTTTTGCACTTTCGGCTTCCGATTTGAAATCAGAGGCATTATGCCAATGAAAAGATTGTTCTGTTTGCAAAAGTATTCTGTATTCAACAAATTTTGCAGAAGAGTACAGGCAGGTGTCTACATTGTCAACACTGCAGTCTTTTGTTTCAGAAAGGAGTATGGAGAATGATGAACTTTCGTCAGCGGATGGGATGGATCGGTGTGGGGCTGTATCTGCTGGTTAGTGCTGCTGCAGTTTACTACGTCTTCGAGATCAACCAGACATATAACCGGCTCAGCCTAGAGCACATCAACAAGCAAACTCCCGAGAAGCCCCAGCCCGGGGAATCATCGTGGGCTCACAGCCTGAAGAGCCGCCTCCTCTCCTTCCCCTTCTGGTTATGGGCCACCATTTTCCTAATCCCCTACCTCCAGGTCTTTCTGTTCCTCTACTCCTGCACTCGAGCTGACCCCAAAACCGTAGGCTACTGCATCATCCCGATCTGTTTAGCCGTCATCTGCAACCGACACCAGGCGTTTGCCAAGGCCTCCAATCAGATCAGCAGGTTTCAGCTGATTGATACGTGAAATTAATAATAAAAAAAATGACCAGTGAAGGATTCTGGCACATGAGAAAATCAACGTCATGCTTAAAGGTCCATTGCAGTTACATTCTGGGATTATGCTGCGCTCTGACTTCTGGAAGACCAGTGTTGACCTTTGAAGGCCAATGAACCAACTAGTGAAACTGCTTGGGAGAGGGAGGGGGATTTTAAAAAAAAAAAAATAAATAAATTTATATATAATATATATATATTATAATATATATAATATATTATATATATTATATATTATATATAATATAATATAATATAATTGTGTGTGAGTGGGGAAGGGGGGAAGGGGTTAAGTCTTGTTCTCTGTAATACCCACACTGAAACATAACACAGGAAATGGAACAGTTATAACGGGTACAGAATTTAAAAGCATACTGAGCCCGAGATAACTACTTGTTATCTACCAATTGAAGGTACTTTTGTGTTGTATGTTACAGCAACAGTGAGAATCATTGTTAACTTTTCTTCTGTTAAATTACCTGCACACTCCAAGCATCACCTTCCCTTTTTTTATGATTTCAAATTTCCGATCTTAAAAAAAAAAAAAAAAAAAAATAAGAAAAAGAAAAGGGTTGTTTTGGATGATCCAAGATAAATGAGACACTGTCTAACCCACTTGTGTTTTTTGACACAATACAAAGCAAATTTAAAGTGAGGAACCTGATCATAAAGCTTGAGCAGTCTACTAGCCAGGCTGCAGTGTACAGTGCCATAACCACTAAGCCCAGACTCCCCAGAATCTCTGCTTTTATTATGCCTTATGTTTATTTTGTGCTACATTTACTAAGCTTTTTGTGCATCATGCTCTGAGGTTAAATGGTTTTCAACAAAAAATTGATTTTAATTAAACATTGAAATTATTTCGCACAGGCATCATTTTATTCTACTTCATAAAGGCAAATTAGCCTAGTAGCACTTCATTTTGAAAGGCAATTTATGTTGGTACTGTATTTCAGTTCAAAAATAGAATTTGAGATTTAAAATTGTTAAAACATTTCTTTTTTTTCAGCAAAAATTATACACTGAAGTTAACTATTCATTATGACCACATGAAACTGTGTTTGTGTTAATAATATGAAAAGTGGATAACATTTGTCATTAAGGGAAACGATTGCAAATGAAGCATTTGAGTGATTATGAATGTTTCTATCACTGTCAATGTTAACTCACCGCTCAACAATTTAGATTTTATCCAGGCAGTAGTGTATAATATGATTAAAAAAAAAAAAAGCCGTAACCGTGTTTCTTTTTTAAATTAAGTATGCTTAATATTGTTTGCCTCTCTTTCCTGATTGCGTTGGCAGAGAATCGCGACATGTTTTGTAAAGGAGTGTTTTACCTGTTGTATTGTAGGGTATGGACATTCTACGTGTTTGTTTTGATAACTTTGCATTCAAATATAAGGACAACTTTTGGTATCATTAAAGGCAAAAGCCAGGTTTAAATCCTCAGTAGTGTTCACATGAAAGCATCAATGTTTAATTTTTTTTAATTTTTATTTACAAATATGTTTCAAAAAATAAAAATAATTTTCTCCTGTTTTTATTTTACAATACTAAAAGCATGAATGTATTATCAGTAGAGCAGGGTTATGTTGCTCACTGGGTAAGGGTTCCTGCAAGGTTTTAGGACAGAGCATGAAATTCTGAATTGGCTTTTTTGTGTCTAGTATTCTTATAAACTGAGGTGACACTGTTTCTGCTGTAAGAATTGGTATACTGGCTGATTTCTCAGTCACCTGATTCAGATGTTTCTTGAACTTCCTAATTTAGGTAATGACTGTATCCAATTATTGTGACTTGAGGAACATGGGCTACCAAGCCAGCTCCTGTGGTACTGACTGTGCTATCCAAGTATGAATAGTTCCTTGTGTATGTGATCAAGGCTGTATGCCAAAGATAATGCTTTTCATCTTACAGTACCATATACAACCTGCCATTTGCCTTTGAAGATATTGCCCTTTTTTGGTTGGGGGGTGGTGGTGGTGGTGGTGGTGGTGGTGGAGGTTTACTGTGGGTTTTAAAAGGAAAACCCTTTACTGTGTTGATGCAGTTCATTATAGAATGTCCAGTTTAAATCAGACTTCTATTAAGACTTTTGGAAAAAGGGTTACCATCAGTATTCATGATGATAAAGATACTCATTTTGGGGAACTTTGTTTTCTGCCCTTTAAAAATAATTGCACTGTGATAAAATAAAACTGCTTTTGTTTCTTTTAATAATAATAATAAAAAAAAGTTTCAGAAAAGTTTTTTTTTTTTTTTTTTGTCTTTTTTTTAAGCAAAGAAACAAATGCTGGAAATTCAATACAGTGCAGGACTTGCCCAGTAGTAATCTTTCCTTCTGCAGTTTGGACAAAAAGGAAAATGCTTGGCTCTTCAATCAAAGCTTGGTAAATAGACAGCAGGTCTTATTTTCTCAAAATGGCATTGATAAGTAAACATGTTCATGTTACATTTGCGTTCAATGCGAGTGTGGACCGGGTGATCACAACATGTAGTTTCCATGTAAACAAGCAAAGTTCAAGAAATTGTGGGGCAAATATTGAAAAATACTTTGATATCAAGTACACATGTAAAGTATAAAATACTGGTATTAATCAAAGTAAAAACAGATACAATGCACTCTTTGGAAAAGTTGCTACATTGACAGTGCTTTACAATTTCAACCAGTGAAATTTCAATTTCAAACAGTGAATGTATGTAATTCAACACCAATATCTGCTGTTTCTTTAACTTTGTTTTCAGGATACTGAAACTACAGTATTGGAAATTACTGGAGCAGAGTTTGAATAAAAAAGTGCAAATAGAACATTAGTCTAGAGACACTTTACAGTGATCCTAGCACGATCACATTGACGATGTTAAGGTAGTTTCCAATATGTTGTCCAACTCAAGAGTTTATTTTAAATAAACAAATAAGAACATCAAATGTGTAGATTTGGATTCATGGATAAAATGTTCTACATTATTCATGAAAAAATTTTCAACACTGCAACATTAGGCCAAATGTAAATGTACAGGGTAATATGCCACAGTTACCATGGTGACTAGTTTAACTGGTCATTAATTTGAGTGTCAGTAACCAACTGCAGGCATGATCTACAGAAGCTTTTCATTACAGAATCTTAGCTCTTAACTATCCCTTTTTGTCCAGTCTACATCGCAATGCTTCTTAGTTGAGTCATGTCACAATTTATTATTTAGGAAATGTCTCCATGAAATGAGTTCTGGAGGTCTCACTTCCAAACAGACAGGTGTCCAAAACAGGAGCAGCCATTATTACCCACCTTTGCTGGCATAGGTGGAGCTGAACTGCCTTCTTTATTCAACCTAACAGAGACACTCCAAGGACAATTAAAGTAAACTGACTGTGTACTGCACTTTGAAACAGCATGCAGAGTGAATAAAGTGGCATAAGTCTCCAGTGCAGAGTACAGAAAATATTCAATACAACAATAAAAGAAACAAGTCTCCTAAGGGACCCTGTATGTGGCCACAGTTTCACACCTGCAGATTTTTGGTTCGTTTTGCAGGTGGCTCCAGACTAGATGCTTTCGTCTTGGGTTTGATTTCCTCTTCATCCTCTTCACCGTCACCCTCATTTTCATCTGTAATAGATTAGGATGAAACAGATGTTAGCATTAAGTAATGCTCAGTTTTACTTTGAATCTGCCTGTATTCTTTTTTTTCTGGAGTACAGATTGATCACCTTATGTATTTATTCATTCTTATGTTAATTATGCACATTATATTTAAATCCCTATTTTCTACAAATGCAAATAGCATAATAATAACTAATGCTTATTACATAACGTAGAGGTTTGTCTGAAGCAGGTCTGGTACTGCATTATATAAATAATAAAATATTAGCAACGATAATCATCCCTGACAGGGCAGTGTGCAATGAAACAATGTATACAAAGACTTCCCATCGCAAACATGGCTCCAGGTAGAACTGAAATAAACATTTACAATAGGTTAAAGAAAAAAGACAACAAATAAATACTGTTGTCATGGGGATAAATGACTGCTACCGGAGTATGAACTCTGTGACGTAGCCTATAGTATATATTACATCATTGTGACATCTGTAAGCGTGTATTACATCACATCTGTAGATACTGTTGGGAAAGTTACCACATGTTGCAGAATAATTAAACTGTTAATAATTTTCACTTATAAAATTTTAAGTCGGTAGGTTATTCCGATTGAGAATCCATCCTCAGCTCGGAAGGTGGAAAGAACACTTCGAGGACCAGGCGTCTTCCCAGGTAGTACTAGTTCAAATCCTATGCGTTTTTACAGTATGTGCCACAATTCACCTTGCGGATCAGTCTTCAACGGCAATGGAACCGATGACACATCTACAAATACTTAATATTCAATAGGGTCGGTTTTATTTTTTGTTTGTAAAAGAGCGTTCATGTTCATACTTTATGGGGGTGCCAGGTGAAGATCACCCTTGGTATTCAATACTTGGACGAGACGCTGAAACTGCTCGGAATGTGGTAAAGACTAAAGAATAAAATAAAACGAGTCGTTTCAATATGGGAATATAAAAGCCGTAAGAGCTGCACGTATTTGGTACTAATCCAATTCGTACCTCAACGTTTACATGCGTTCTGTTTAAAACAAATGAAAAAATATATTTTAACATGCTTATGAGTACTAAACCACATACACTTACCGTCTGAGACGTCATTGCCATTCCGAGAATGTAGGTTCTCGTTTTTTTCTTGAATGACCAAGTCACTGAGCACCACCGACACCTCGTCTTTTAGCTGTTGTACCCCACTTAGGATCGACTTTATGTTGGGTTCAGCTTTTACAATGAACTGTTTGGTGTCCCCGTTTCTGTATTTCAGCTTCCCTCGCAGCTCACAGCCTGCCATGATTATATCACGACCTCTCAACTCTGAACCTTAACGCCAAAATAAACAGTCGTATTTTATTACTATTTTAAACGTATTTATGTATTTATTTATTAGCAAACAGGGTGTACTTCTGCACATGCGCCACAATACGAGCCTGCGCTCAGACAATAACAATTTACATAACAATTACAAACTGTCATAATTTGCCAATGTTTCTGTTTTGTTCAAGAGACCGTGTCATAAGGAAAGTTTACTGATGCATTTTTATAACCCCCAAAATCTGCAAAATGTGACTCACCCGAACTCTCTATCCCACGACCCTTTGCGCGCAGCGTGGCGGAAGTATCTTTGTATATAGAATATTTTTGACGTTCTTCCACTGCAGGCTTGACCTGGAAGTACTAGCAGTTTTTTTTTTCTTTCACTGTTTTTAAGGATGGCGGTAAATGAAGGAGATGAGGTTGTTCTTTCTATGGTGGATGTCCTAGAAGAAAACGAAGAGTTAGAGAATGAAGCCTCCGCTGTGTTGGGGGGCAGTGATCCTGAGAAATGTTCATATCCCAAGGTACTGTATTTAAGAAGCTGGCGCAAGTTGCAGTAGATAAATCAAATGCGAGTATTTATTTTTCATCTTAAATAAGAGTCCCCTCCCGTCTCTGTTTGTAAACAAATAATTTCCTTCTTGATGCCTTTTTATTTATTTATTTAAACTAATAAATACACAGATCAATGTCATTTGGGAAATGACAATGAACCTAACGTTTTATATTATGAATATTAAAAAAAAAAAAAAAAAAAGTTCATTTTCTGTGTAAGCAATTGCTTAATTCGTAATACTTTTTGTTAGCAGTAGCACACAGCTAGGACAACTTAAAACAGTTTGTCACCTATTTTGGCGAAGGCACCCCGCGCAGTGTTGTACAGTAAACGTGAGCATGAGGCCCTAGTGTGGTCCTTATACGTGTTGCACAGGAAGTAAACTTGGACTTCTAGTGTTTTGGCAGGGTACTTTACCATAGTCAGATGGGAAATAAAGTTAAGAACTCTTGACTATTCTTTTGCTAATGATAGGTAACGAAGTGTTTTTAACGGTGTGTGGTATGCGCATTTTCCCAGCACATTTTCCATTTGGGGTTTCCCTGTGTTATTGGATCCCTTACTTTCTGCCTGTCTACCTTTTTCCTAAGGGTTACGTTAAGAGACAGGCCCTCTATGCCTGCAGTACCTGCACACCGAAAGATGACGATCCAGCGGGGATATGTCTGGCCTGCTCCTACAAGTGTCACGAGGGGCATGACCTCTATGAGCTGTACACCAAAAGGTACGCTTTACTTCTGCACTGTAGGGTGGAGGTGTCGTGACTTGTATTCACATTGTCAGTGCAAACAGTGCATGTCTTGAATTCATTATATGAACTCTGAGTAATCAAAACTGTTTGCAGCCTTTTTGTATAAGCACATGTTCAAATATGTACTGTGTAAAGCAAACCAAGACTCGTAGATATTTGAATGCTAAATTAAACTATTTATCTTTTGAACTATAGTATGCCTTCTGTAACTACACAAGGACCAATATAAAAACAATTGTACATTTGTTACACTTATTGGAATAATGGTAAGCTCAATTTTGTGGTGATGGGTCTATCCTAATGCAATACAATATGACCCAAAAAAGTCTTGCGCTTGCCCGGTAGTCAGGAAAGTATAACGTACTTATCCAGTGACATGCTTTTCCATGGAATGGCCCATGATCTGATTATACCGTCTGTGCACCAAGGTTCACTATTTCTTCGGTATTATGAATATAATTTTGGGGTATCTGCTCAGTAGTTAATTTTGAAAGTAAGGAACTAAAGGAAGACTGGCCCCTGCAATGCAGGCATTACAGTAATCGAGTTAACCCTGTGATCACTGTAATTGCATTGAACTGTACTTCGTAGCTGGTCCAGTGAATATAGTGAGCTTGGACCAATCAATGATTGGGGATTTATTTATTTTCCTTGTAGGAACTTTCGTTGCGATTGTGGCAACAGCAAGTTTAAAGGCTTTGAGTGCAAGCTCTATCCTGTGAGTACTTTAATTCCCCTGTACTGTTGTTGACAGTGAATGCATACACCAGTCTTTATTATGTTTTGATTTTATGTGTTATGTTTTTATAACTGTTAGCCATATAGATAAATTTAAAATATCTCCAACTACATATTTCAAATACATAGATGAACATGGATTACCATCTGTTGCAGTAAATCTTTTTTTTTCCTTTAGGATCCAATTTAAACACTGCTTTTTAATTTTTTTTGTAGGGAAAAGACACATTGAATACCAGTAACAAATACAATCAAAACTTCATTGGTTTATACTGCACCTGCAAAAGGCCTTATCCTGATCCTGAAGATGAGGTATGGATTTGTTTGTTATGGTACTGTTGCAAGAGTCAGCTGAACACAAGATTCTATATATACAGTAGTGGACCCTGATAATATATTTCTTGTATAGGATTGAAATTGTGATATTAGGTTAACTATTTACTATTTTTATATACAGTCCAAATGGGGTGCAATAAGATTTAGAGGGTACACCATGAACGAACATGGCAAACTGTAGTTTATTCCATGAACAATGAGCCTTGTAGCCCACCAGCTGCCATCATATTCATATGTACATTCTCAGAGTACTGGAACTACAGCACAGTATGCTATATTCTGTTTTAGCACAAGTATTATGTATGTATGAAAGAATGTATGTATAATCCTAGATTTAACAGCTGCACTCTGCATCTGCTTAGCTAGTTTTTTTTTTTGTTTGTTTGTTTTTTTCTATAACTCAGCCTGATGTGTTGTCAATATTAAAGTGCATTTCTTTTGTCAGGTTTCAGATGAGATGATCCAGTGTATTGTATGTGAAGACTGGTTCCATGGCAGGGTAAGTAGGATTACCTTTCAGGAACATGGATGGGGAATGTATGATCTAGTGAAAAGGGGGGTTATAATGGAGGATCCTGTACATGTAACACATTGAGCTGGAGACTGATCATCCAGTTACAATGAAACTGATGTTTCGTTCCCCTAATTCCATGGATTCAGTTAAACCATTGTTTGATGTTGCTGCACTTAACTAAAGGGCAGGTTATGCAAACACAAAGAGATTTTGGATCAACTGCCAACCTTGGAAGTTATCACTTTTTACTCCACTCTCACCTTCAAAGATTTACACAATGGTTTCCAGTGTAAAAATAAATAAATAGAATATTTAAGGTTTTCTAACCTCCTATTTCTATAAACCTTGCATGGATTATGCTGCTACAGATGTATAATGAAATTGCATCACAGTGCAGTAATGCCTGTCATGCGTTATGTAAACAAGATATTATGGAAGAGCTTTTGATATTTAGTGTCTTTTAAAGAAGAACCTTAACAAGTGGTCTTTTACAGTTAATTTCGTGTGCCGTGGTGTTTGGTACTACTTTTAAAAGCTACTGTGATATAGATAGATAGATCTATATATCTATCTCTCCCCCCATGCAGCCCTAGTGTTTAAAGTTGTGGATGATGTTGCTCGCTTGCCTTGTTCCTCCTTGCAGCATCTTGGTGCCATCTCTACAGAGAGTGTGGAGCTCCAGGAGATGATCTGTGTGTCCTGTACAAAAAGAACCCCCTTCCTCTGGGCCTACGCAGCACAGCTAGCAGGTATTCAGACACCTTCGCAGTATGTTCTTGTTCTGAACAACTATGGATGGTTTGATCTATTGAAGATTTCTGTTGCTTTCTGTTTCATTAATGAAGACCCCCCCAAAACCTACTGTAGCTGTTGCTAATGAGATGAGCTGATGGATTTTAAAGCCTTGGTTATTCCCTCTAGTCCAGTTATAATTGGGCTCAACCTGAAATTGGTCTGCAAAAATACTGCTTCTCTACATCATTTTTTTAAAATTTTTGTTGTAAGTGCAACATGCCCCAAATGCTGGTTATCAACACCCATAAAAGCTGCACCTTTTCAGAGAAGGAAGAAACCAATTTATAGGGAATGTTTCAGTAAAATTTAAACTAAATAAGTATAATTGTATGTTGCTGGAAAGCAACATTTTGCATACAAAATTAGAAAAAAAATTAAAAAAAGGCTAAATTGTATTTTTGGTGGTGAACCTCCAGCTCCTTCTGTGACTGTAATGAGCCCCATTGAGGCTGAAGTGGACATGAGTATGGAGGAGACTGAGGGAAAGAAGGGGGTCAAGGAGGAGACTGAGAACAAGACCCCTGAGCCAAGCGCAGAGGAAACTCCCAGCTGTAAGAGTGAAGGACAGCAGCCTTCCACCAGCACTGCTTCGGACCAGGAGGTAATATCTGTAAAGACTAATTGTATCTCGGCACATCTTAAACAGTTTGAATGTTGCCTCATTATACCCATCAGATATTTCCTACCTAATCCAAGGGAGCAATCTCTGTTTTTGGGGCCCCCAGCCAAGATCGGCTGATATGAGAATCATGTACCCTGGAATCTGAGTCCTATGCTACTAAAGGCAATAGCTCTCGCGTTGTTCATTGGATATTTTTGGTTTATTCCCCATGCTTTACTTATAGGTTATGGTGACGTACTATGAATCCGATTGTAAAGTGCTCTGCATTTCCTTTTATAGGGAATAATACATACTTTACTAGTTTTGTTTTACTCTCCTTCCACCTCTAGCTGATCGTCAATGGAGAGACTGCCTGCAAAAGGAAATTGGATCAAGCCGAGACAGAGACTTGTAAGCTAGAGAAACTGAAAGCAAAGGCATTTGTACAGAAAAACACTGCCATCTACTTGCCATACAACTGGCGCAGCAAGCTGTGTACCTGCCAGAGGTGCAAGGTATTTCTATTGTATATAGAGACATTACAGTTTGACTGTTTTCTGGTAGTGACATCAAGGAAGCTTTCGGAAGGAAGGTAGAGAAGTATATTAAGTGTGGTTTTCTTAATTTATTGTTTTCAGAAAACCTATGCAGAATCTGAAGTGCCCTTTCTGCTGGATGAGTCGGACACAGTACTGGCCTATGAGAAGAGAGGACAGTCCAGTCAGGAGAGTGACACAGAAAGCAGAGATCCTCTTGTGGCAGCTTTGAGCAGCATGGACAGGGTCCAGCAACTGGAGATGATATATGGTGAGAAAGTGCTGGGTGATTTATAGCACTGGGCTGCCATGTGCAAAGTAGCAGGTTTGAGTATCTAGGTAGTTCTGGCCTTTTATTTATGCCTTATATAATAATTAGTACAAGTCAAAAGTTTGCGTACACCTGCTTGAAAGCAGGTTTTTCATGATTATCTATGCTTTTATATAACTGTATAAACTTCTCAACACTTAATATTTCATTATATGATATGTGTACTTTATATAAGCTGATAATCATAAGTGAATTGCATTCAAAAATTTGATTTTTAAATGAAAATGTAAATCTTGTCAATTTCAATGAAATGGTCACCCAAAGTAAGGGGATTTCAGTCTGAAGCCCAAGTCAGTTAAAAGTCTGAAATGTGTATAACACGGTGTTAGAACACTTGTCTAAGTATAAAAGTGTCTTTGTTAGATGTTCTCTGAGTTAACTAGCATGTTAGCTAATTAACCTTTTGTCACCACTTATTGTTAACAGGTGAGGGTCCATGATTACTATTAATATAGGTAGCATAGGCGCAAGTTTGTCATTCCTGAATGTAAGGGAGCAGAAAATGGCCAAATATGCACAGTTAAGCAAAGAAAAAAGTCTGTAATTACTTTAAGAAATAAAGGTCAATTTTTAAGACAAATCACAAGAACTTTGCAAGTGTCTGTAACTGCTGTGGCCAAGACCATCAAACGATTTGAAGAAACTGGCACTCGTGAGGACCAAACAAGGTCAGGCAGGCCAAGGGTGACCTCAGAATCGGAGAACAAGTTAATTCGAATCACGAATTAACTTGTGAAACCAGTGATTAACTGCCCCTGAAATACAAGCTTAGCTAAATGCTACTAGAAGTACAGATGTTTCAACATAACTGTTCAGAGGAGATTGCGTGAAGCTGGCCTAACTGGAAGAATTGCTGCAAAGAAACCATTGTTAAGAGTGCAGAATAAGAGGAAGAGACATGCCTGGGCCAAGAAACACAGAACCTGGACGTTTGAGGAATGGAAGTCTGTCTTACGGACCGATGAGTCAAAATTTGAAATATTTAGGTCCAACGCAGAGAGGATGAGCACATGAGTTCTGCATTTGTGGTTCCCACTGTCAAGCATGGAGGAGGCAGTGTCATGGTCTGGGGTTGCTTTGCTGGTGATCTTTACCAAGTCCATGGCAAGTTCAACCAGCATAGCATACTTCAAAGGCATGCCATTTCATCAGGATTATGGCTAGTTGGGCTGTCCTTCATTCTTCAGCAAGATAATGACCCGAAACACACCTCAAAGTTGTGCAAGAACTATCTGGCGAAGAAGGAAAGTGAAGGACAACTCAATCTAATGACCTGGCCAGCCCAGTCTCCAGACCTCAATCCCATAGAACGTGTATGGGACAAACTTGACAGAAGAGTCAAAGCAAAGCTATCCACAAGTGCCCTACATCTCTGGGAATTGCTGCAGAAGAGCTGGGAAGACCTGTCGGGTGATTTCCTGCTGAAACTTGTTAACCGAATGTCTCGTGTTTGTGAGGCTGTTATTAAGGCAAAGGGTGGCTATTTTGAGGAATCCAAGATTTCGATTCAATTTTCTTGAACATTGCTTTGATACTCCTTTTGTTTTGTATATTGTAGCATGTGTTTTCATTTTCAAGTATTTACAGAAACGTATACAACGTAAAACATTGTCAATTATGAAAAAAAAAACTAGTTTCCAGCAAGTGTACTCAAACTTTTGACTGGTACTGTATAATAAATATATAATTTCTTGCTTATACAGATACTAAAGCTATGTTTGAGAGTGTGTATGTATAGGCCTTGTAGAACAGGCTTGCACTCAAAACAATAAAGATTATATTATGAAGAGTCCTCTGTGCATAATATGGCAGAAGATTCTGTGCAAGTTTCTTTCTTTTGATCCACCTGTTACTCCCTTTCCAGAGTACAACGACCTGAAGACTGAGTTGAAGGATTATTTGAAGAGGTTTGCCGATGAAGGCAAGGTAAGTGGTGAATGCAGTAATTACACATACTTGTACTTGATATACAGGAAATGGCCTAGAACCCTGACTTGAGAGGCATCCTGTCACTGCACACCACAGTTCCAGTAGCTGTGCACCATTAATATAAAACCAGATAAACTGCATATGGTTACAGTATGTATAGCTTCTCACACCACAACTATACTTATTACTATATTTATGGATTAAGTAACATTCAGTAGTGAGGTAGACAATGAGATTGTTGCTCCAAGGAGAAGTTTGATGTTTTTGATTGCTTTTGTAGTTATCTTGAACAGAGGCCCTTTTGGCCTGGTCTCCCCTTTTAATACTCTGGATTTAATCTCTGGCAATCCCTGGATAGGTAAAGGGTATACTATTAACTGTGAAACACAGAGGCAAAAGCCAGCTCAGTTTAAAGACTTGTATTCTGTTCTCTTCAGGTGGTAACCAGTGAGGACATCCAGGAATTTTTTGAACAGCTACGGTCCAGGAAGAGAAGAAGGGTTGATAACGACCACCATTACTACACTTGAGCAATTTCTCTCTCTCTGGCATTCAAGCAACACTTTTTCAAACATTTCAGATTCTTTTCAAGTGCTTCTTTTTTTTTTTTTTTCCCTCTCCTTAGTCTGCTTTTAAATAAAGATGTTGCAATAGGTAATCGAATGGTCCTTCAGGTTTCCCATTTAATATTTGGAGCCAGCACTGTGGTTTTTAGACTCTTCAGTTTAATGACTTGGTGTAGGATATCTCAGCAGAAGACATAGAATGCATGGATTATTAAACTCTTTTTTTCTGGTTTGTACCATGAGTGTATGGGCTGGTATGTGAAACCCAGTGCAACACTGCACAACGTCTGTACCACAGTGTAAAATAGAACTTGATAGCCAGGCTTTATAGGTGGGCATATGAGTTTAATGTGTACCTGGTTAATGTGCAAGTAGCACATACTATTTTAGATGTTTTGAGTCATTCTTGTGTTAGCTCTGTTTTTTTTATGTATCTTTTGTTCTTTTAAACTTTAAATCTTTTTTGTTGTAGGAAGAAAATGTAATGCTAGGTAGATCTTTGGTTCCTGGTTGTATTTCGGAGGATTGAGATCTCTTATCTAACAAGCTGTTTTTGTTTTTCCACAAAGCGTGAGCTACAAGAAATTTAAATAGGGGTGAAATATACTGTGACAAAAAGACTGTCTGAAATTGCACAAGCAAATAGTTTTAACAAAATGTAACTTAGCCTTATAACAGTAAAAATGCATCTTTGTGCTATTCTGTATTGTTTGATACTTGTAATTGATTTAAGATTTTTCTTATTTTCATATTTCTGTTAACCTAGACCAGATGTACTTTCAGTTTAGACAAGTATTTGTTAAATTGATGTTTTATTCTCTCAACTGGATCTTTGTGTACTATTTGTGTAAAACAATATGATTCTATTTTGGTTTAAGTACAGCACTTATGTTGTTTATAACCAGAATAAGGCATAAGTAGGTTTGAAATAAAGTGTACATTGTTTGTGTCTTTTGGGTTGCCATGAAGTTTTTTACTTTATTATCCCCCTCAAAAGACCTTTAAATCCTACCAGATGTTGCCTGTGAAGATACAACTTAATTACTTTTTGTGTGTGAAGTTTTAATAGTAACATTTTTGTTCCTAGAGTGAACAGGTGTAGTTAAAAGTCCCATGTTGCAGTGCATTTCTCTGTAGCACCAAAGTGATTAACTGTATGACAACCCTCTGCTTAGAGGTAATGGGGTAGAAAAATACAGAAGAATTGACACCAGCACCAGGAGCTTTCTATAGAAGCAGTTTATTTTCACAATGCCAGCTAGTTGCAGACTTATTTTTATCACTGTTACGTGCCTTTTCTGGGTGAACAGTAGAAAAATAGAACCAGTGAAACTTTGTACAACAACGTGTGATGGTAATCTACAAGAAATGTTTCATATATATATATATATATATATATATATATATATATATATATATATTATATATATGTAACCACAAAGTCTGGAGGTTCTGTTCAGGAGTACCTAAAAATTAAAAAATATGATCTCTCAAAAACACTATATACATTGAAGCATACTAGTTTAGAAATAACTGGTTATGCAGGTTTGTAGAAAACACTTGCATAGGACATAAGATCACTTCAAGAAATTTCTGAGCCTTTTATGTTGAAGGCACTTGCTTGGACTATACAAAGCAAACTTAAAGAAATGACAGAAAAAAAACACTGAAAACAAAACATCCAAAAATCTTAAAATAAACAAGTTACACATTTTTAATAAGCGTGTACAATGGATAAAAAAAAAAAAAAAAGTTTTATCCAGCTGCCACGTAATTGAAGTAACACTGTAACTACTAGCAAAATAAAATCATTGTTGTAGTCTAAACTACAAAAAGATACCTGTGTTAATGCTCGAAGGCTTAAAAAGATAGAGCAACCTAAAGTGAAAATCTGTTTTGCAATGAACAACTTGACAAAGTGAAATGTAAAACTGGCATGTAGAAATAGGGCAATTACATATGGTAATTTATATGGCAAAGTAACCATGAAGTGCAACAAGTTACAGAAAGTGTTCTGTATAAGATCCTAATTCGAAATGCAATTCTGATCTAAAGCTTTGTAGTACTGTCTGGAAACTGAGGTGCTACACAAATTGTGTTTATTTAAACAGAAAGTGAACATTTTAAGCATTAAAAATGAGTTGCGGAGAGTACTGTAGGTGACTAACAGACATGACATGTGCTACCACGAGAAAACAAAGAAGCATGCAAGATGGATGCAACTTTACAAGTAACACAATGCAACACTTAAGCCAGAACAGCACATACACTAGGTAGTCAGTCACACAACGCTCTGCTGTTTGCCTGCCCTGGAGTACACACAATCACAATTCATGTGTGCA
Organism: Polyodon spathula; assembly: GCF_017654505.1. Lineage (NCBI taxonomy): Eukaryota > Metazoa > Chordata > Actinopteri > Acipenseriformes > Polyodontidae > Polyodon > Polyodon spathula. Next base: position 11,777,286 of record NC_054545.1, read on the forward strand.
CAAAACCCTCCCGCAAAACAAAAACACACACTGGGGACACATTTCATCAGGTTGAACTCATCCACGTAAACAAAATGGGAGGAAACTGAAGGATTTAAGTTACATTGGTGGGAAAAGGTTAGGCTTTGTCTGAAAACAACACCGACTTCACCTTCCCACCCCAAACTCTCCTCTGCCTCCACATAAACAGACACAGTACCCTTTTCAGTCACTCAGAAGAGATATTTTACTTTCAATTTTGAAATTGCCAGGTAATAGATTTCTTGATCATGTAAACTTATACATGTTGGAATGAAATGAGTACTGACAGAAAATCAAAAGGGAGAGTCCTGCTCAAAACTAAAACCCACACTGGTCTTGGGCTCAGATTATTCCAAACTTCATTTCGAATCCAAGTTCATCAAAATCTAACTAGTACTATTCTGTTTGTGGTGAGTTTATGTTTGATTATTTGCATATTCTTCTATCCCCAGTATTATTTAAGAATACCCCTATTGCTAATGTGCAGCGAAGAAAAAAATCAATTGAAAGATACAATATTGCATAAACAGTGTCATTTACCTATGTGTTCATCTTAAAATGCAGTCTCACTTTTAGTTACATTAAAGTAATTGTTTTAAAACCTACAATGTCTTGTTTTGTGTGAAGTTTTAGAACCACCAATGATTACTTCATGTTTTCTGTTCTGCAGAAGCTCCTGCTGGCTGGTTTTGGGTTCTTTGGTGCACAGAGTTGTATATATCCTTGGGCACGTGTAGACTGTAAAAGCATTAAATTGTCTTACATGAAACAAAAAATACATATACAAAAATGTATGACCTGTGCATTACAATTCTCTTATTACAATGTTTTTTTTTTTTTAATACTGAACAAGGTGATGTGCCTTATGAAAGCAAAGGTAATATAAGCTTGACACACAATACACTTTTCCCCCAGGAGATAGTTACCTGAATTCCAGATTTGACACAGCACTGTTTTACACTGTAAGATTAACAGACCACTATTAAAAAGGTTATTTCTTGTGCTGTATGCTTTATCGTGTTTTAAGATTGAGGTTGTGTAGCAATACTGAGAACAGGGCCTAGTATACCTTATCTGGTCAGGATTTGTTTTGGTGACATCAATGCATTCAGGTATCCAAAAGGTCTCCTGTATTCAAGGCAGCCAAAAGATAAGCAGCTAGATCTAAACGTCACTACGGCCCAGTATCCAAGCAAAAACCTCAACACAAATATATCCAAGCACAATTCCATTTTAAAAGCAAAACGCAAACTTATGGAAGAGATGGCCTAAGGAAGTAACAGAGATGACTAATTAATTAGGATTATGATGTTCTGTTATGCAAAGGCAGTTTAGTACAGTGCTTAGAGCTATGGGTGCTGAAGATTATCCTGGTCACTCGTGGGAGATGACTGACTTAACAAATGCCTTTGAGCCCAAGCAGCTGTGCTGAACAGAATTACATCAGGAAACAACTAAGAATGGGAGGCTGCAATTCAGTTGAGACACTTGATCAAATTATATTCATGAACAAAAAATGTGGTTCTATTATTTGAAAGCCCTACTGCCAATAGTAATTACAGAATTACTAGAAATATTTAAACTCTGCAGACGCACGGTTCATTTAGCAAATACTGAAGACTTGCAGATGAGAGTTGTGAGCTGAGTTTTACATATTGGCATTGAGGATTCTGGAGAGTGAGGTTCAATTTTGTTTGAGGTTTACAGTTCCAGAAAGAGCTGGCTAGCCACCCGTCCAGAGAAGAAGAGAAAAAAAAAAAAAAAAAAAAAAAAAAAAAAAAAAAAACAGGACTAGACTTTGTAGGATGAAATCAGTCCTCCAGATGGTGTAAGGGAGCCTATTAGGTGTGGACAAAAGAATGATTCTATATAAATTCATGAATCCCCCTCCCCCCCTGGATCCACAGCATATCAAGTTTATATTCATGTATCTGTTCAAACACACAAGTGCAGAGGATACACATTTTTAGGCTTTTCATTATTTGTTGTGGCTTGACACTGGGTCCTTTTAAAAAATAAATAAAACACTTTTTCAACATTGCAGGCTTGTACAGCCATCAGGCCTGCAGTGTTGGAAACTTTAATATTGCTGTATAGGGAACATAACTGCACTCAAACCAGCAGAACACTAAACTATTCTTGTGGATGCCCATTTTTATTATATTTCGGTACAAAACATCGAAATCATTTCATTAGTTATCTTAGGGCTATCATTCTGCAAGGTTACTTCGTGCTGATAGAATTAAAGATGCTGTTGCATTCAACAAAAATGTTTTTTTTTTGTTTTGTTTTTTTTTCTAGCCCAAGGCTACCTAGGCTTACACCAGACGACGTGACAAAGTTTTTTTAAAACCACAATTATGTTAGATTTCTGCCTCCTCTTCCTAGAATGAGGATTAACAACCTGTAATATATGCAATGAAATGAATCAATATGCAGTGTTTTCAGCAGCACTCAGCACTGTGGGCTGCTGAGTTAACTATGATGTTAAAAACAGATAGCGCTAATGAGCTGAGAACAAATATAAAAAGCCTATTTAAACAAATTTAGTCCAATAAAGGGTTTAGTTCAGTAACTGAGAGCTCAGTTGGAATGAAAACCAGAACATAATGGGGTCTCACTGACTGTATTTCAGAAGCCCTGGTTTACATCAGCAAGAAGTAATCTTCTTCAATTATTTTTCAAAAGTTATCCACAGTTAACAATTATCTATAGTGAAATGTGGCTTTGCAAAAGTTGTCTATGCAGAACAAAAAACACATTGGGATAATGGTGTAGATTTTAGAACTCATACAAGCCTTGCTCTCTCCTATTAGACTAACATTAACATGTCAATAGGCCAATAACTGCATGGCATTTATTACTCTTTGTCAATGCTTTTTCCCAGACAACATTAAGAGTACAGGCACAGCAGAGGGCAGTGTGTGTGTTTCAAAAGATTTCATCGTGCCAAAAAGTTAAAATGACACTCCTCTGCCTGCTTTCAGACAACAGCATGAGAAGGTGAGCCAGCAGATTTCAGTAGAAAAACAAGATTTTCTGCCGACAACTTCTGCTCCCCGTTAACATATTATTGAAACAATACAATGTATTTGGGAAGGCTTTAAAACACTAAACGAATACAAAATGTAAACCTGTAAATTCCAATATAGGATTTCATTACAATTCCCATTAAATAATACATTAATTCATGATTCAATTCACACTTCAAAAGTCTCCATAATCCCAAATGTATCATCATTAACAGGCACTTGAATGTGACTGTACAGTCTGTTTTGACAGCAAACATTTCTCATCTCACAGTGTAAAAGGTATTTATTTGTTGTTTGTTTTTGCTACTTTCCTCCCACACTAACAAAATACCTACTGACTGTGAGGACCATATGCTACATGACAGCTGATATGAACAGCAGAAAATGGACCTTTGTGTTACAATCCTAACAAAACATCTGTTTTAGCCAAGCCTTTTCACCCTTAACCTCAACTTTGCTGTACATTCTTAAAAGCACCGCAATATTTACAGAAACCACAGAAGTCATGGCTCCTGTTGAATACAATACAAGGGATGAGACCGGTGCCAGTAAAAGAAACATTAATGGGAAGCACAAGAAAATGGATAAAAGTGAAACACAAAGCAAATAATCACACTGCAAAGTAAAACACAATGCAAACAAAGTGTCATAAACAGCATGGAGGAAGGAAACAAAGACAAATAGTTAAAGAGTGAAAATAATAATATAATTGCTTTTTATGCTGGCGTATTCTGTGAACCTCAATGAGCTGGTTTCCCCACTACATTCTCAACTGGAAATAATTGGAGAGTATGTTTTCTGAAATTCTTGGCAGGGTTGACCCTTTACTCTTTGTTGACTGAAGAAACATGGTAGAACTAGAATGTTTTCTTTTCACACGGCACTAAAGACTGTAATTGCACTGTACCCATGTGTTAAAGCAGAGGATTTCAAACCTGGTCTTCAAGTACCATCTGGAGTATATTGATTTTTTTTTCAACCAGAGACTGAATATTCATTTTAAACATGCACTATTCTCCAATGCACAGAAGACAGCACTTATATTTGTATGTAAAATCTGTAATATTTCTAGTCTATAACAAATAACCAGACTGAACTACAAATGAAAAGAGAACAGGTTGAAACTAAAACCTTGACCATTGGGGGCAGTTTGAGGACCAGCACTGAAAACCATGTTATACAACTCTGTTATCGTTGTGGATATTAGTTTTTGAACACAGACACAGCTTGTTTTATAAGATAAAAAAATAAAAACATTTAGCTTTGATTGGTTTAGCCGAGATAATTTTTTGTTGTTGTTATTTTAATCTTTTTTTGCATTTTTTTTAATTGAAAAACTAAACTTTTATAAGACCCATGAAAAACAGCAACGTGAAATGTTTTTATGCCAGCTGCTCCACAATATACTTGCATCTTCTGGGTAATTTATATTGTCAGGTGCATTAAGTATGGTAGAGTGTAAAAATAAACCAGCAATGCCATCTAAGGATACTTCTGCAAACACTGCAGGTGGTGCCAGAATGATTCTTCAGCAAAATATAGTAAAATATAGGGCTGTTTAAATCTAAACCTTTACCAAACCAACCACACAATAAATGACTGCATAACAAGCATTGTGTCAGAAACAGTGCCATGTGAGAAGAAGAGTCATTTTGACTGACAAAAAAAAAAAAAAATGACAAGATTGGGTGGCCCTTAAGAGTCAGTAAAAATAGTTACTATATTCAAGCATTACAGGCAACTCTTAAATTTAAAAAAGCACTCAAAGAGGAAAGGGTCAAAAGCCTTACATAGTTCCTATTTTTTTCTCAAATTATATATATATATATATATATATATATATATATATATATATATATATATATATATATATATATATATGATTTTTAAAGTGCAGATTTCTTGTACTGGTAATCAGGCTTGTTTGGTGACCTGCGCTCTCTGCTGGCTATTGCCTCCTCACTAGCACTGTTCCTATGTGGATGCAAGGCTCCTGTGGGCTCCAATGACCCCCCTGTACTGTCAGGGGCTGACCTCCGGCCAGGGGGGCGCTCCTCATAAGTCTCTGAGGCCCGCCCAGAACCCAGACCACATGTCAGATCTGTCTCGTTTTTGGACCTGACCCTGACCACCCCATGGGCCCCCGCGGCAGAGGAGTTCTGTGCTGCCAGGGCCAAGTCAAGCCGCTGTGGGGGCTGCTCCAGCACATCCAGGTGCAGCGGGTCAGAGCCAGGCCTTTGGGAGCGCATATCAGGGAGATAAGAGGGCGGCAGGGAGCCCGGGGAGGGCCGGCTGTGACTGTAGAGGTCAGGCCCGGTGTATGTTCCCTGTGAAGGGGAAGGTGTATGGCGGCTGGAGGCCGGAGTGGTTACTCGACAGGTGAAGTCGTAAAGGTCTGGGTACTCCTGGCGGCCCTCAGCTTTTTGCTCGATGGCATGTTTTTTTCGGGAGTTGTGACCGTGCCTGCTGGGGTGGCAGATTGCAGAAGGCTGATAATGTGAGGCAGCTGCTGAGGTGGTCTGTTGGTGCTGCTGCTCGGCTACCCCCACGTGTCCTTCAGCGTCCACAGTCAGCTCTGGCATTCTCCTCTCTTTCAGGTTCATGGCTGACACTCCCATGGCAATGTCCGGCATGAACTCATTGATCACAGGCTCCATGTTCTGTTGGAGGAAGACTGTTGTTAAAAAACAGACTAATCGTACATTCCACTTGCTATATCTGACTTACCTAACAAAGCAGGTAAGTAACATATTATGTACTGGATACTGTAAATATATTTTGTTTGACAAGAAATATATAAAATATCAATAGCAGATTCTTTACATTAGAAAATGTTTTAATCTATACTTACGCCCTGTTTCTCTGGATGAAGGGTCTGTCCCATTCCTGCTGTGTTGGTGCAGTCGGGCGGGATGGCTTTGGCTCCTGAAGGGTAGGTGGGGACTCCATGCTTGGACGAGGGCCGCAGGTGCAGCAGGGAGTGGTTACAGGGGTAAGACAAGGAGCGTGAGGGGGGCTGGCAGGGGATTCGAGGTCTCCACCCAGCCTGCAGCTGTCCTTGGCTGGGTGTGACAGGGAGGTGGTAGGGAGGGGGCGGAGGGGGCAGTGGCGGGTGGAAGGCAGTGAAGGACTCCAGGTCAGTAAACATGCTTTCCACTGTTGGAGTGCTGTTAATCCGACAGTGGCCATGTTGGCGTACTGACAGAACTGGGCTCTCATCGCCAAAGCGCTCCTCGGGGAAGAATTTATGTGGGTTCTGCAAAGATAACATGATAAATGAAATAAAGTTCCTGCTTTTATCAGGTGAAAGTATAACCACTGAGCCATAACTGTCAGCAGTAGAAAACCGCTGTACAAACTAGAGAGATAAAATCTGATTTCCTGTTTTCTGTAAGAACATTAGTGGCTGCAATTTGTACCAGCTGTAGACGGGGTACTCGAATAATGTAGCTTTGCAATAAAAAAAGCCACTCTTATTTTTCCCTATCATGTCAAAAAAAATTCTAAAGTTTCTAAATGTTGCACATTATTATTATAAATGTTTTTTTTTTTTTTTCTGCCAAAGTTGATTGTGCTCTATCAGTACCTAAACTGATTTTCAGCTGGTCTTCTGAGAAGACAATTATACATTAGATTCCACAGTCTCTGAAATTCACTCTTGCAGGAAACTGGGACATTACTGTCTAAATTTGGTCTTTCAGATGTTTAATTTTAAAATATGGTTTAAAAATATTTTACATTTAGATTGTTCGATTGCAAATCTCATCACAAAAGCTGTTTCATAAATGCATGAGAGAGAGAGGCAATCATACATGGCTTCAAAATAAGCAATTTTTTAATAAACATTGTATAAGCCATATTGTTTTTATTTAAACTTAAATGTTGCTTGTGTATGTTAAAAAGCAAACTGTCTACAGCTTCGTTCAACCACCTCTGAAAAACTTTGATTTGATGACTTCCATTGGTATTGGGGGTTAATGTGTGGAACCTTACAAAATGAACAGACTGAACAGGCAGACAACCGTGTTTGACAAGGAGGTCCACAGTTTAATGAAAGCAGCCTACAAAACACTGTTAGTTAATATATCGAGAAACGAGAAGCAGCTGTTAGCTAAAAAAATATTGATATAACAAGGAAGGAAGCAAGACTCGCACTGCATAGCAGTTTGATCCATTCCCAGTTTTACAATGAGTTTAATAAGACACACCTGAGTTTGTTACCCACACACTCATGAATAAAGCTCATATTAAAATCTAGAATGGGTGAAACACCTGTGCAATAGGAGTCTTATTTTCAACCATGATAATACAATACATATGGTAGGCTGCAGGGAGTGGCGATTGATAACAGCTTCTTGACATGTAAAAGTTTTTTTCACATGTCTTTTACAACGCTACTCAAGTTCTATTTCAACTGCTCAATACTTGAACAGTCCTTTTTAAAAACTTGATTCAGAACTGGAGTCTGAGCGATGGACCAGAAGAATATGGATTCTTTCACCCATTATAAAACATTTAATTAAAATCCACATTTATGGCACGCTTCTCAATGGTAGCCATTTCCAGGGTATGTCCATGCTATTCCTATCACAATCTTATTTCATCATCAGTGAACTCTGAAAACTGCATGGCTTGCGTTTGGACAGGAAAGTTATTGCAGTGCTCATTTGCCAAGAAAGCCAAACACATGCTTATTTGTATTAAAAATTCCAACAGCTACAGGGTGTGTTAATGTTCAGTGTGGGTTCCTGTGGCCTTCAGTCAGCTGTCACAGTACCACAGAAGTCTGATTCTGTCATCAGTGGCAAATCAAGCACAGCACAGCTCTTGTGTAACGGAAAATAGGGGGTGGGGGGGGGGGGGGGGGACAAGCAAGGAAAATAAATGAGCAATATCTCTTTACTCTGAGGGGCTTTTACTTACACTGTGTCCTCTAAAGACAGTTCAAAAGAAAATGTGCAACAATATGTAGTACATACGATTTAGCAACAGGGGATGTTATAAAAGACTTTCACTAAGGCTATCAGTGTAATTTTGGAGGTTGACAAAGCCTCAAATGTCAATGTTATAAAACATTCTGGCTCCAAGTGACAGTGATGAAACCCTGTGTAGAGCAGCAGAGACAGTACGGCCTCACGTACTTTGTCGTCCGTCTGTCTGTCCCTCCCTTACCTGCAGGAGCTCTGCTGCAGCATCAGGTAGCCCAAACTCCCGCAGCACTCTGATCTGGAGCTCGTAGCTCACCGTGGCTCCCTCTCCACAGTTCAGAGCGTAAGCTCTCTGAACCTGGTCTGTGTGTCGTAGCTCCTGTAGCCTTCGGATCATGTCTTTCACAACTTGCAGCTTGGGGACTAAAGGAACCAAAAGGAAAGGAGGAAACATGTCTGACCATTTCAAACTGGATAGTTATTTTTAAGAAAATGAATGTACAATATTTGTTCTTTATTGGTATGTAAGAGGAAGGTATCATCGGGAAATATCAAACGATAAACAAAATGTCGTTAAGACAACAATTTCAGTGTATCAAAATAGCACTTGTTATAGAGCAGCGGTTCTCAAACTCTGCGACTCTGTTCTAGCAATAAAAATGACTGACAAGGCGACCCCACTGCCCTGTGTTATTGGAGAATACAGTAATTAGTTTTGAAAAGTAAAACATGCATTGCAAGGCAATATCAACAAAACTAATATATAGGCATTTTTTATTT